>NW_024080920.1:1873175-2060800 GCF_003009895.1 Hyaena hyaena
GCCCCCCCCCCCCCCCCCCCCCCCCCCAAGGCGTTAGCAGTCCCAAGAGAAAGCTAAAAACGACTGGGTTCCAAGGAGGGTGGAAAGGAAAGATCTCTGGCTTGGGGAAAAGTCCAGACCCAAAGCAGAATCCAGGCATCATAAATGCTTCCTAGGTCTGCCTTCCCCTGGCCAGAACTGTACCCCATCCTCAAACCTCAAGTGTTACTGCAAATCCTGCAGACTCCCCCAGGTCTGGGTGTCCTCTAGAAACCCCATCAGCTGCCCAGGGAGCCCTGCCTCCTTCCCACACCCACAGCAAGCACAGACCCCACCATTTCAACCCCCTTCTTTCCTCATCCCCCATCCTCTCTTCCCTCTGCTTTGTTCCTGCCCTTTTTTTTTTTTTTTACCTAATCCCCATTCAATAATAATAAAAGGGAGGAGTGAACGGAGAGAGTCATTATGGATATTTTGGGAGAGGGTGGAGTTTTGTTTTGTTTTGTTTGGAAGGGTGAGGGTTAGTGTGCGTGGAAATAAGCGCGAGTGCTCTCTTTTCTGCTCCATAGAGTAAGACAGTGCTACATATAGGAAAAGAGAAAAGAAATTTTTTAAGAAAGAAGAAAGCTAAGAAGGGGAACTAGTATCTTTTAAGCAGTGATGTTGGAGCTCATTTGGAGCTTGTGCTTCGCGAACCTTGTGTTCAGGACGGTACGGCCGCTGAACGCGTGTCCCTGGCCTGTGAATCAAGTAGGATGCATGAACAGGTTCTTATACAAAAGGAATTTAAAGACAGACACCTGCACTGTACTTGAAACCCTTCACTACACCTAGCTCATACTCTTAAAAGCAAGAGACTTATTCGGTTGAGAAAACACTGTGTTTCAAAGCTAACCCGTCCTGAAATTCCAGCCGGGTGACTTGTATGTTGTCATGATCCCCTCAGGTACATCCTGCAAAGAACAGGAGGGGTTGGGGAAAGACTGCTGAACACTAGAGTTTTAAAGTAAAGTACTAAAAGCACTAAACATCAGGCAGAGGCAGAGAGATCTGATTTCGCAAATGAACCATGCTCTCGGCAAGAAAGGTGCAGGCTGTTCAGAGCTGGGGTTCCTCCCCAACTACAGTCTTGCTGCCAACCAACCTTTGGCCTCAATTTTGGACACCTGCTGGTGACTCAGAGAGGCACCACCTTCTGTGCATATGTGGCTTGGCATTAACCCAACCCCCACCAATGCCCTTGGGACACCTGGTCCTAGATGCTATGAAGGTGAGGAGACAGAATCAGAGAATGTGGAGCCTTCTGGAAAGAACTTAGAGATACAATAGCATTTTCCTGACCAGGAAACAGAGGTGCCCATGGGGGTCCTGGGTGGCTCAGTCGGTTAAGCGTCCGACTTCAGCTCAGGTCATGATCTCATGGTTGGTGGGTTCGAGTCTTGCGTCAGGCTCTGTGCTGACAGCTAGCTCAGAGCTGGAGCCTACTCTGATTTTGTGTCTCCCTCTCTCTCTGACCCTCCCCTGCTCACACCGTGTCTCTCTCTCTCTCTCTCTCTCTCTCTCTGAGATAAATAGAACATTAAAAAAAAAAAAAAAAAAAAAGGAAAGAGAGGTCCCCAGAAGCAAAGTGGAATCACTGGATTTATGAGCGGTAGACCAAGGAAGAAAATACAGCTGATTTTCTCTGCAGCAAAATGGAAACTTCTGGCAGGGAAAAAAAGTATGTGCAAAATCCTCCAAAAGGAAAATTTTAAAAAGTACCATTTAGGCATATCACAGTCTTCCAGCGCTTTTGTGACTGAGTTCTTTAATCACTGACTGAACCTTCCACTGGTGCAAAATACCAGAGAGCTGACAGGCAGCTGCACTTTGGGAAAACAACTCAGGGTTAAGTTTTTCATAATCTATCCTGGGTGACTAGATTTTTTCTAAGAGAGGCAGAGAAGTAAGAGCAAATAAATTTTACTGATATAAATATCAAACATACCATTCCTTACTCAGATTCAACACAAGAAATATGAGCAAAGACTCACATTCATAAAAGTAAAATAGAAAAAGTTGCAGAATAACATATATACTAGAATCTAATTTTAAGTTAAAAGCTTCAAGACTATTAGTATTTTTTCATTCATACATACTCATGCCATCATATATAGAAATGAATACAAAAAGAAAGATCTAGAACAAAGTTAACATTGATTATCCCTAAGTAGAAAAATACACCGTGTAAAGGGCGGGGTGGGGTAGAGCGGGGGTCTGTTATAAACCTCTGAATAGAATCCAAGTACTATTTTCCATAAGCATCTTTCATTCTTTACTTACTTTTCCAAAAGCTAGAGTAGCCTTTTTCAACGTTCACATAAATATCTATAGAAGATATTGCATATAGGAAGGAATAGCATCTCTGTAAAATGAAAACTTGACATCTTGGGCACTATCTTTCAAAGGGAAGCTAGAATGTTCATAAAGTTCCTGGAACCACAATATACAGTTCTTTAATAACGCCTGATGAGGATTTATTTAAAAGTAAATCTGTGACTATTACTCTTTAGATAAACCCACTCTGCTCCCCCAAACTATGTCCTTGTTTGTCCAATGATGCAGTGAAACGGTTCGCTAAAGAATCCGTAAATGGCTCATATTTAACTTCCGGTAGATCAGTTGCGTATCTCATACAGGTCACAAGTATCAATCCAAGCCGGACCCCTGCCTTCTCACCACCCTCCCCAGCTCTCCTCCAGCCCCCCTTCTCCCTACCACCCTGCAATCCCAGCAGGAGACCAAACTTGCTGTGGAACCCTGTCTTCTAGGCTGGTGATAACTTCATAAATATAATAATAAGTAAAAGATGATCATCGCAGAAACCTTAGAAAGTGCAGGTAAACAAAAAGAAGAAAATGAAAGTCACCTGTAATACCATGGTTTAGAGTTTCATCTAACACGACTTTTAAATGTATTTGGATTTCAGGGCGCCTGGGTGGCTCAGGTGGTTGAGTGTCCGACTTCGGCTCAGGTCATGATCTCACGGTTTGTGTGGGGGTTTGAGCCCCACATTGGGCTCTGTGCTGACAGCTCAGAGCCTGGAACCTGCTTCGGATTCTGTGTCTCCCTCACTGTGCCCCTCCCCACTTGCGGTTGGGGTCTCTCTCTCTCTCTCTCTCTCTCAAAAATAAACATTAAAAAATATCGAAAAAAATAAATGTATTTGGATTTCTTTACAAAAATGGATTAGACCTCACAGTGTTTTGCAAATTACTTTTTTTCTCACTCAGCAATACATCTGTATCAGGCTATCATGTGATATATCATTTTTAATTACACCATAAAAATCTATCATTTAGATATACAACTTACTTAAACCTTTTATTAAAATACTTAGTTTCCAGGTATTAACACCCAAACAATGCTGCAACCTTTGTACACACTTCTTTGAGTAGGTTCTCGATCCATTTCCTTAATATAAATCCCTAGCTTCTGGTCCCTAGAAGTAGGACAGCTGGGTGAAAGGATTTTCAGGTCTCCATTGTGTCTCCCATCACCACGTGGCCTGGGAATGGCCCTTCTCTGGGGCAGTGAATGGAGGTGCCTCAACCAGGCAACATAATTCTTTGTCAAATGGAGAGATTAAAAAGCTCATCTTGGGTGTATCTTTAATTGCTAGTGAAGGTGGATACTTGGTCATCTGTCCCTTTGACATCTGAATTTGTTCTCTTGTAAACTGTCGGTCTGCTAGACAGGCAAAACCGAGTGACACCCGGATGGCCTCTGGTGGCAAAATGTTCTCATCTCTGAGGAGGACTTGACTGAGCTATTAGCATGGAGGAGACTCGGCTCTGGGAGCCCTAAGGTCTGATGCGCATGTTGTCCCCATGCCAAAGTGCATCAGGAACTTAGTTGGTTATAACAAGGTAAGTGACCCCGTTACCTTAATCATGGGCAAAATCCCATGATTTTGGTTCAGTGAGCTTTGCTATCTGTTACCCAGACTGAACTTCCAAGACCAGGCAGCAATCTTGCAGATGGGTTTTATATGAAAGACTGAATATAGGGCATGGGCAGCACACTGCTCACCCATCGCTCTTGCCAGAGGAACATCTTAGACCATACACCCAGCAGAACGCCCCACTGTGAGGCTTCTTCAGCACAACCAGATATGTAGAAATGTGTGGAAAAGTCCACTGACGTTAGCTAAATGCCAGTGATCAGATCCAGTAAGACTCACCTCTTCGAGTTCAGATTCTGAAGTACAGAAATCCAAGCTTTGGCTGCTTCTGTTATCAGAGTTGAATCCTCGTAGGTTATCTTAGGATAGGGAAAGTGGGGCAGTATGAGTGGGCCCCACACCCCCCACAACCAGCCACAGGGTTGGCTCACACCAGTAGGAAGGAGCAGGGAGAGGAGGGAGCCTGAGCAGCAGGACTCCTGCCAGTAACGGGTGGGGAGGACAGAGGTTTTGTTTAGTTTTGGAGGGTGGGGAGTGTGCAAATCAGTTTCCAGGAGAGCTTGTATAGTTTGAAAGAGTTTGCAGGTGATTCGTCGAGAAAGATCTCTAAGGTACAGACAACAGGTCTGCATTGCTTAGAATGTCTGAAGACACCAGAAGTGGGCTTTTAAAACCTATCCAAACCACAGAAAGAGGTTTCTTCTGTATTTCATGTGGTTTTCCCATCTCTCCCCTCCTCACATTTTCCTAAATACACCCATCCTGAATTTTCACGGATCCCAGCTCTAAAGTTAAAGTCAAGTCTCTGCACCTCAAGAGTTCATTTTGGTTCACCCTAAGGATTAGCAATGCTTCATTTCTTTTCTGTTTAAAGAGAAATTAATTGGTCCCACTCCCAAACTGACTGCTGTGTATTTAAATATCATGCTACTTACAAACAACTTTTTGTCAAAAGGGAGATTCCAAGGATGTCTATGCAAGCACAAATAAGACTGAGGTCAGAACCACTGGGGCCAGCAAACCGCCATGGCTTGTCAACTGGATTTTTTTTTTCACAAAGTAGAGAACTAGAAAGATTCGTTCTTTGCTTTCTTTGATGTAGCTGCATCTGGAAAACTGGAATAACTAAATATCTCTGGATTTCCCCAGAGACCAGGTCACCTAAAAACAAAACCAAAAAAACCCAAACCCCTGCCCCCCTCCCCCACAGAAATCTCTTAAATGGGATAGCTGTAACTGAAAGAATTTTGCAGGAGAAGCCATAAGAGCAACTATCTATTTTGGGAGAGAATGAAAACAAGGAAAAGGGTAGTGCAGAAGAAGGGTCTTGCAGAAAAGAATAGCTGTATAACAACATAACCAAATTCATCAACCGTTTTTCTTGAGTACTAATTATATGCGACATACACTCTTCTCTGTAAACATGAATAGGATTCTGACTCTGTATCAGAAAGTTTTGCCATCACACAATTAACTTGCCAATTTTTTTTGCTAAATTAAAAAAAATGTTTTAATGTTTATTTTTTGAGAGACAGAATGCAAGTGGGGGGAGGGGCAGAAAGAGAGGGAGACAAAGACTCTGAAGCAGGCTCAAGGCTCTGAGCTGTCAGCACAGAACCCAAGCGAGGCTCAAACTCACAAACCATGAGATTATGACCTGAGTCGAAGTCAGACACTCAACCAACTGAGCCACCCAGGTGCCCCTTTTTTTTTGCTAAATTTTTAAATAATCAGTCTATATTCACATATTCTTCCATCTCATCCTGCAAAACTGACCAGAAGGTGCCACATATATTCCTAGATTTTTAAAAAGAGCGGTTACAGTTTTTTTTAATTCTTTTTTTTTTTTTAGTGTTTATTTCTGAGAGAGAGAGAGAGACAGAGTACAAGCAGGGGAGGAGCAGAGAGAGGGAGACACAGAATCCGAAGCAGGCTCCTGGCTCTGAGCTGTCTGCACAGAGCCTGACATGGGACTTGAACCCACAAAGCACAAGATCATGATCTGAGCCGAAGTTAGACGCTTAACCGACTGAACCACCCAGGTGCCCGGAGCTGTTATGGTTTTGAAATGACTGAGTTCCATTTTGAATGAGCCATATAACCTTTCTGTGCCTCGGTTTCCCAATCTGTAACATAAGTTTAGCTGATGATCCTAAAAAGTCCCTTCTGAGTGACAAAAATTCTAGGCTTCATTATTCATGTATTCAACACATATTTATATTAACCATCTAACGTGTGCCAGGAACTGTTTTAGGCACTGGGGGTGTTGTATACCCAAGAACAAAACTGACAAAGTCCCTGCCCATGTGGTGCTCCCATGAGGAGGGAGACAAACTACACCACTAAATAATATAAAAACAAAATGTCAGATGGTGACCAGCTCTGTGGATACGCAGGTCAAGGGCAGCAGGGAGTGTTGGGCCATGAAGGATACTGGGAGATCAAAGGAGGTCTCACTGATAGAGCCACTTGGCAGAGCCTTGAAGGAAGTGAGGGCACAAGCTATGTATCACTGGAGGAGGGGTGAAATCATGTGCAAAGTCCCTGAGGTGGGTCTGAGGAAGGCAAGGAGGCCAGAGCAAGGTGAGTGAGAACAGAAAAGGAGACAAGGTGGGGAGGCAGAAGTGGCCACTGTAGGGACTGTGACTGAAGACAAACTACAAAGTACTGACCTAGCTTTACACTTGGTTTAAATTAACTGTAGATTCCCAACACTGGAATTTGTTAAAATCTGATACGAAACTAAGTCATAATATGAAAATACTGGATTATATTTAAAAAGCAGCTAACTTCCTAAAATCTAACCCTTCTGTTTCTCGAACTTCATTATTAAGTAACACTGGAAATTTTTAGGATGTATCGTTAAAATGATGACTCAGCAAATGTACACAGCCACTGTCAAAGGCAATAGTCAGGATTTGGGGGACAGGGGTCATGGTCACTGCACTGTCTCATGGAACAGCCCCTGCACCTTAAGACTCCCAGTTCTAGGCTTGCTGGCCAGGACAGTACAACATCATATGTAATTCCTCAAGGAAGAAGGCTTATCCGACACATCCTTTAAGCTCATTTAAACTAATTGCAGTAACACAAACTCAAAAGAACAGAATTAGCTTTAAGTTTTGATACCACTGTGGACTAATATAAGCAGTTTCACAAAAAGGCTTGTGAACTTCAGAATTTCTCCTCCTAGAGACGCACTGAGAAAGGAAAGTCATCGTGGGGTCATAAAACATTTGGCCAGAAAGGAAAGGAAGAAGCAGGGCAGGCCCTCCCCCACCCCGGCCCAGTGTCCTGACCCAGCCCTCTGCTCCTGACCTCATCCTCTCCTCATGAAGGTCAGTCTTCAGCCTCTTCTCGGAATGTGGGTCTCCTACCCTGCAGTAACCCACAGCTATCAGTGGGGCCTCAAAAATGTCACCTGCAGACACCCCAAAAGTGACATTTTGCAGAGCCAAGTCCTATAGCATCTAACTTAAAAAAAAAATTGTTTTTAAATTTTTTTTTTAATTTTTTTTTTAATGTTTTATTTATTTCTAGGAGAGAGAGAGAGACAGCGTGAGCAGGGGAGGGTCAGAGAGAGAGGGAGTCACAGACTGAAACAGGCTCCAGGCTCTGAGCTGGCAGTCAGCACAGAGCCCGACGCGGGGCTCGAACCCACGAACCGCAAGATCATGACCTAAGCGAAAGTCGGACGCTTAACCAACTAAGCCACCCAGGCGCCCCTAAATGTTTATTTACTTTTGAGAGAGACAGAGAGACAGAGAGAGAGACAAGGCATGAATGGGGGAGGGTGGAGAGAGAGGAGAAGACACAGAATCTGAAGCAGTCTCCAGGCTCTGAGCTGTCAGCACAGAGCTAAACCCAGGGCTCAAACTGGGAGATCATGACCTGAGCCGAAGTCAGATGCTTAACATACTGAGCCACCCAGGTGCTCCCCCCATTGCATCTAACTTTTGAGGCAGGAGGAGTGGAGTAGGGACAGACAGCTGTGTTTTTAAAAGCATTAGGGAGCAGGCCTACTGATCATCCATTCTTTAAGAAAAGCTGCATGATGTCCTCAGGCTTCTGAACAAATTCTGTATATGTTTGGTAATTAACTTTCCTAACTAAATTTTACCAACTAGAGGGTCTTTCCAAGAGGTGGGGTGTCAGGCCACCAGGGGCTCAGAGGGCAGCATTTATCTCCCCGAGTTTCCCCAGCTTCTGAGGTCATGTACCCCCACCCCCTTCAGAACTGCTTGGACTCTAGAACAATAACTCATGCTAATAGAGTTCCCAGAAGCTTCAGGTATAAACCCATAGATTTACTGATTTTCCAGAGAAAGGCCACTGCCAGGAGGAACGCCACTCCTGTTTTCTGACCACCGCATTCTTTCCCCAGAGTAGTTCGGCGATGTGGTTCAGAGCTGGAAATCTGCAGCTAAACCTCAAGCATACTGGAAGCGGGGACTGGAACTCAAAATCAAGTCCATCACACTCTACAGCCTACCTCTTAAACAGCTGACCCTTCATCCCATCTCAGTGGCCCAGACACTGGCATGGCATCTATATGCAAATGCCAGTTCATGGCATCAAAGACATAACCAGTAATAAAATAGCATTAGACATTTTCGGTGCCTGGGCCTCTCTGGATTGTCTAAGAGATGGGACGTAAATTCATTCATACATTTGACATTTATAGGCCACTGTGATAAAGGGACACAAGTCCCCATCGCTCTTCAGTAACACGTATACTGGTCAGGAGGAATAAATGACAGTATCAGGAGATCAATGCTACAGCAGTGGTGAATGGTGATAAAGAAGCCTCTAGGGAGAGCAGCTAACCCAGCCTGGGAGGCGGGTCAGGAAGGCCTCCAGGGACATGCAAAACCATGTCCCATGTCCCTGGGTAGGAAAGCTTCCCAGAACTATACGGAGGGAGGGAGTCACTGAAAGAATATCCTGGGCAGAGAAAACAGTGCATAAAGGCATGGAAGTGTGTCCCTGTGAGAGTCCTAAAGCGGGCCCAGGTGCATGAAGTACAGGGTGCATGTGGGCGGAGCTGAGGAGGGAATGGAAGGGGACAGGGTCCCCATCACCAGGGGCCTCACAGAAAGCTTCAGATTTATCCTGAAGTCATGAGGCACCATTAAAGGATTCCAGGCCGGACGCTTCAAGACCTGATTGATTTTCCGAGGTCACTCCGGTAGTCCCAGGGACTGCCTCTGGGGAAGGATGCTGGACTGGGGTCAGGGAGGCAGGTTACAGTCAGAAAAAGAGGTCAGAGGCAATAGATCTCAGCGAGAATTAAGAAAGCAGGAGGGACTGAGGGTGAGCAAGAAGAAGGGGTCTAGGATAGCTCCTATATGCCTTATGTGGACAAAATGGCAGAGCCAATGACCAAGACCAGAGCCAAGATGTTAGTTCCAGCTACGGTGACTTTGGGATGAAGACATCCAGCAGGCAGCTGCAGCGGACCTGGAGCTCAGAAGCTCTGGGCTGGGACAAGAGCAGAACAGCAGCAATGTGTAGCCACGATGCCACGAATGCTCCATTAATCCATGAGCACTTGCAGCCTCGTGACAGGTGCCGAGTGACTGCTGGGTGCCAGGCACCTCAGCCATGTGGTCCATCAGCAGCCCTGTGAAAAAGGCATCACCCTCCCATTTTACAGCTGGGAAGACTGACGGTTAGAGGGATTAAGTAATCTTTAATGGCCCTGTGGCTGGTAAGCGGAGAGCTGGGAGTTAAACTCAAGCCCTGTGATACCAGGGCTGACTCTTGTTCCATGTCGCCTCCCAGTAGGCAGCACCCGTGACAGAACTTACAGTCGCTCCTCCTACAAAAACCCAAATTTACCACTTGGATTTGAAAAATGTAACCTCCTATTAAAACGATTTTCACACTCGAAGGTACATATGTTAAGATTAGATACTCAACCTCTAATTCCCCTAGAATATTGTCGATTTTAGCAAAATCTGCAGGATAGGTAATTTTGAAAGGATGTGTTAATGTCAGTAATACAGACATTTAAAACGGAACTGATTCCTTAACTGAGCAAATGCTGGTTTTATGAAACATACCACCATTAAAACCAATCCTGGGGCTGGTCTTTTTGCCACAAGTACAGAATCGTACTTTTAGCATGACTGGCCTGGCATGGCTCTTGCCTACAGCAGACTGTCAGCAATGATGTATTTACCTTGTTTTCCCTTGACCGTGTAGGAGAACACTCTTAGACTGACACACCTTCTTCATGAACTACGCTACGGCTGTGTGCTGTGCTTTGTAATTTTACAATAACAGTTGTAAAAGGATGATGAGGATAAGGAATAATTAAGTCCTCCATACACATCTGCTTGATCAAGAGCCCAGGCAAGTCCACTATCCAAAGATGGGCTTGTCCAGAGCTCCCCTTAAGTCAGGAAAAGGGAAGGAAAACCACACAGCATTTGTGCACAACAGCCATGCTAATTCATCAGAAGGTGGACTGACTTTTACAACTGGAGGCAGAACAAGAGGAATCTGAGAAGTGACTGGTTCGGGAAGTATGTGATCACTTCGGTGGTCCTATGGCATTAAGGGACTCATACTTAACCTCCAAAACTTGGTCTGTCCCCCAACGACATGTATTATTGAAAAAGACAGGGGCGCCTGGGTGGCTTAGTCGGTTAAGCGTCCGACTTTCGCTTAGGTCATGATCTCGCGGTTCGTGGGTTAGAGCCCCGCGTCGGGCTCTGTGCTGACTGCCAGCTCAGAGCCTGGAGCCTGTTACAGAATATGAAACACTCTCTCTCTCTGACCCTCCCCTGCTCACGCTGTCTCTCTCTCTCCTAGAAATAAATAAAACATTAAAAAAAAAATTTAAAAAAAAAAAAAAAGAAAAAGACAGTTTCCTACTTTTCCATGTTTGCAACATCCAATCCCAAAGTCCTTTGGTGTCCGATACACACTTAAAATCAGTCGCCACTTTTTACCACAGGCAAGATTCACTCCATCTCCCTAAACCGGAGTTTACCTTGTAGATTAAAGGTAAGAATACCTGCCCCACACTGCTGTGCCCAACTCACGAGGGCTGCTGTGATAATTAAACAAGGGAATAGGTAAAAGCACAGTGTACATGGGAACTCTATACCTGTAAGCTACCATTTTTCAGGCGATATATATCAACTTACTTCACGGGCACGTGGGTCCTAAATGTAGTCTATTTCTTTTACTGAAGGTTTAAGTCTACATCTTCTTTTTAAATGTCTATTTAGGGGCGCCTGGGTGGCTTAGTGGGTTAAGCGTCTGACTTTCGCTTAGGTCATGATCTCGCGGTTCGTGGGTTCGAGCCCCGCGTCGGGCTCTGTGCTGACTGCCAGCTCAGAGCCTGGAGCCTGTTGCAGTCTGTGACTCCCTCTCTCTCTCTGACCCTCCCCTGCTCACGCTGTCTCTCTCTCCTAGAAATAAAAATATTTTTAAAAAAAAAGTCTATATTTTGAGAGAGACACAGAGAGCAAGCAGGAAAGGGGCAGAGAGAGAGGGAGACAGAATCTGAAGCAGGCTTCAGGCTCTCAGCTGTCAGCACAGAGTCTGACATGGGGCTAGAACTCACAACCCAAGCCAGGAGATCATAACCAGAGCCAAAATCAGCTAAGCCACCTGGCGCCTCTTAAATCTACATCTTAAAACACACTGGATATTCTAAAATACAGTCAGACTCACTCTTACCTAGTGGGGTAAAAAAGCATTCTAAAATCAGAGAAGAGGGCCTCCTGGTGGCTTAGTCGGTTGAATGTTGGACTCCAGTTTGGGTCATGATCTCATGGTTCATGAGATGGAGCCCTGCATCTGCTGTCAGCACAGACCCACTTCAATCCTCTGTCCTGATCGCTCTCTGCCTCTCCCCTACTCATGCTCTCTCTCAAAAATAAACATTAATAACATCAAATCAAAGAGCTATAGGCTCTAGAGGTTTATGTGAAAAAAATGACAACAGATTATAAAAAAAAAATATTTTCCTCCTAAAAAAGTTGCCTTTTCATATTGGTTCAAATGGAACATGTTTTTCTTCACAATTCTTTAAACTCTTTAATGTTTTATTTTTTATTATTGAGACAGAGAAACACAGCATGAGTGGGGGAGGGGCAGAGAGAGAGGAAGACACAGAATCTGAAGTAGGCTCCAGGCTCTGAGCTGTGAGCACAGAGCCCGACGCGGGGCTCGAACCCACTAACTGCGAGGTCATGACCTGAGCCGAAGTTGGAGGCTCAACCAACTGAGCCACCCAGGTGCCCCTCTTTAAACTCTTAAAATCCTTGTGGGGGAGATGAAATGTTCTCAGTCCTAGGCTATCGCTGAACATTTTCCTTTGAATGGGGTGCATCTCTTACAATAAAACATTTTCTTTAATGAACTTAATTCAAATTAATTTAGCATAGATTTCTGAGCACCTTCTCCACATTAAGCTTTGCTAAGTCCCACTGGAGAAAGGGAGGTAAAGAAAATACTCCTGGTTTTAGAAGATGAGTATGATCTAACAAGGAGACTAAGATAAGCACACACCTAACTATAACGTGGTAAGCGTTGCAAGGAAGGTCACAGGAAAGACAGCTAGAGCTGGGAAAATCGAGAAAGGCTTTACGGAGAAGTGGGAGAAGAAACGAGGGAAGACTGATTTAGACTCGTAGGCAGTGAGGAGATCAAATGCAAAAGCAGTGAAGCAGGACAACACAGCGAGTGTTCGAGGACCACGCAGTTGTTCAGTTGGGCTGTTAGGGTAGAATGTAAAAATTGTGCTACAGCATCAGTGCCTGCTTTTTACTAAAAAGACCACAAAGAATAATTTTTTGTTAATTGATATAGTTGAAAGTAAGATGCTAACTCCTGGAAGAGGGGAAAAAAAGCAAGTGAATTTGGAGGAAAGACTGGCCAACTGTTAATGCTCCTAAGCGTTGAAGCTGGGGATTTATACTCTCCAGGTCTCTGTCGGTCTGAAATGCTGCATTAGAAACAGCTAAACAAGAAATAATTGAAACCTTGTCTTTTGCAACTACATAGATGGAACTAGAGGGTATTATGCTAAGTGAAATTAGTCAGGGAAAGACAAATGTCATATGACTTCACTCATATGAAGACTTTAAGATACAAAACAGATGAACATAAAGAAAGGGAAGCAAAAATAATATAAAAACAGGGAGGGGGAGGGGCGCGTGGGTGGCTTAGTCGGTTAAGCGTCCGACTTTCGCTTAGGTCATGATCTCACGGTTCGTGGGTTCCAGCCCTGCGTCGGGCTCTGTGCTGACTGTCAGCTCAGAGCCTGGGGCCTGTTTCAGTCTGTGACTCCCTCTCTCTCTGACCCTCCCCTGCTCACGCTGTCTCTCTCTCTCTTAGAAATAAATAAAACATTTTTAAAAAATTTAAAAAAAAAGAGAGAGAACAGGGTTCCTGCAGGGGTTGTGGGAGGGGGGATGGGCTAAATGGGTAAGGGGCATTAAGAAAATCCGGAAATCATTGTTGCACTATACGCTAACTTGGATGTAAATTAAAAAATAAATAAGTTATTAAAAAAAAAGAAATGCAAGCCGATCAATTTAGGAAGATGGTGGGCCAATGGCTCCTCAGGTGATAGCAGGCAGGAATCCTACGAACTTTCTGACCTCTGGCTCAGCTGGAGAGAGAGGGAGGGGCTGAGGCTGGAGCTGGCCCCACAGGGAAGCAGACAAGGCACCACATGACTAAGGTTTATCAGCTGCCCGTTTTCGGCTCCCCATGCTTTTTGCTCCCTACTTGTTCCTCTATTTCCCACCGGCAGAAAGGAAGTAGCAGGGATCCGGCTGCGAGGCAAGTAAGGAGTAACCCAGTCTAAGAAAAATGAAGGCGGGGCGCGTGGGTGGCTTAGTCGGTTAAGCGTCCGACTTTCGCTTAGGTCATGATCTCGCGGTTCGTGGGTTCGGGCCCCGCGTCGGGCTCTGTGCTGACTGCCAGCTCAGAGCCTGGAGCCTGTTTCAGTCTGTGACTCCCTCTCTCTCTGGCCCTCCCCTGCTCACGCGGTCTCTCTCTCTCTCTCTCTCTCTCTCTCTCTCTCTCTCTCTCTCCTAGAAATAAAAAAAAATAAAAGAAAAATATTTAAAAGAAAAATGAAGGCAACTGTGTTGTCCCCAATGTATAAGTAACTAAGTGGTTATTTTTGGTCAAATCAAATGTAACAGTTGTTTGAATTTAATGCTTATTTCAAACTTAATACTTGGGACACCTGGGTTAAGCCTCTGACCTCAGCTCAGGTCATGATCTCACAGCTTGTAAGTTCGGAGTTAGGCTCTGTGCTGACAGCTCAGAGTGTGGAGCCTGCTTCAGATTCTGTATCTCTCTCTCTCCCTCTCTCTCTCTCTCAAAAATAAATAAACGTTAAAAAATTTTTTTAATTTACTACTTGTTTAATACTTGCTAGAAAATACTGATAAGCAAAGTGAAGAAAAATTTATAAAATCAACGGTTCCCCATCACCAAGAGAAAACTACTCAGCATTTGGCAAACCATTTGCCTCTGTCCATGGGTGTGCACACCCATGTGAACACGCACATGCTTTCTCTTCTCATAAAAACAGGATCACAGGAAAATATTCGTGGTAACATGGTTTTAAAAGTAAAAACTGTACTTCACAGCATCTCACGAAACAACATTTTATGACACTAGTTTAAGGGCTGCATAGGAGTCTATTAAGAAACACTGATCTGGTTCTTGTAACCTTGGACAGAGGGTTAAAAAAATACTGTTTAATAAAAGATTTTGATCTGAAAGGTCTCTTTCCCAATATTATTTTGAATATACAGTAGTACATATACTAGTTCAGAATTGTGATGTGACATTTAAATAAGTTAAAAAAAAATTTTAACGTTTCATTTTATTTTTGAGAGTGAGGGCGAGCAGGGGATGGTGGGAGTGGGGGGAGGGGGCGGCAGACAGAAGATCCGAAGCAGGCTCCACATTGAGAACAGCAAGTCTGATGTGGGCTCGAACCCACGAACCATGAGATCATGACCTGAGCTGAAGTTGGAGGCTCAACCGACTAAGCCATACAGGTGCACCAAAATAATTTGTTTTATTGGAGGAGAAGGGATGGTAGTAACATTCTTACCAGAGAAATAATCCTGTTTTCCTTTTAAAAATATAGGTTTTGGGATTTTAGTGTTTTATTTTGGGTTGGATAGGCAATACATGAATGTTGAAGAGTAGGCAGACACATAGTATTACAAACAGTAATAAGTAAAAGTTCCCATCTTTCTTCTACCCCATTTCACTGCTTAGAACCGGCTACAGGTACTTCCAAACATTCATAAGCCTCTTTTAAATTTATGGAAAAGTAGGGGCACCTGGGTGGCTCAGTCGATCGAAAGCCTGACTTCAGCTCAAGTCATGATCTCATGGTATGTGTGTTTGAGCCCCGTGTCAGACTTTGAACTGACAACACAGAGCCCGCTTGGGCTTCTCTCTCTCTGTCTGCCCCTCTCCCCTCTCTGCGGCTTGCCCTTCCCGCAGTATGTGTGTGTGCTCGTTCTCTCAAAAATGAACAAACATTTAAAAAAATACATGGAAAAGTAATTGCACAGCCACATACCTTAGGTATATACACGGACATACAAATATGCACATATATAATAGGTATACATACACACAATGTACGTATACAGTGTATAAAATAAACACATATAATGAGGGTTTTCCTTCCTTTTTAAAATATTACTTTTGTCCTTCTCCCTGGAATCAGAACAGCTATTAGATGCACTACTGATTTTTCCATAAGAACACCCAAAATTCACATGCTGTAGACCGTCTGAGACAGCTTCTGAATGGCGGTTGGGAATAAAACTGCCTTTCTCTACTCACCATCCATGGCTGTGTCCTCAAAACGGGAACATACTTGGCTTGGATTTCAACAACTTACTAAAGATTCTTTTTTGATTGATTCCATATCCTTTGCAGTTGCCACTTCCGGCTCAGTCTTAGAGTATCAAGTCTCTGCTATTCACGGATAATGTCCTAAAGAATGTCCTTTTCCATGACACTACCTCCTTGAAGCAGGGCTCCTGTTCGGACATTCTAAGATGGGTCTGCAAACCAGGGCTTAGCACCTGTATTTGTGAATAAAGTTTTATTGGAACCCAGCTGTGCCCATTTGTTTGCATATTGTCTTCAGCTGTTTTCACATTACAACGGGGGCAGAGCTGAGTAGTAAGAGACTGAGAGTCCACAAAGCCTACTCTCTGCCTCCTTAAAGAAACGTTTGCTGATTCACATTCTAGAATAGGGTAAAAAACAGATTGTTCTTTGCCTACCAAAAGTTCTGGGGGAAATGAATCACATACTTCATATTCAATGTCTTTGTCCAGGCTGAAGAGTTTATTTAAAAAAAAAAAACAAACAGGTGACCCATGAACAAGGGTTTGAACTGTGTGGGTCCACTTATCTACAAATTGTTCTCAATCAAGTACAGTGAAGTATGTGTATTTTCCTATGGTTTTCTTAACATTTTTTTCTCTAGCTTTACTATGAGCATACAGCATATATTTAATGTAACACACAAAACGATGAGTTAATTGTTTATGCTATTGGTAAGGCCTCTGGTCAGCAGTCGGCTATTAGTAAAGTTTTGGGGGAGCCAAAAGTTTTACTTGGAATTTCTACTGCATAGGAGGGTCAGTCCCCATAACCTCCATGTTGTTCAAGGGTCAACTGTACAAACAAACAAATAGCACGCTGGCTCTGACAGTAGCCACGGTGTCCTGGTAAATGTTTAATCACTTGCTCTCGGCCACAGGGGAGCCCTGGATTATCCATTTGCTGATTTCCATGGTGTAAATAGCTCCAGAATGGCTTACTTCAAGCTAAAAAATGTGATGCCATTGAACATGGAGTTGGGAAGAGATGGCCACAAATGCTGTGCAAACTAGCTCCAGCAAACCCTGGCTCCCCAGGACATCAGTGGCCCAACCACCTACTTTAAAGGTGAAGACACTGAGACCCAGAGAGAGTGTCTTGCCCAAAGTTGGCCCAGTGACTGGAACAAGGCTGGAAATCATTTCCCAGTAGAGTCTGGCTGCTTCAGAGGGAGTTGCTTCCTTCCTAAAAGGAAGAGTAGAGGAAGGCAGGCAAAGGAAGTTCTTTGCCAGGCACAGGGTAATAACTGTTGGTTTTTATCATTACCTTCACAGTTTGGGACTCAGGCTTCCTCGGCATGTGCTTTGAGGCACACATCAGGTAGAGGTAGTGTTCTTCACACAAGACCAGGTTTCACGCGAATACTTGACAGTGGCCTGTCTCAATTGACCAGCAGTTACCTAAGCTACCAGACTGTAAACTCCAGGAATAGAGGGACTGCCTCTGTTTGTGCTATTTGCCCCAGTGTCCAGTACAGAACTGGGAACTTGGTAAGCAGACAGTCAATAAATATGTACTGAAGGGATAAAGGAATGAAACCCCACCATCAAAGTGGAGCTTTACTCCAAGAACGCAGCAGGTATGCAGAGGTTAGATCCCATTCCCTTCTCCCATTTGTGTGGCCAGAGCAACAAGAGATACAACATACCCCTATGCTTGCGACATTTCTTTTTTTCTTTTTTTTTTTTTTTAGTATTTTTATTTATTTCTAGGAGAGAGAGAGACAGCGTGAGCAGGGGAGGGTCAGAGAGAGAGGGAGATACAGACCCTGAAATAGGCTCCAGGCTCTGAGCTGGCAGTCAGCACAGAGCCTGACACGGGGCTCGAACCCACGAACCGTGAGATCATGACCTAAGCGAAAGTCGGACACTTAACCGACTAGGCCACTCAGGCGACCCGCGACATTTCTTTTTTATCTTATTTTTATAAAATATTTTAAGTTTAATTTTTTGAGACAGGGATAGAGAGCAAGCAGGGAGAAAGGGAGAGAGAGAATCCCAAGCAGGCTCCATGCTGCCTGTAAAGAGCCTGATGCGGGGCTCGAACCCACAAACCATGAGATCATGACCTGAGCTGGAACCAAGAGTCGGACACTTAACTGACTGAGCCACCCAGGGGTCCCTGCTTGCAACAGTTCTAGACTACCAGCTGCAGTATCCAAGCTGCTTCATCAGAGCAGGAGAAACTGTGGATGGAGGGGCAAAAGGGAGGAGAAAGTTAGAGACCTGTTTTCCTCTGATATATGTATGTAGGTACTTTCTATCTGGAACTTGTTCTGACAGAGCATAGAGTCAAGGAAATAATCCAGTGAGGGATCCCACCTCCCACACACCAGGATGCAGGGCATCGCTTTCTGGCAGGAGCTGAGGAAGGGCCACTCCAAGTGGCACACCTCTGAAAGTGGAAAGTGAAAGACTGCCACGATTGGGTTATCGTGATAGTCCAATAAGGCTACACAGCTACAAAGAGCAGTGAACGTGGCGGAAAGGAAGGCACTGTTCTTTGGAAATGACTTTTTGACTACTTGGTAACTCTCGCACAAACCCCTACACACTTGGCACGGGCTCCCCACGGGCACTTCTCTGAACCCACAGGTCTGGTGTGCCACATCACTGCTGTAATCTGGACGCACAGACAAATCGATTCTTGGGGCACAGGAACAACCAAGCCATCTGTGAGCCTTGCTGAGTTTTTAGGAGGCCACTGGGGCTCATCACCTCTTATGTGGAGACCCACTACTAAAAGCTGCCACCGTGAGGTCCCAAATACCAGAGGTTAACACTGTCCGTGCATGGGGTGCTACGTGTGTTTCCATTTAGAGAAAGCATCCCGAACAAGCGGGACCAATGATTTAAGCCTCCAAAGCATTTCCTACACCAGCGGCTCTCAAAGTGTGGTGGAGGAACTCTAGGAATCCACAAGGTCAAAATAACTCTCATAATAATACCAAGACGCAATTGGCCTTTTTCCCTGTCACGTGTTCAGGAGTATACAGTGGAGTTTTCCAGAGGCTACATGATGGGACAGTGCAACAGGCTTGAGTGCAGAAGCGGATATAAGAATCCAGCTGCCTTCTATTAAACCTGCCATTAAAGAGATTTGCAGAACTATAAAACAATGCCACTCTTCTCAGTAACGTTCTGTTTTGGAAGGCAGCTATGCTCACCACTATACCACCAACGCAGGCCCGTTCTGTTTTGGAAAATAAGGATATTTTCATAAAATGCTCTGTTAATATAAATAGGTCCGCTATTTAAAAAAAAAACCAGTAAATATTTACTGTATAAAACTCTGTTTTATATATATAGTAAGTATCAAAACATAGAACCCACATAAACGAAAGCTTAGTATACGAATTTTTAAGCGCCAAAGGATTTTTGGGTCCCCTCAAAAGTTTGAGAACAGCTGTCCAAGAGACCGTGTCCCCATCCTCCGGCCACCCCTCGCCTTCACGCTTGTGGGGAGGGTTATGTATGTTATGTAGGTTGCAGGGAAGACGTGCCATTCAAATATCTGGCTGGATTAGGAAAGGCAGCCCATTCTTCCTGGATCTCTGAATTCATCAGGGCAGGCTCTGTGCCGAACTCTTCCATCTCACCCCATTTTCTCCTCACCACTCGGTGTGGCTTCCCCAGGCTGCCGGCTGGGTGAGGATTTCCCTACCCTGCAAGCCCGGGCGCCGTGAGAACTCCCTGGTGGGACCCACACATCCTCCTTGGGGTTAGGACTCCCCAGGGAGGCCCGCACACCCTCGTTGGAGGTGAGGATTCGCCGGTTCGGCCGGCCTTACAGCCTGGGTGAGGGCTCCCAGCGAGGCCCGCACAGCCTCTGAGAGGACTCTCCAGCGGCGCACACAGCCAAGGCAAATAGGGACGAGGAGAGCCATTTCCAGTCCCTGAACCCTGTCCCCCGCGCGGCACAGGCTGCAGACAAGGCGGAGAGGTCAGTCCCCAGGAGCTAGTCCGTCCCCGATTCTCACCCCAGGCCTTCCCCGGCCTCTACCCAGCGCCTGGCCGCTCCACGCGCCTCGGAAGAGGCTCCGCCGTCTGCCCCCGGGGACCGGGCGGCCGGCGCCCCCTCCCCGGGACGTCCGGCCTGCCGGGCGGGTACTCACCGCTAAGTGCACGGCCTGGATCTGCGCGCGGGCAGGCGCCAAGTGCGGGACGCGCTCCCGAGCGCTGCGTGGATCTAGGGGCAGCCGCCTCCGCGCCCCTCCCCCTGCGTCCCTTGGGGCCACCGGCCGGTGGGCGGAGCAGGGGCGGGGCGGGGGGCGCGGGGCCCGGGCGCCGCAGGGTAGCGGCCCGAGAGGCGGGGCGGAGTCTGCCGCGGCTGCCCCGCCCCGCCCGGCGGGAGAGACTTCGCCCCCGGCGGGAGGGGGCGGTGGCTAAGGGCCCTGCAGCAGGAAGCGGACCGACGCGTGCTCCGGCCCGTTCCACTTCGGAGGGCCCAGGGCCTGGGACTCGGGTGACTTTCGCACTCTGAGGGATCGGGGGGGTGCTGTCCGGCTCGCGCTAGCAAGTGAGCCCAAGGGGTGGGGAAGAAATGTAGTGTTCTTTTTTGCTTTTAAAAATGATTTGGCCATAAAGGGAGAGGCTTCGTTCTTCAGCTGCTGCAGCACATGTGGTCACACCGCGCCCCTTCTCACCCCCTTGTGCCCACCCCCGACCCCTACTCCCGCCTTAATTTCTTGCAAAGCGTGCCAAGTGGACATCGCAGTCACGCTGACATATAATAGGACTTTGACGTTTCCATGGTTATGAATGCAGAGTTTCTGGTGTAAAAAATTTTTTTTCTTAACATGTGACAACATTTTATAACGCAGGCTATTCACCAGTCAGAAATCAGAGAAATGGCTGAGAGTTGACGCTGAATGGACCTTCTTCACCAGACCTGTTTTTGTTGGCTGATTTGACTTGCACCCTCTCTAGCAAATCTGAGAAAGAAGTGATTCAATCTTTCTAGATCCAAGGTGGTGAGGTTTTCCTGTCGATTTATATGGAAAACTGTTGTTTTCTAACTTAAGTAGCTGAATAAACAGCTTATAGGACGGATAGCTAATAGCTAATACTAATTTCCACTGCTACCAGTTAGTTTCCGTTTTGTTCCTCTGTGCAGGGCCCTATGATTGGATCTTTATGTATCTTATTTAACCGACTCTTCCATCTGTCCTGTGAAGTGAAAAATATTACCCCGTTTTGCAGTTATGAAATGCGATAGCTGGGATTCAGTCCTCATGTCTGTTTCCCAAGCCCATACTTTTCTCATTATATCTAATTTTTAAATATAAAGGGTTATATTTAAAAAATCATATTTAATTTTGAAAAATGAGATTACTTACTGTATTCCCAATGTGGGAAAAGACTTTCTTTCCACACACTTCCTAGATTCATATTCATTCATTCTTCCTTTCACATTCATTAATTTTCCTTGAGTGTCTACCCCATGTCACAGAGTCACCACAAACTCTGAAAAATAATAATATTAGAGTTCCCTTGGAAGTAAGGGTGATAGTGTTCAATGATAACAGGCATATAACACAATAAGATATAATCCCTTACAGAAAAGAATGAAATCAAAACTCTAAAGGGAACAGGAATTTATTCGTAAACACTGGTCAAAACCATGAAGGAAATACATTTGAGAGTTGGTGTTCCACCACTTCGATGTTATAAAAGACATTACCTTAGTACCTGTTTTCACTAACTGAAAGAAATCTGAAGCGGATTTTCGCTTTTACAAAAAATTTGAAAAGTGAAAATGGCATTCAGTGTTTGTTTTGCAGCAAGCTGTTATAGAGAGGGCCCCCGACAAGATCCTTCCCTGGGAACTACACTCAGCCTCTCAGCACCAAGCCACCATAGCTTTGGACTGTGTCCGTGAGCATCTGTGCTTTATCTGGATTTACTTTGTGTATCCATGAGCAAGATGTGTCCTAAGGGATCAGAAAAGCCTAAGAGAAGCTGTGTTTTGGGTCTGGGAATGCTGAAAAACTTTCCCACAGAAATTAATGTAATTGCTTCTTTGCTTTCTGCCATTTTGGTTTCATGGGAACCCTCTACTTTCAGAAAGCACAAGAAACCTGTACTCCCCACATCACTCGGCTCTGTTGCTCTCTGGAAAGTCACCAGTACCATGCAGATTGTAAATCCACTGGCCTGTCTTCTGTTCCTGTCCTCACTGACTGCTCTGTGTTATTTGACACTGGTGACTAGTCTTTCCTTGAAATTTTAACCTCTTTTTGGCTTTAGAGCCCTCTGCTCTCATGATCACTTCTCTATCTTTGATCTCTCTTAGGCTTTTTGCCTATACTTTTTCTCCTCTCCCTTTACTTGTGATTCCATACACTGAGTTTTTCTTCATTTATTTTCTCTCTGTGTAGACTCTCTGTCACCTGCAGCTAAAGCCTGCTAGGTCTCTGTCACTGTTCTTAATTCTCTTCAGGTCTCCACATGCTTTATTTCCAGCCACTTGTGGGCTATCACCACCTGGATATTCCAAAGGTGCCTGCCATTCTTCACATCTAAAATGAGACTTCAGCATCTTTTCTAACCATCAGTCTGTCCCCTCCTTCCCTTCCAGTTTCTTCCTCACTCTGAATCTCACATCTTGAATTTGGGTCTCATGGAGTGTTGCAAAAGCTAAATATTTAAGGGCTTTAGAACCATATTACTATGCTTATACAGGGTCCACCTGATAAATATTTCTGCCATGGTACAAAAACTCTGCGAGTGGCCTAGCGGAATATGTAGACTTTATGAACCTTGTGAGAGGAAGCCAGCCAGCTGTGGAGCTGCTCGGGCACCGCAGATCACTCCAGGGGCCAGTGGCAGAAGGACCTTCCATTGAAGCGACTGCACTATTCTAGCAGCCTCACCTGCCAGAAGCTTCTGCTACTATAAGTTGAACCATGAAGATGTGGTCAGAGACCTGTTATGCTCCGAGGAATGCATTATTGTACTTCACGCTGACTTCAGTTATTTGTATAAACTGGACTTCTTCACTTTATAGAAAGGTCCTAAAAACTGTACCCAATTAACTTTGTACCATGCTTTTCCATTTATACTGCACATGCACACATTTTATTTAAGAAAAAGGAACTGGTGTCAGAGAAAGGCAGCCTGAGAGCACAGTCATATGCTGTTCTCTTGGAGAGATTGAGTTTGACAGTCTGACCACCTTTCGAGAAAAACTATTGGTGGTTCCCAAACTGAGTGTTTCTTGGCATCACCAGAGGGCACTTAGTAAGAATACTGCCTCCAGTGTCCCCCACCTCCTAGAGTGTCTGATTAATTAGATCAGGGGTAGGATCTGTGCTCAGAGCCTGAGGAATCTAAATACTACAGGTGATTCTGCTCTAGCAGGTCCACAGATTGGCACCAGGGGGTTGCTACCTGGAGATATACGCTCCATAGGGCGAGACCATGTCAGTTTGTTCTTCACCCCTAACCTGGGGCCTGGCACATAGCAGGTGCTCAATGCAGTTTGTTGACTCTTTCTTCCCGCCCCCTACTCCATTACACTCTGTTCGGTGTTCTCTAGCACAGTACAGAGGAGAAACATCTGGCAAGGAGTGAAGCATAAGGTGGTCCTTCCTGAAATACTTGTTTGAAGGAACTCTAGAATACCTATGTTCCTCGCTGAATGTACGTCTTTCTCATCCTAGAGGAACTTTTAAGTAAATGTTTTCTGTTCCTTTAAAAAATGCTATGTTCATAATAAGGAAAGGCAGTGCTTAGCCTCCTCTTCACCTCCCCACCCCCAAATATCCAACTGCTACCCCCCTTCCACACCTGTCCTCTATGTAATGTCTGTGCTCCTTTTCTTACCGTCCAAGTACCTGAATCCTTGAGATGCTTTCCAGGATCCGCTGGCCATCTGGTTTACACTTAAACACTGGCCTCCCCTCAACCTAACTAGTGATAAAAGCCAAATGTGGTCAAATGTCCCATTGAAACTTCACAACAACCCTTCGAGGCTGGTGATATTCTTACCATTCCACAGATATGAGAACTGAGATTCAGGGTGACTTTATAACTTGCTTTAGGTCACAAAACTGGCAAATGGTGATGCGGGGGTTTGAACCAAGGGTGATCAAACTCCAGAACTTGTGTTTTTAACCTCGATGCAGTGATGTAGCATTTTATTTAAGTGAAATCATTGGATACTCTGAGGCTATAAATCATTTATTCTCTGCAGAAAAGAAGAGGAACGTCAGTGTGCTAGGAGAGAACTTTGGTCTCTCACTGTACAGTCTAGAATTCCTTGTTCACTTACTTTCAGTGCTTCTTCTCCCTGATCACAGCACAAAGATCCCTGGTGCAGCATGTACTTTAGATGCACATGGATAAAGATCCTCCTCATCCTGGTGGATGGAGATGTTGAAAATTGGGAGCAGTAATGTCATTGTTCTGAGGCTGCTTCTCCTGACATGATTTCTTTGTTTTCAAGAAAATGATTTGGTAACATCAACAAATGAGAGTTAGAAAAATAGCAAATCTGTCACTAGTTGGACTTATTTCTATTTCCAGTTTATGAGGAGACTGCTTTCATGGGTTAGATTAACTACTATTTAAAAATCTTACTACAGCCCCTGTGCCCTTGTGCTCTCGTCATTCTTCTCCACCCTTTAGTCGCTTTGTCCTTCATTCTGGGCATTTCTTTCAGTCACTAAAAAAGCAGTGGATTCCCCAAACTCATTTTTCCTAAGCAACACAGCAGACTCACTGCATGCCTAGCCTCCACCTGGGCCCTTTACTTGTTGTCCCAGCAGGGAACCAATGTGACATTATTTTCCTGCTCCTTGCTGTGTATGAGTAATACTGTATCTCTGACCCAAGAATCTCATTTTTTCTGCCAACATCCATGGAACAGTAAGAGGCTTATTTATTAGCATGTGTAGGGTAAAGTCTTAGTTGCTGACGCTTTCGGTGACACAGTGGGATGCTGGCAGAGACACTCCTTTCTGGAAGACCCTACAGGTTATGTTAGTGGGCAAGAGAAGACTCTCCAGGATCTCATAGCAAATGCTTTTACCCAAGTGGTGAGCAAGGGGCACGGGAAGGGTCCTCCACTGCCATCCTGTTAATGTATATTTATATGTGATGAGAAACAGGATTGAAACAATTTACCCAAACGATGTTTTGGTTGTGTTCATGCTCCTCAAGAGTAGGATGCAAAAGGGTTGTTATATGACAGTGGGGTGGCCCAAAGTGGCTGTAGCTGCTGAGTCAAGGGGTCCCCAAAGTTTAAATAAATGCTGCCAACAATATGGAGATAGAAACTTAGGTGGATCAAAAACAAGTGTTGATTTGGATGAGCCCAAGCCGTGGGATTGAAACCGGACGTTGATGCAAGGACTTGTTTATGGACAAGGAATTGCTGTGTCCCTCTGCACCTCGTGACTCTTCCCTTCCCCCATTTCCCAACTTCAGCTGCTTTAAGGATAAAGCTGAGTACGCTTGGGGAACTCCAAGAAGGGGGAAGCTCAAAGAGTTTTAGCTTTGTTGTGTATAATCGCCCAGGTTACAATTCTGCCCAGTTAGTGGAGGGGGTTGGGGTGCTAGATGCAAGGGTAGCTGAAGGCACTGAGGACTGTGGAGGAAGCTGCGTTATATGAGCAAGGAAACTGGTATCAAGCCTGTCCTGAAGAGACCAAGGAGTTAAAAAAAAAAAAAAAAAAGCCATCCTCCAAAGCCTACCTTCCTCCTCTTCCATCTGCATCCCCCCACCATCTGGACTTCCAGCAGATGTAGCCCTTTGTATACATATTCTGCCTCTTGGTCCAATGGCCCATGTTCCAACAGGGTAGTGGTTCTCAGCCAGGGTGATTTAGTGCCCCCTGCCAACCCTAAGACATTTGACAATGTCTCTAGAGATGTCTTTGATTGTCTTGACTAAAGGAGGGAGGGTGAGTTCTACTGGCATTTAGTGGGTAGAAGCAGGGATGCTGTGAATATCTTACAGTGGACAGGATGCCTCGCCAAACAATGATCCTGCCCAAAACGTTAGTACTGCCAAGATTGGAATCCTTGCAGGCGGGGGGCGGGGGGGACTCAAAAATCAACTGATGGGGTTTGGAAAACTTTTTCTGTGAAGAAGGAAAATAAAAGTGAGCTGGTAGAGAGGGCTTTTTGGGCTGATTCAATGTACTACCATCCTTCACTGCCGAATGTATAATTGATATTCATGTTGTACGTGCTTGTGTTGTGAATACTGACGTAATCCAGAAGGGGTTCTTCCATTCAAGGACTGTGGTATATAGAGAGGTTCTTACAGGTGGTCTAGCAAAAAGAAGACAAAATCTGAGAAGAAAAGGAAATCACAGCTTTTGTCAGACTTTGCTAGTGAAAAAAGTCAGAAAGGCAATTCCCTAGTACAACATTGCCACCTGCTGACTCGGGTACCAAGTGCACCTCTTTTAAAAAGCTGGGGTTTGGGGACTAGGAGATGCAACTATTGACCTGTTGCCTGACCTGTTGCGGAGCTCTTTTTCTTGAAAAAGAAACGGGAACCCTATTATACTGTTGGTGGGGATGCAAACTGGTGCAGCCGCTCTGGAAAACAGTGCGGAGGTTCCTCACAAAATTAAAAACAGAACTATCCAATGTTCCAGAGCACTGCTAGGAATTTACCCAAAGGATACAGGAGTGCTAATGCATAGGGGCTATGTTTATAGCAGCACTTTCAGCAATAGACAAATTACGGAAAGAGCCTAAATGTCCATCAGCTGACGAATGGATAAAGAATACTACTTGGCAACGAGAAAGAATGAAATCATGCCATTTGCAGCAACGTGTGTGGAACTGAAAGGTATTATGCTGAGTAAAATAACTCAGAGAAGGACAGATATATGTTTTCACTCATATGTGCATCTTGAGAAACTTAACAGAAGACCATGGGGGAGGGGAAGGTGAAAAATAGTTACAAATAGAGAGGGAGGGAGGCAAACCTTAAGAGGCTCTTAAGTACAGAGAACAAATTGAGGGTTGATGGGGGCATGGGGGAGAGGGGAAATGGGTGATGGGCATTGAGGAGGGCACTTGTGGGGTTGAGCAATGGGTGTTCTATGTAAACCCATTTGACAATAAATTATATTAAAAAAAAAAAAAGAAAAAAAAGGCCTGATCCATAAAGACTTGTGACTCTGCAGCCTGAGGTCCCCATTTTGGAGTGGGTTAACTCAGGCTTGACAACCAATAAGGAGAATGCCCAATATATCTCACTTTCCAAATGGGAAAGTTTTTCCTCACTTGGAAATTAGGTATTTAAGGACAAAGTAGCCTGGCCCTGGCAGCATCTCAGTTTATATAAGAAAAGTGGTAACTGTTGCTTACGGAAAACTATATTCATGTTATACCACCTGAAGTAAAGCCATTGGCTCAATGGAGTCCTCAGTTCACAGAGGTGCACCTTAATGCTGGGGCCTGGTTCCCTGATGGTCTGGCTAAGTTCAAGCCTGTTGGTGGGGAGGCTGTAGCTGTTCAACTGCTGCTTTGTATATGCATACTGAAAATTGGCATTGTTATTCACTCACTGCATAGAACTCAAGGCCGTTTTCACAACTCTGGCCAATATTCCCTATGATGAAACATATTTTTTACTGACTCTTGGGATAGTAGCAATGATTTAGCTGTCTGGTCTGTTATCTGGTCCACCCCTTGGAAGACTGTGGACTGATGGATTAAACAACCCTGGCACCTATGGTAGGAACATCTTAGACTACAGATGTACAAGGGAGAGGGCCATAAATATTCTCTTTGTCACCTAGATCCAACACCATCACTCAAGTCAAACAGCAAATGCAGCTGACAAGTTGTGGACGTGGCTGATCATAAATGACACTGCTGTGCCTGGGCATGATAGCAGCTCTCAACTCGGAGCCCTTGTAGACAGGTACAAACACATGGACTGGCACAACCTCACTTCATTCTGTTACCAAATCTGCTTCTCTGATGCTTGAGAGGGATATGCCATATATAGAAAAGGAAGTTACAACCATTCAGTGACACTGCCCGTGTGACTTAACCAAACTGAGGGAAGAATCTGTTATAAAATGGCTGACAGGACTAAGGACCTGTCCCTCATCAAAGACTCCCCCTTCTGGGTTCTTCTTCTCACTCTGCTTGTTGCACATATTAATGAGGAATGCGTAAGTAACAGGCTATAAATTTTTCCCTCTGTTGATGCTTTGGGCTCAGACCTCTGAAGAACAGATCTCCTCAGAGCTCTCCCGTGTAAAATACACCTCTTGCCTTCCAAGATCTCCGAGTGCTGCTTGGTTCTTCTGCCAGGTGATCCAGGCCATATTCCATAACAAAACTAATGTAGTCATGTTGATCCAAATCAAGTTTAATGACAAATCCTGATAGGAGTGACCTGTGCCTGCTTGGGTTATATGCTTGTATGTGGCTAGACATGGGCCAAGGAATATCTCTCCATTAGGGATAGAGGTTGTTTTTTGGCTCATCTATTACCTCCAGTAATTATTGGCAATGGCACCAAAGATCATCAGGTTAATGAAATGGATAATGGACAGGCCTTAGACTAGACTACATCCTGACTGTCTGAAGTAAAGTCCCCTGGTCCCTCCTGGGACAGTTACCTGGGTCCAGGACTCTGGAAGGCATAGTTGAGGTCAATACTGCAGGTTAATTTCATCTTGTTGTTTGGAGTCCTGATGACAGTAGCCTTAATTAAATGCTGCACGAGAAACCTAGTTCCAGCCACTGTTTGTTAATCAATCAAAGTGGCCAACAGAGTGACATACTTTTGTGACAATTTGCTAGAAGCCAAGATAGCTAGGGACAACAGGCAGATTGATGGGGAAAACAATCTTCCACAGGTCCTGAACATCCCTGCACATTTTTGCTGGGCATGCCAAGAATGCAAGTTCCTTTCTGACTGTTCTTTCCTAATACCATTTCTCAGGGCTGTGTTTATAGTGAACAACCATGAGGGTTGAAGTTATATAAAGTCAGATATTTGCTTCTAAATTATTGGGGTGGTGGTGGTGGTGAAGAACTGAGTAAGAGTGTAGATGAACTATATCACCTAAAAATTTGTAATTGTTGAGTCTGGCCCATAGGTACACGTGAGTACAAAGTACAGGCTTTCTTACCACTTACTATAAAAACAGGGGATCCCCAAGCCGTATTCCTCACTAGCAATACAAATCCATTGTATGTATTATATCCTTCTGGGCCCCTCCATGTTACCCACATGGGATCTGCAACAAGGCTCCTGCTGCTTGCTGTCTCTGAGTAATAAAGTCGTCTTCTGTGACCTAGGGGTCTTGGGTCTTTTTCCAGTATTTACAAAATAGTAACAGGATCTTAGTACCTTGTAAGTAGAGTAAATTCCAGACCCTGACAGTATCTATATTGTTTTGTGGGGAGTGGGGGATGCTATGATAGTTGATTGAAACCACCAGGCACAAGTTCAGTCATGTAATTTTGTTTTCACATTGAGAAAAAAAAAAAAATCAGTTTGTTAAACTTGTCTTACAACTGCCCCACATTTCGCCAAGCTAGAAATTTGGAACTTCCCTATTTAGTCACTTTTTAAGCTTTATTTTAAAATTTTAAAATTATGAATAATGTCAGCCATTCACAAAATTAGAGAGACTGGTGTAATGAGCTCCAATATAGACATCACTTGGCTTCAATGATTATAAACTCATGGCTGATCTTGTTCTATATCTACCTCCCATTGCCAATGACTTTGCAGCACATATATAAAATTATATAATTTCATTTGTAATATAATCTGTTTTAAAATCATTGACTGGAATTTGCTTTGTTTTAGGGTCTAGTATATTTGTTTTATTTGTACTTCTAAAGAGCTATTTTGTGAAAATAGAATATATTGCTCCATTAATAATAATTTTTTAGGGCTTATTTATTTATTTGAGATTAAGAAAGAGAGAGAAAGAGGGGGAATTCCGATGCAGGCCCTGCACTGACACAGCCCCCATGTGGAGCTTGAACTCACTGTGAGATCATGACCTGAGCCCAAATCAAGAGTTAGACACTTAATTGACTGAGCCACCCAGGTGCCTCTCCATTAATAATAATTTTTTTAAAAGCGTCACAAGCCTGTCTCACCCCCACCCCAGAAATATTTTGGGTGTAACTAAAGTTGTATATAGTGGCAAATGTATAATCTTCAGTTCTGTAGTAATTAAAACAAAAAAAGAAATTAGGGGAAAAAACTAAAGAAAATATAAATTAGTAATGTAAAATATTAATGAATTATGTAATATATGTAATTGACCACTTGTGAGAACTGCACCTTGGAAAAAAATAAATAAAATATACAGATCTCTGACAAATGAAAAAATGAGGTAAAATGTATAAATACTTGAGACATACAACTTCAAATATAGTGGTTAAAATAATTTAATATAATACTTAAAGTATTCAATGCAAATAATTTTGAAAATCATAGAGAGAAAGAAAAGTTCTGACCAATATACATAAAATCTATATCAGTTGTAGCTTCCAGAGATTTGGTTGACTTTGGTTCAAATGCCACTTTGGTTTCCTTGCGACAATCCCAGAACCTGCTCATGCTTTGAGATTTTGTGGCTGCTTTATAGTTTTCTAAGTGTCCACACTCTTGCATCCACGGAGGCTGTCATTTTTTCAGCAACATCTTACAGGGGGCATTCTGCCCCCATTCCATTTTTTCGCATGGAAACCACTGAGAGCACAGAAAGGATTGGTCAGTTTTTCTGTAATGTGTTAGATAGCAAATATTTTAGTCTATTCATATACTACTAGTATTCACACTACTCCTCATCTTTTCTTATTTTACAACCTTAAAAAAACTCCAAAACATTTAGCTCTCAAGATGTATGGGGGGAGGGGAACGGCGCTCGTGGCTGCCCTGGAGGGCGAGACGCTGGATGGACGAGAAGCGCCCCCTATTCAGGCCTGATAGTTACCTGCCCCGCGCCAGGGGCAGGGCTGCGGTGGGCGGGGCGGCTGGCGGCACGGGGCGGGGCTTACCTTCCCGCTTCCTCCTCCTGGTCCTTCTGGGCAGTGCAGCCTCTTGTTCCAGGTCCTACCTGCAGGTGACACCGGCCAAGTGCTTCGACAGCTACCAGCGGGTGTGGTGGATGGTCGCTCTGTTGCAGGTGAGCCCCGGCGCAGGCGCAGAGGGCGCGGCAAGCATCTGCGGCTGCCACTCTGCATCCCTGCAGCCGGGCTGCGGGGCCCCAAGCAGGGCAGCCCCCTGGCAAAAAAAAAAAAAAAAAAAAAGTACAAAACCAAGCTGCTGGTTGTGTGCGGCCTGTGGGCGGTAGTTTTCTCAACCGTGCCCTGAAGAATAATGGCTCCAGTGCAGGCCCTGTAGCCGTATTGCCTTTCGTTCTGGGTTTTAATCCTGACTCCAGTGTTTTCTAGTTCTGTCAACATGCGGGGAAATACTGATCTTCTCTGGGCCTCAGTTTCCTTTTTAGAAAACAGTGGTAATAACAATTGTTACTTCATCAAGTAGTATTGAAAATGGAGTGAGCTAACCTGTGTACCGTGCTTAGAAAAGTGGGACATTGTGAATGCTCACTACATGTTCGATGTTACTATCAAGCCTTTAATTTTATATAGACTATTTCTGTTCATTGGATTTAATCACATCTTGCATAGCCATCTGTTATCTTCTTATTCCTACTCTCCTTTCTCCCCTCGTTCTTTCAGAGGTAGCCAAGAAATTCTTCACTTTCTTTTTTCTTAATCGGGCACTATTGTTCTTTCCATAGTCCGTTTGCCGATAGTCTTACACTCTTCAGAGTGGATTTATTTATTTTATTCTGTAAGAAAAATGCTAATGAATGATTTTCTGTTCACAACATTATTTATAAACTGCCAAAAGTTGACTCTAGAAGAAATGAAAATGCAAGTCATAGGAAAAGTTATCAAAGAATTGCATCCAAAAATGCTCTTAACTCAGATGATTTTGCATGTTAAATGGATTTTTTATTATGGAAAATACAAACATATGAAAAAGTAAAAATAATTATATAATGAACCCCCATGTACCTATGTCCCAGACTCTACAGTTATAAAGTCCTGGATAGTATTGGATTTGTTTTTGTTTTTGTTTTTTTATTTTAGAGAGATAGCATGCAAATGGAGAGGGGCATGGGGTGGGAGAGAGAGAGGGAGAGGGGAGAGGGGAGAGGGAATCCCAAGCAGGCTCCATGCTGGGATCATGACCTGAGCCAAAACCAAGAGCTGGATGTTCAGCCAGGTGAGCAATCCAGGTGCCCCTTGGGCAATATTATTTTTAATATATCCTCACCCACTTTTTCTCCACACCTAATAATTTGGAAGCAAATACCTGACTTTATAATTTCATTCTTGAATTGTAAATTTGGTTTAAAAATGTAACCACAATATTATATGTTGACATAGTAAACAGTACAGTAATCCCAAAATATCATAAAATATGCCACCTGTATTTATATTTCCCCAATTGTCTTATAAAATTGTTAAACAATTTGTTTAAATTTCACCCATATCTTTTCTCTGTTAATTTACACATTCTCTTTTTTCTTGCAATTTATTTGTTGAAATAATTGCCCTGGGGTGTTCTGCCATCTGGGTTTTGCTAATTGCATCTCCATTGTGTCATTTAATACATTCTTCTATCTCTTGCTAATAGGTAAATGCATATTGAAGCTTGATTACCTTATGCTTGTGTGTTTTGCACAAGAATACTTCATAGCTGATGTTGTGTACTTTTTTTGGAAAGTACAGAAAATTTGGTAGTCTCTCTTTTTCCTTTTTTATTATGTTAATAGGCCTTGATGATCATTTCCTAGACCCATTAATCATTAGGGGTTGGAAATGAAGATGTTCTAATAGAATATCTTCAAGTTGGCTCCTGGGTCTTTTTGCCGTAGCCTAGCTGTGTTTGATAGCTTTCTTGCTTTCTGGTGTAACAGGAGATTCCTCTTTCACTTTGTGTTTCTGTTTCAGATCTAGAACCTAGTTCTTGTTTTTGGGAAATGGGATTTAGAGACATAATCTGCACCCCAGGGGTGCTTATGGCTGTGGGGCTGGTCTTTCTGGGAACAATGCCTTTTCAGTGGATGGAGTTTTTGTTTGTTTAGAAAATACATCATTTAAAACGTTTCAATTTTATTTATGAATACGATTTATGATTATGTAAATTATTTTTTGTTTCAAAGTTGTAATATTGTGATTTGAGATGAGGAATATGTATTTGGTCTTTGTCCAGTTTTTGGCACAGAGCACCTAAAACCCTTGGAATTCACAGGATGATAAGAGCAATAAAGGAATCTTTTGTATGTTAACAAGGCAGCTTTGGGAAAGCATCTAAGGATGGGGGGCTGGTTACCAGAGGAGCCAACCATGTGATTAGGGTTGGAACTTTCAGGCCTGGGAAGGCGAGAGGGACAGGAGGTCAAATCAGTTGCCACCAGTGATTTAATCAGTGGTGCTTATGTAATGTAGCCTAAGGCTACATTAAAACTAAGGACAGGGTTTGGGGAGCTTCAGACTTGGTGAACATCTGGAGATTTGAGGAGAGTGGTGCATCTGGAGAGCACGTGGAAAATTTGCACCCTTTCCCCATACCTTCCTGTATGCTTTGTTCCACCCGGCTCTTCTTGAGTTATATCCTTTTGTAATAAATTGGTGATCTAGTAAGTAAAATGTTTCTGTGAGTTCCGTGTGCTCTGGCAAACTAATTGAATCTAAGAAGGGGGTTGTTGGACCCTCCAGTACATATGGCCGGTCAGTCAGAAGCACAGGTGACAATGTGGACTTGTGACTGGCATCTAAAATGGGGGTGGAACGGGGGGGGGGGAGAGAGTAGGACTGAGCCCTTAACCTGTGAGATTTGATGCTATCTCCAGGTGGTTAGTGTCAGAATCCAGTTAAATGGTGGGACACCCAGCTGCTGTCTGAGAATTGCTTACAGGTGTGGGAAACCCCTCCCCAACTACCCCCCCCCAACATGCACACACACCCATATTGGAATTGGTACCAGAACCTTTCAAAGTGAAATCTATAAAACAAGGTGTATTTTAAGAAGTCTAGCTTCTATCTCAATCTATTCTTTCCTACCATCGCAGGAGTTTTTAGCCTTAATGCCTGGGATTCCTTGTCTTGCCACTTCAAAGAATGAAGGGGTGGACACAAAATAAAATGAGCAGCAGGCAAAAGCTTATTTGACTATAAGATCAGAAAGGAAGAATAGTTGGAAGGCTCTCTTTACAGAGAGAGGGAGTTCAAAAGTGAATGCCTGAGGACTATAGGCAAGGGACTTTGTTGTAGAGGATTTTGTTCCCAGCTGTCCTTCCCGCTGCTCCCTCATTCCTTCTCAGATCCTACCCTTAGCGCTAGTAACTCGAATTGCCTAGTCATTCCTTTTTGATTGGCTTGTTTCTGTTGTATGAGGGGTTGCCTAAGGCCATACCTTTCCTTGTGGGTCCGTATGTTTTACGTTCTACTTGTGTTTAGTCAGGTCTTTTGTCAAATTCCTGGGGGAAACCTCAGAGGGAGTAGGCGGGGTCTGTTACATTCCTAAGAGGAACTTTACACCTGAGGGAGTTTGCTCGAGAAGTTCCCCAGAAGAAACGTTTTAAAATGTGTCTTTTTCCCCACCCAGGGACCTCCCAGCCTTAGTCTTTCCCTTTTAGCCTATTGAATCCTGTCTTTCCCTGTCATACTACCTCCTATAAGGTATCTTATGTGTTTTTTTTGTTTATCCTTCAGTTTAATTTAACAAAAGCAAATAGGTGAATATGCTTTTATTTTTTCTTTTGTAGGCAAATAAAAGTGTCCTATGCATATTTTCTCCCCATGTGTTTTGTTTTAAGTTTATTTATTTATTTTGAGAGGGAGAGAGAGAAAGAGAGAGTGTGTGCGCGAGCATGTGCACTGGAGAGGGGCAGAGAGAGGGAGAGCGAGAGAATCCCAAGTGGGCTCAGTGCTGTCAGCTCAGAGCCTGACATGGGGCTCAATCTCATGAATCATAAAATCATGATCTGGGCTGAAATCAGGAGTCAGACACTTGACTGACGGAGCCACCCAGGTGCCCCTCTCCTCTCCTCCATGTTTTGTTTGTTTGTTTATTTTTGCCTAACCACTTCTCATGGAGATGACCCTGTAGCAGTATATAGAGTATATATAGTATGTAGAGCCTTTTCCCATTCTTTTTTTTTGACTTTATAATACTCTGTTATGTGCACGTACCATTGATAGACATTTTTATTTCCAATCTTTGCTGTTACAAATAGCACTTCAAAGAAAATCCTGGATCGTATGTCTTTTTGCTTGGAGAACCAGTCGTGATATTGATGGGTCAAAGGGTGAGTCCATGTCAGTTTGCTACATATTGCCAAATTCTTTATTAATTAGGGTCTGCAGTGGATTGAATGTGTCCCTCCAAATTCATATGTTGAAATCTTGATGACCCCCTGCCCTCCCCACCAAATGTGATGGTATTTGAGTTGGGGCCTTTGGGAGGTGACTGTAGAGGCTGGAGCTGGAGAGGTAGCTTGAGCTTTCTCTGCCACGTGAGGAGGTCCTCCTCAGAACCCGACTGACTTCATCTTGGACTTCCGGGCTCCAGAACTGTGAGAACTAAACGCTTGTTGTTTAAACCACTTAGTCTATGCTAACTTGGTATAGAGCCCAAACTGACTCAAAGACAAGGTCAGATGTGGAAACAAACCACATCAGTTGTTTCAACTGTTGGAATTTAATATGAAGAATTGTTTACTTTATAATTTTGGGTATAGGTATAGGGTTAATGAAATCGCTGCAAGGGTAAAAAGAGAACTGCAGGGAATCAAAAAGGCAGCAGGTGTTGGAAGCCTGTACTAGCCTTTCTGCTGAGGAAACTTAGAGGAGGGATCCCGTGGACTGGCAGCTCAGACCTCTCTGGGGATGGTGCTGTTTTCCTGGTGCTGTGGTTCTGAGTTGGAAACGGGGCCCAGTCTTGAAGAAGGCGGTAGCCAGCTGATTCTAATGTTTCTACGGGAGATTGGAGTTTGCAAGTATGGGGAAAACTGAAAACTGAATTTGGCTGCCGTTTAGAAGGTACTGCTGCTGTCAGGATGAGTCTCCTGGGAACAGAGCAGACTCCTGGTAACTGCAGGCAGACAGAAGCCCCCAGGATACAGCCAGGATGGGGCCAGTCCCTTCCGTCCTCCAGCCTCTCAGACTCCCTCCGGGGCCCCCAGCAATTTGTCCTGACTTCGAGCCACCTGACAAAGCAGAACGTGGCTTGAGAACCTGGCCCAGCACCAAAGAGCAGAGTAGAGAGGATAGATTTGGAATCAAGAGGCAACGAGGTTATAATCTCCACCGGTCCACTCTCCATAGGTGTGGAGACCCCATTACGCATTTCTTCCACGGAGGGCCCGTTTCCCCACCGGCTCAGCAACAGATTTGATATTTTGTTAGACTTGTAGATTTTTGCCATCAGATTCTTCTTTTCAATAACAGATAATTATCGTGCTTTATAAGCTCTTCTAAAGTATAGAAAATATCGAAGATATAGTTTCTACTGCTTTTATACTTATCGTATATAATGGCTTTAACAGTGCTTGTAAAACACCTCACAACTCTACAGAAACACAGCTGACACAGAACAACTCTATGACCAGGGATAAAATGATTGCAAGACAGCCCAAACCATCTGTTGGCAAAAGTGAACAGCGGAGTCCTCACTGCATTCCTAACAATTAAAATAGAGGATCTTCCGTATTTTTATCCTGTTGAATTTTGCAGTTTGTCTTGCCCAGATTTAAGCCTACGATAGCTTTTGCTTCAAATTAAGGCTTTTTGGGGGCACCTGGGTGGCTCAGTCAGTTGAGCCTCCGACTTCAGCTCAGGTCATGATTGTTGTAGGTTAACCTCAAGCACGGTTAAATACTAACATGCTATTTCTGCTTCTGTAAATCCACTTGGCAAGCTTGTAGTTCCCTGTTCTGGATGACCACACATGATCTCAGGGCTCCTGAGTTCGAGTCCCGCATAGGGCTCTGTGCTGACAGATCAGAGCCTGGAACCTGCTTCAGATTCTGTGTCTTCCTCTTTCTCCCCTTCCCTGATTTGCTCTGTCTCTCTCTCAAAAGTAAATAAAAAAATAATAAAATTAGGCTCTTTGTTAAAACGTTCATATTCTTATTTGAAAATTACCATCACAAAAGGGAACATGTAGAAAATACTCCCTTAGGTTGTTTTCATATCATATATATTTTTGACATCCCTACATATTTTTATGAATAAAAGCCAATTAATCATTTCCAATTTTTATACCTTTACTGATAAAATTGTGTTTCTCAACTTTTCTGTAGTTAGGCATCCCAATTATTTAAATATTTTAAGGATCAAAATATAATCCCCACTGGGGAAAGTCACTCAGAGATACATCCTCTTACATTCTAGACACATTCTCCATTGAGTTTTAAAATCTTTGATATAAATTTGTAAAGGTTAAGTCATCATATAAATAGCAGTGCTATTAACAATCACAAAATTAATGAGAATAATAATGAGCTCAAGCGTGTAAAATGCCAGAGTTAGCATAAACACTGTAATACCTCTGTGTATGACATTTTTGTTTTGCCATAGGGAAAAGTTCTGTGAACTAGTTCCCTAAGTAGTGCCAATACATTATTACTGCAAATAAACTGCTCATCATCTAAGTTGTTTTTGCAACTTTTGGAGAAAGCAAAATGAGGTATTCTTGAAGGAGACATTTATCTCTGTGCAAAATAAAAAGGTGGTTTAAATAGAGGTCAAATTAAGAACACTTCTGTATATCACTTTCATCATCGTTATAAAAGTAAAACATGTTCACTGCCAAAACCTTTGAAAATATATTCAGATGTGTGCATACACACATCCACAAACACACACACTCCATTAAAAACTGCCCATAGTCCTATCACCCGTGGATGACTTATACTGTTAATATGTTTAATTTTATCAGTCTCCTTTTTTTTTCTTTCATAGTTTATTGTCACATTGGTTTCCTTATCAGTCTCTGTCTTATCTCAATAAGTGGGGAGTGCATGGTAGCTAGTTTTATAGGTCGCATTTTTTTTTTCAAAACATAACGTTAGAAACTTTTCTCAGGTCATTGAAACTGAATTGAAAGTGTGATTTTTGTATTGCATAATATTATTTCACACAAATAGATTGTATTTTATTTAACCCTTGGCCATCTCCCATTTTTACCTATTTAAATTTTTTCTTATTTTCCATTATGAACACATGAACAGTTTTGTGCATAAAATGTTGGCTAAATATCTAATTATTTTCTTAGCACAAATTCCTACAAGAAGAATTGCTGGGTCAAAGGATTTGCACACTTTTAAAATATGTTTCCAAATCATTCTTCAGAAAACTGGTATTAGGTCAAATTTCCACTGGCTGAGACAGAATAACTGTCTTTTGGGATCCATCACAATGCTGGATATTACCAATAATTTTTTTCTTAGCTTAATGGAGAAATTCATACTCATTAACATTTTATATTTCCTCAATATTAATTTGTAAACATAATTATAAGACCAAAATATTCCCGATTTAGCCTTGACCAAAATTGTAGTTGAAACCAGATGCCACACATTTCAATAGCAGGAATCTTGAGAAAAAAAAAAATTGCTGACATGGATGGTCTGAAAGTATGTAGGAACGTGATTGGCTTTCATATATTAACTATATATCTTACAACCTTATTATAATGGCTTATTAGTTCCAGGAGATTTTTTGCCTTTTGGATTATCTGCATAGATAATCATGTCATCTGCAAACAAAGAGAGTTTTATTTCTTCCTGTCTAAATTATACCTTTTATTTCTTTTTCTTGTCTTATTGAATTAGAAGTTCCAATAAGATGTTAAAATCAGTGGCAAAAAGTACATCCTTGCCATGTTCCTAATCTTAGAGGGAAAGCTTAGAGTTTTTCACTAAGTATGATGTTCCTTATGAACATCTTTATGAACATCCCCCACATCTATTGATATGATCATGTGCTATGTTACATTAATTGATTTTCAAATATTGAATGAACCATGCATATGTGGGTTAATCCCATGTGGTCATGCTGTATAAATCTTTTTATACATTGTTGGACTTGATTTGCTTATATTTTGTTGGAGATTTTTGCTTCTGTGTTCATGAGAGATATTGGCTTCTAGTTTTCTTGTAATGTCTTTATCTGATTTGGTATGAGAATAATCCTGGCCTCATAGAAAGAGTTTGGAAGTATTCCTTCTGCTTCTGTCTTCTGTAAGAGATTATAGACAGTTGCTAAATTGTTTTCTTAAATTTTTAGTAGAATTTAACCAGTGAACCCATCTGAGCCTAGTGCTTTCAGTTTGGGAAGGTTATTAATTATTCATTTAATTTTTGTAATAGTTATAGGCCTATTTGGATTCTCTACTTTTTGTGTGAATTTTGGCACAAACTTTGAATTCATTCAAAGAATTGGTTGATTTTTTTTTCTAGGTTATCAAATTTATGGTCATAGAGGTGTTCATAGTATTCCTTTATTATCTTTTCAATGTCTATGAGATCTCGAGTGATGTCCCTCTTCCATTTCTGATATTAGTAATTTGTGTCTTTCTCTTTTTTTCCTTAGTTACCCTGTCTAGAGACTTATCAAATTTTTTGAATTTTTTTTTCTTCAAAAAGCCAACTTTGGGTTTCGTTGATTTTTCTCTATTGGTTACCTGTGTTCCATTTTACTGATTTTTGCTCTTATTTTTGATTCCACTTCCATTTTCTTCTTCTTTCCTTCAGAGTTTTCATTAAGGGCCCTTATTTCTTGCTATTTGTGAGCCTCCCTCACAATCAGATCCTCTTACAGTTGTATCTTCAGGCCAGAGATTCAATTTGAAAAGTACTGACTTGCTTAGGGACTTATGGGAAAAATGTGACAAAGCCCTTTCTTCTTCATTCAACAACTTCTAAAATCTACCCTTTATTTAGTGTCTGCTAAGTGCCTGATATATTTTTTAAATTATTTTATTTAATACTTACCATAAGATAATAAGTATTATCATGTATACATGAGGAAAGAAGGTTATGGAGGTAAAAGTAACTCAAGGCTACATGCTTTGTGTAAGTGGAAGAGTGGGTTTGAAGTTCAGATCTGTAGGGTAATAACATAAGAGATGTACATAGAAATAAATTCACTGCAGATATACAGTCATAGAGAGATTGCAACATCACAGAGATTTTTGAGACCACTTTATGCTTTAAAAACATATCAAGCATGATGTATTTTGTTAATAAGTGGGATTGCCTTGTCAGATGAAGGGAATGACTTACTCAAAGGTAGGTATTCATTGGTGGGTGAGGAATGGTGAGACTGCCTCTGTCTCAAGTCAATATTAGTCTATGATACAGACTCAGAAAACTGGTTGGCACATTTGGATGCCCATATGTTTTGTTTCTCATGAGCTATTCCAAGTGAGGATTAAAATGTTGGCATGTCCAACATTTTACTCAACCCTTAAACATGACTTTAAAATGATCATCACATCCTAAAATGGTTTAGATGAAATATATGCATAATACTTCTTAATTCTTTTAGATCTTATTTTCTTTAAAAAAATTTTTTTATGTCTTTATTCTGAGAGAGAGAGACAGAGAGAGACAGAGAGTGAGTGGGGAAGGGGCAGAGAGAGAGGCAGACAGAATCTGAAGCAGGCTCCAGGCTCTGAGCTCTCAGCACAGAGCCTGACATGGGGCTTGAACCCATGGACAGTAAGATCATGACCTGAGCTGAAGTCAGACGCTCAACCGACTAACTTACCCAGGCACCCCTTTTAGATCTTATTTTGGAAAATTTGGCCTGACCTTGTCGAGGAGGTGAAGATTGTGATCCAGAGAGCCTCTCAGCTCAGTGATAATGCCATGAATTTAATTTCTATAGGTTTTTTAATTCCAGAAGGCAAAGAGCTTAATACAGAGGAGATGAATTTAATTATTGACAGTGGACACTTCTTGAGAGACTTAATGAAGGAAACAAAATCTGCATAGAGTAATAAGGGAACATTTGATTTCAAGATATTTTCTGCAATATTCAATTTTGCCAATAGATGGAGAAGTTGTTCCATATAAGTCAGAAGGCCTGGCTCCTCTCTGATGGCTAAAGAAATTCAGGTTTCTGGCAAGTTGAAAATGGATTTTCTCAATAAAAATGTGAAGCAGGAAAACTGGGTTTCTTATAAATTTTAATAAGAAATACTTTTAACGGGGGACAGGAATTTCACTAATTTCAATTATAAGTATATGAACCTGTTGTTAGTACCTGCACTGTTTTTGCAATTTGGCCATAGCACTTTTAGATCTGTACATGTGAATATCTGTATGTATGTATGTATGTGTTTATACCTGATCTTGCACAAACCAGGTTTTAGAATATGTAATTTTATAGGATAAAAAGATAAGCATAAAAATATTTGAAAAGTGGAGCAAGAAAGAATCAAATGAAATTAAAGTAATAGCATTCCTTGAGTTGAGCCACATGTCTGGCTTGGAGCTTCCTAGCAGCCCATTCAAGTCAGCAAACAGGATTAGTTCCATGACCCAGTGTCTATAATGTAAAAATATGCTGTGTGCTAGGGAAACTAATAATTCTTAATGCTAATGCCAAGAGTTATGTTTCTTGGGGGATTCATGAAGAGGATACTGTGTAACGCAATAGATAATATCCTTACATTAACCCACTGATACTTTGCACAGGACTACTTCTTACAGTGTCAGCTGATGGGTAATACCACAGCGCTCTTTAATTAAAGGAATTTGAGGTGGAAGTTGGGTGAGTACCCCCAAACATTCCTTGTAGTGTAGCTTTCTGGTTGTTTGGTTTAACAGAAGGATACAATTCAGAATCCATCAATTCTCCATGAATGTTATTTCTCTGACTGAGGGGTTTGATGAGGATGGAGGGCTGCTGGGAAGACTGAATCACATGTTGCATGCAGAACACTTGGCCCTGAGCCTGGCAGGTGGTGAAAGCCATTCATGGTCAGCCTGGACCATGCACCACCCTTAGCCAAAGGACACAAATTACCTGCTGTGGCTGACTTGTGTGGATATCCATATGGCCTCTTAAATGCAGTGGTGTCTTTTTCACAAGTACTTGGACATGGGGTAACTTTGACATCCCCTTCTGGAAGTGTTCCCTCCAGTCTCATATTTGCTTATTCATCCTGTTCCAAACCTCTGTGCTCAATGTTCCTGTATCCTGTTGGTGTTTCTAGACCCTCTTTGCATCTTCTCTGGCTTGATCCTTCCCTTGTTCTGTTGGTACTTTCATTGTTTGTGATTTTCCAGAGAACCCTGCTGCTTTATATCCTGAAAGTGAAGCCAGATTCCCTGTCCCAACCTTTTTCGAAACTGTTGCTCAGATCGGGTTTCCCTTTCTTTCCAGGAGGGAACTATGGACCACAGCCATTGGGTTTCCTGGCTTCATTTTCCATCAACTTTCTCTAATCTCTGTTCATCTGTGACATGTTTATAAATTTTTCAGAGTAGCTTCTGGGGCTGGAAGCTGATTGGAGAAAGTTTCTCTGGCTCCATCCAGTCACCACTTGGTTTATTCATATTCGTCCTCTCTGCCTTCAAACATGGCATCATTTCAGCCTCTCTGGAAGCGACCAGGGTGATTTAGTCCATCTGCCCAATCACACACACAAACGCGCCCCCCCCCCCAATCTGGCCTCCCTCTTTTCTCCATGATATTGCTTACACATTCTATGTTGCAATAATTTTGTTTTCTGTAGCCTGAGGGTATGCTAAGGGTATACTTTTGCTTATACTTCTGCACACTGATTGGGAGAATGCACCCTGAATTCTGTTTTGTTTCCATTAACCTTTTTCTGAGAAATTACTGACCCTGAATATTGGAGCCGCAAATGGATTCTTTTAACAAGTATCCTGTCAGGATGCAACCCCTGTGTATTATGTGGCTTTTAGTCTGCAAATGCTTCCTCTTAATGCATCAATTCCCTTAAGAAGTATTTATTTGAGTGACTTTCCCTGTCTTAGAATTTTAGGAATACTTCTATTTCTGCTGTTTTAGGAAACCTCCAGTCAGAAGAATTTACAGTTCACTTATTTTTATAGCCAGCGGTAGCTATTTAAAGCCTTGCCTCTTTCTCCTACCTGCTTGAGAGCTTCCCAAATCAATGATTCTTCTGATTTCTCCATAGACTTTGTCTTAATCCTGTGCACTCTGTCTTCAGTGAGATATTTGTGTCATGACATATTCTGGATGTTTCTGTCATCCTCGAGAAAATCATGCAGATACTTTCCCAGCTCAACACAAAGCGGAGTTGCGTCACTATCATTTCGCCTGCAGTTGGAGATTGTGTGTTGAGGTGAAGCGGCAACACGATTTGAGCTGACATCATTCAGACAGGAGCCTCCTTACTGATCCCGGCAACACTAATGTCTCTGAAATAGCTCCCCAATGTCACCATTAGAGGATGGGTCAGGAGTGGATATACTTCTAGAAAGCAGACCCAGTGGGTAGCACAGTCTGCATGCTTGGATCCTTCATTATTTTCAGGTGACACTGACCATAAGGCATGAAGCCTGTGAGACGAGACCCATGGAGGCTGCCGGGCCTCTTAGGAGATTTTCAGTGGTCGGGTCTCAGCAGCAACATAAGGATTCGTCCTCCTTATAAGATCTACCTGTCTTTAATTCTCTTCTTTATTTTCTTACGGTAAAAATAGAAAAAACAACAGCGAAAAAGACCCGTTATAAGCAGTGCTTGGTTCCTATCAGTGAGTATATTTTGAAAGTCTTTGGAATTTTGGGGGTAGATTTTCGTGTGTGTGTGTGTAAACCAAGGGTCAGGCAGGGAACAGAGAAAGGACGGGAGGAGCTGAAGACCCTGGAATGGCAAGGGAATAGAATCAAAGTGAAAAACAAGTGCTCCCTAATGCCTTGCTGGAGAGTCAGCCCAGAAAGCAAAACGAATTGCATTTAGACTGCCCCCCTCCCCTCACTCTAAACTGCTTGCAACGCTGTGACTCCTAAACCTGAGTTATTGGTGACAAGTGAAATTAGGCAGCCTGGTTTTTAGGTAGCAGGTTGGACTGCAGTGAAGTTTCTTAGGAATACCTCGGCCTTTGTCTGAAAGCTAAGCAGAATGGACTCCAGATGGTACCTGTAGGGTGCATTGTAATCTTTCTGCACACATTACTTACATTTGCATTTGTGAAATATAACCTGTTGTGAAGCAAAATGCTGACTGAGAGGCTCTAGGAAAGACCCTTTAGCATAACAACATCCCATTGGGTTGAGTTGTATCGGAACAAATGAAAGCTGGAAGTCACCGAGGAAGGATGCAGATAAATTCAAAGTAAGGGAAACAGCTTTCACTTGTCAGGGGAGGGTGTGCTCCTTTGTGTGTGTGTGTGTGTGTGTGTGTGTGTGTGCGTGCGTGCAGCTAGCAGTTTCTTCCCGATGGGATAATTTCCCACCATCTCTTTATTACACTGGAGCAGTGATCTGTCCATTTTAGTGTCATTGGCTTCTCCAAGGCCAGAAGCAGCCTTGAATGAGCATGCTAGACCAAGGGAAAAAGGAAGGGGGCCTCTTAGGCCAGAGTGAGATCTACAGAAACTGAAGCAGAGAAACACTTTCTTGATGGAGGGGACCAGATTGAGCTGGGGGAGAGGTGCTGGGAACAAAGGGAACAAAAGTTGTCGTCCAAAGACATAAGCACTAATGAAAATAGAGTGAGAGAGAAGAGAATTGGAAGAAAAAGAAATCAAAACAAGAGATAAAATCATTCAAAACAAGAGCTAAAAAGCCAGAAAGAAGGCAGCACAGAAAACCAGGCTGCGTGTCTCCGAGTCCAGGCCCCATACTGGCTGGAAGCAGGGTGGAAAAGCATCAGGAGGCTGTCATGGGAAGTCTGATGGCTGAGTTTACCGCATACCTGCTTTGCCCTGGCAGAGATGGTCCTGAAGATCTGCCTGGTGATATCTGTCCACAGGTCTTTATCTGGTTGGTTTTGTGGAGCTATGAGAAGGCACCAGAAGCTGTCTTCTGGCTCTTGGTGTGAGGATGGTATAAGGGGAAGAGGAAAAGGAAAGGAGGAGCAGACAAGAGACACCACCTGTCTTATTTCTACGCCTCTATATCCTCATTAACAATTGGTAAGATCTGGGGCTCCTGGGTGGCACAGTCAGTTAAGCATCCAGCTCCTGCTTTTGGCTCGGGTCATGATCTCACGGTTTGTGAGATCGAGCCCCCCCACCCTGTCAGGCTCTGCACTGACAGCCTGGAGCCTGCGTGGGATTCTCCCTCTCCCTCTCTCTCTGCCCCTCTCCCACTTGTGCATGCTCTCTTACAAAACAAATAAATAAAACTTCTAAAATATTGGCAAAATCTAATAGTGCCCAACTCAGAGAGTCCTTGTGAAGATTAAGAATGTTAGGTTAACTAAACAAGGAGACCACTAGACTGATGTGGTTCTAATCCCTCTGCAAGCAAACCAAAATCTAAGTCTAGAAATGCCTCAGTTATGAAATAAAAATGCTAAAGACAACCACTCACAAATAGCCAGCCAGGTTTCAAGGTATAGCCAATCAATAACTCCTTTACTTCGCTTCTGCATTTTCTCTATGCATGTTAAGTCTTTCCCCTGGATTCTGTTGGTAGAGCGCTCCTGACTACTTTCTGTTCGATGCTGTTCAATTTGAACTGATTCTTTGCTCAAATAAACTTAAAAATTTTAATATCCCTCAGTTTGTCTTTTTTTTTTTTTTAATGTCTTATTTATTTCTGAGAGAGAGAGAGAGAGAGAGAGACAGCATGAGTAGGGGAGCATCAGAGAGAGAGGGAGACACAGAATCTGAACCAGGCTCTGAGCTGTCAGCACAGAACCCAATGTGGAGCTTTAACCCATAAACCGTGAGATCATGACCTGAGCCGAAGTTGGACGCTTAACTGACTAAGCCACCTAGGCTCCCCCCTCAGTTTGTCTTTTAACAAGAAATAATACAAGTGTTCCTGGCTTAATAAATGTGAGCTATTTTTAATACCCATAAATGTGATCTTTAAAAAACAAACACGGCACCTGAGTGAGTCAATCGGTTGAGGGTCTGACTTTGGCTCAGATCATGATCTCATGAGTTCGAGCCCCACATGTGGCTCACTGCTGTCAGCACAGAGCTTGCTTCAGATCCTCTGTCTTCCTTTCTCTTCTCTCCCCTACTCACACACTCTCTCTCAAAAATAAATAAATAAATAAAACATTTAAAAGATGTGCAAAAAATTAACAGTAGTTTTTATTAAGTAAAAATACCAGTTACAAAATAGTACTCACAAAAAATACACATATACACATACACGCATGCGTGGAAGAAAGGAATTACAGTAAAATCTTAAGAGTGATTACTTTTAAAAGTGGATTATCCCTAATTTATTTTTCTTCCCATGCTTGTCTGTATTTGTACAGTGAACATTAATTCCTTTTGTAGTAAAAAACACATTATTCTTTAAACAGCTGCAGGAATCAATCCCAACAAGGTTCATTATCAGTCCTTTTTCTCATGTCTCCTCAAATATAGATTCAAGAAGGTCTAACATCAGTCCTTGTCCTCGCTTTTCTCCAAATGTGGTTTCATTTTAGTTAGGAGCATTATTGCCACCCCATTGGTACCTTCCAGCTCCAAGAGAGAAGCATGTTTGCATTCTGGTAGGAGCTGGAAGTTACTCTGTCCTACATTTCTCACCTGTGCTTTAGTAAAGACGCCTGAAATTTCTAACAAAAGATCTTATTTGCTCACAACTGTGCTGGTTAAGGAGCCAGATTTGCAGGCAGGTTTGGATCGGGCATGACTTCCCAAGATCTGCAATAGGAAGGCTAATTATTTGGAGGGCTGTCTCTTTGCACATGCTTTATTAATCAGTGGGCATTGCCATAAAAAAATTGGCTTTTGGTTGAGGCAGCCTTCTGGGGGTGGCTCAGTGGAACAGCTGCTCTAGACTGGAAAGTGCCAGTCTCTGACTGGGTGTGCATATGAACCACCTGGGGATAGCTGGGAGCGCCTGAAAGCAAGCATTCGTCAGCGGAGCAATGCATTCCCTGGGCTCTGTTTGGAAATGGGAGATGTCGTGTTGTGTTTCCATTGCCTCTCTGCTAGAATCCAATGAATAGCATTGTATGATGTTGTGGAATCTGGGTGATTTTTGGTGGTGATAATGGGTTTGAGGAGTAGGGAGGAGGGTGGTGATGTGCTGTCCATGGTCCAATTGGAAACTAAGGATAGAAGCAAAGAGTTAAGAGTTAGATGTCTGTGCCTGTGAATTGCCCTCCACCGCAACTTAAGCAGTGCTTCATATTTTGATCTGCTTTGGCACGTTTTGATTTTGGGCAAGGATACAGCCTTGTCCATGTTGCCAGAGGCTGTGTATGTAATAGAGGCATCACATGCAGTGACAGCCTTGTAGAAAAAGCACTGTGCCCTGATACAGATCAAATGGGAGCATTCCCATCAAAAAGTGCAGCATGTGTTGTTTTTTTGTATCCCAGTGGTAATTTGGTGGCTCAGGGTCAAATTCAGTGGCTGTCCAGGTGTGTATGACACTCAGCGATGCTGATGGATGCTGAACCTGACATCCCCTGGCAGTCTGGTTCTTAGGTGGAGAGGCAGCCTTTCTGGGGAAGCTTTCTGAGCAGAGGGTCCAGGACTGGGGATACAGAACCCTGAATGCTGGCACCCTGGGTTGTTCTGATCTTGGGCAGGATTCTGATCCTTAGTGAGAGATGGACAGCTAAAAGCTGAAGCACAGGGATTATTCATTCTCTTTATTCCTTATTCTTCCTCTGGCTATTGCCTCTCTCTCAAGCCTTCCAGAAAGTGAAAGGCAGAAGAGGGAGGAGATGGAAGTCAGAGCATGGTTTCTCCTCCTAATTTATTAGTGGCTCTAATCAAAAGTATTGTGTATGGGGGAAAACTAGTGGTAGGTAGGGATAAAAAAATGTTGGGTAATTTTGGGTTTCAAACATTCTCTCTGTGTTTTATTGCCAGCACCAATGACCACTTTCTGTATGTGAGGGGCAGGGCCTATAGACTATAATTCTGTATTTGGTGTTAAAAGTTTGCATTAATCCATTTTTTTAAATAAAATTTTTTAATGTTTATTTTATTTTTGAGACAGAGAGAGACAGAGCTTGAGCAGGGGAGGGGCAGAGAGAGGGAATCACAGAATCCAAAGCTGGCTCTGGGCTCTGAGCCCACAGCAAAGAGCCCGACGTGGGACTCAAACCCATAGACCGTGAGATCATGATCTGACCGAAGTTGACCGCCCAACTGACTGAGCCACCCAGGTGCCCCACATTAATCCATTTTTGTGTCCAATTAGATTGATGAGCAGTTCAGCTGCTCAGTGTTCTTCCACTTTGATTTTTTGCTGAGGCTTTTTAAATGTGCTATGTGTTGACTGATTGATGAATACGTATAAAACGTTCACTGCATGCCTACTGTGCGCCAAATCCTGAGCAGAGATACAGGGCACAGCTCTCCTTTCATGGAATTTAATCTAACTATAGGGACAGAAAATTAAGCAAATAATTAGGATACGGTGTATTAAGTGTCTGATCGGGAAAATCCTATGGGCCTTGGAGAATGTAGCAGGGACCTAGGAAGGATCGAAGAACATCTTCTGGGGGAACAGACTTGTAAATTGAGACCTAAAGATGAGTGGAGTTAACTGGGGAAGGACCAGTCTCAGCAGCCTTCATAATTCCTTTCTACTGTGCATATATATTTAGACAAGTGAGAAAGAGCTTCTTTCATAAAAATCAAGTTGGAAGATGGTTATTAACAGATCTCTTATCAAGAACTTCATTTGTCTCTCTCTTATGACCTCTGCCCATTTGGTTTTGTGTTGTGGCTACTTATATACACATCCAAAGGATCTCTGCAGGCTCTAGAAAGCCTTAGTTATCCCTGTATCTCTCAGAAGGGGGTTTTGCACATGAATTTGCTGAATGTTGAATCAAGGAATAGACAGATTCAGGGAACATTGGAAATCAAGGTTATGTCCCAAGCCAATGGGGAAGGGAAATAATCTTAATGTATGATGTTGACTCTTGAACTCTCTCTGGATTGTCCAGTGGCCTAGGTGTATGTGACCTCCCTGAAGTTTCTGATTCTTGGTCATTCTGCTCAGTTCTGCTCTTCTTCTTCTTCTTCTTCTTTTTTTTTTTTTGTCAGACTGACTGGATTTAGTCTGGAATGGCACAATGACCTGTTGTTCCCTCAAATATCTCACTCTACATTCAAGTTGTTATGATTATAGGCTTGTGCATAAATAGCTCATTTAACAATAACTTCAATCCTGTTTATTTCAACACAATTGAGAGCTTTCTGGTTAAGTGCTGATAGCACAAGGATGAGGGCCTAAGGCTACTAACAAGTATTGCATGCCAAGGGTGACACTGATCTAGAGATGGTGTGGCTGGGGTGGGTGGATGTGTGGGAAGTCTCACCATCAAGGTTTTGTACAAAGGTCTTCATGAGACCAAAATGGAATACGGTCTTGATTTAGGAGCTTCTAAGATACTTTTGACAGGAAGTAGGACCTAGCCCCTTGGGGGATTATAAACTCCTTCCTATCTTCCTTTCTTGCTAGTGGGTACAAAACCGTATTTTCTCCTGCTGAATTCTCTTTGGATCCTGGACTCAGTGGGGCTGAGGTCATTTGGGAGACTCCTACCCATGAAATTCTAGACTGATTATCTCTGCAGCTTGAAGGAATTGATGTGCCTCTGTGATACTGTAAAATAATAAGATATATATTTTTATTTTCTGGTCCCCAGTTTCTGGTACAGAGCTCCTAAAACTTATAATTTCTTGAATGATAGGGATGATAACATCTTATGTTATAATATGTTATATGTTGGTCTTAGTCCCTCCTTCCTGACAGAAGAGCTTCTAAGACCCTTGGAATCTTTGGCGTAAGAAGAGTGTCTTTTTTGTATGCTGATGCGATGGCTGATGGCTGGGGTCTTCACGATAGCTTCAGGATGGAGGTTGGTTGCCAGAAAGACCAAGGCATGGTGAGTTTTGAGATTTCATACTCATCCCCTGACCTCCGGGAAGGAGAGGGGCTCAGCAATGGCCAGTGATTTAGTCAGTCATGCCAACTTAATGAAATCTCGGTAAACACCTCTGAAACACAAGGTTCAGAGAACTTCTGGGTTGGTGAAAACATGGAGGTGCTGGGACGGTGGCAGCCTGTGCTTTGTCTTCATTTGGCTGTTCCAGAGCTGCATTATTAAAATCATAAATCAGTAATAGTAAACTGTTTTCCTGAGTTCTGTGAGCTGTTCTAGCAAATGATCTTTGACCCGGATGAGGGGGTCATGGGAACCCCTGATTCATAGCTGGTCAGTCAAAAGTATAGGAAGGCCTGGGCATTTCTTTTTTTTTTTTTTTTTTAAATATTTTTTTTTTATTTCTAGGAGAGAGAGAGAGAGAGAGAGACAGGGGGAGGGTCAGAGAGAGAGGGAGTCACAGACTCTGAAACAGGCTCCAGGCTCTGAGCTGGCAGTCAGCACAGAGCCCGACGCGGGGCTCGAACCCACGAACCGCGAGATCATGACCTAAGTGAAAGTCGGACGCTTAACCGACTAAGCCACCCAGGCGCCCCAAGGGCATTTCTTGTGACATTTGCAGGGGGGACGGTCTTGTGGGGCGGAACGCTTCACCTGTGGGGTCTCTTCTAATTCCAGACAGGAGTGGACTCCAGACCATGTCAAGACTGAATTGAGTTGTAGGCAACCAGTTGGCATCTGGAGATTTGAAGAATTGGTTGGTGTGGGGGAGGAAACCCCCCCATCATACATTTCATGTCAGAAGTGTCATGAATAAAAACAGTTCAGAACCTCCAAAAAGAACACTCAGATATTCTGTAATATCATTTTCAAGTAAATATGTTTTTTTTAAACATTCCTTTGGAGTCCATCACTTTGTAATTTGTGATATTTTGAAACAGTTGAGGCTAATTTTAATGTTTACAGTGTTTATAAAAAAGGGGGCTGATGTGTAGCAACATGGAGGGAACTTGAGGGTGTTATGCTGAGCGAAATAAGTCAGGCAGAGAAGGACAGACACCATATGTTTGCACGTATAGGAGGATTAGGCGGAACTTAACGGAGGACTGTGGGGGAGAAGGGGGAAAATAGTGGGGGAAAGGGAGGGAGGCAAACCATGAGAGACTCCTGAATGCTGAGAACAAACTGAGGGCTGATGGGGGTGGGAGGAGGGGAAGGGGGGAGATGGGCATGGAGGAGGGCGCTTGTTGGGATGAGCACTGGATGTTATATGGAAACCAACTTGACAATAAATGATTAAAAAAAAAAAGGGAGGGGTTGCTGCCAGTATCCAGCCTGGCCAGGTCAAGGGTCCTTGAAGGATGGACGGTGTCAGCAAGGGAGGGATGAGAGAGGCACGAGATTCTTCCTGGTCAACAGCCAGGCCTCTCCATACTGTCTGAGACTCAACTTTATTTTGTGATTTAGTGTTGGGGAATGGCACAGAAGTGACATTCTGATGATAAATTCTTTGATCAGTAAAAACTTTCCAGAACATTGATATGCATAGGTGTATGGAGAACAGCCCAGAAGTGGCATTAGCATAGTAAAGGCAAAAGTTAGTTCTTTGTGAGCAGGGGTCAATAGCCTGTTTATCACTTAATGGGAGGTATTAAGAAAAACAGGTCTTTCAGGAACACAATGTTGCCCCCATAACCACAAAAGAAGTTCCTACAGTAAGTTCCTTCACAAAGTGCAATCGGGGCACCTGGGTGGCTCAGTCAGTTAAGCGTCCGACTTCAGTTCAGGGCATGATCTCACAGTTTGTGGGTTCGAGCCCCGCATCGGGCTCTGTGCTGACAGCTCAGAGCCTGGAGCTTGCTTCAGATTCTGTGTCTCCCTCTCTCTGCCCCTCCCCTGCTCATGCTTTCTCTCTCTCTCTCTCTCTCTCTCAGACATAAAAAAGAACATTAAAAAAAAAATGCAATCAGCATATCAAGGCCAGAATGAGTCACTCCAAATACCAATCAACAAGGTGCCTTGGAAGTCATTACTCAAGCAGAAACAATTGGGTGGGGGTGGGTATCGGACACCATCTGATGGTAAGAGTCATGCAATTTACCTTAATCTCACAAGGAGTTTTTTCTCAATTTATGAGTTCAGAAATGGCTCCCAACAGGGGGGGCTGAACATAAGATAGTACAGAAAATGTACAAAAGGTTAATAAAATAAATTAGTAACAATAGAAGCAGGGAAAATTGACTTACTGCTAAGAAACAATACTTACTTTCTCATGAGGAGAAATCTCCTAAATGGAAGTCAGGATACTATATATTTTGTTAAAGCATTCTGGTGCCAACTAAATTTCACTAAGAGAGCCTCAGGACAACTAGTGTTGATTTCCAGGCTACAAATCACCTATCTGTGTGATACAAAGAGACAAATTAGCAATGACGTACATCTAATGGGTTATTTATTTCCAGAAGTAGTGAAAGCTGGAAAACCATGGCAACCAATGTAGTCAGAGATAACGTGAGAAGGACTTACACTCTTGGCAAAAGAATTGGAAAGAAAGAAAGAGAAAGAAAGAAAGAAAGAAAGAAAGAAAGAAAGAAAGAAAGAAAGAAAGAAAGATGTGAAAAGGTCTGAATCACTACAACTAACAGTTGTAGGCAATTTAATGTTTGTTTTCTTCCTTCTGGCGTAGGGTTTACATCCCCTCAGGAACAGTAGTTATAGTTAAGAGATATTTGTTGCTTCCCCTGCAACTCTTATTTTATAATTCTAAGCTCAGTGGCAGAGGCCCAGTCAGAAGCTCATGGACACATTTTCTAGTGAAACCAGTGTGAATCGCATGTTAAGGACTTACAAAGCAGTTAGTATGTGCAGTGTTATTCTTAAACTCTCAGATAATCTCCTTATTAAAGTCATCTCCTAGGATCTACATGAGCTCCATTAGGCTACAAGAAAAACTACTGTGTCAATTCACTTATTGGTAAACCACGTAACTGCCAAAGCTGGGTTTATGGATGGTGAAATTGTCACTTTGCTGTGAATGCGTAGTTGCAGTCATCTTATAACCCAACTATTGCTTAATCAGCCAGAGCAAACTGCATCCATTTGTTCAACAAATAATGGTGCAAACTTTCTGATTCAAAACAGGATCGTAATGACATGTTCAAATACCATGAAGCTCACCCTTTTTACTCAGATTCACTACTTGAATAAATACTTCTTGGATCATTGCAAGCCTTTGATTTATGGAGTTCTGAAAAAGTGAATTTTGACACGCATTTTTTGTTGCCAGTGTTCTCACTGCTTTTATGGAGGAAGTTCTTGCTCCATCATTCTTGGAGTGCCTTCCTCCAGCCCCTCCATGTTTACTTTGTGGATTTATCAGCATTAAAAGTCCATTAAATGGGTTCCTGTGCACCCACACAACTTTGCATGCATGAGGCAATGAGGCTGTGCGGCGGCTTGCTGTGAATGGCCTCTGGCAGTGAATGTCTAAGCACCTGCCGTTTCATCTGGAACTTCTCTTCAAGAAGAGCAAACAGTTAAAAGTCGGAAGGTGAGCAAAGGAAAGATCACTGCAAACAGCACTGGCCACATGCATAGGGTTTCTGAGTGAGTGTTGAATTCACTCGTTTAAACTCATGACAATTCAGAAAACTCAATAGCTAGAGCTCACTTTTGTTTCATTTCATAGTAGAAAAATGCATCGAATTATTAAAGTTCTTGTCCAGGTTTTCATTTTTATGGTAAATGTGAATACTTATGCTTAGTGATAGATGATGTACTTTTGTTTCCTCAGGTTTTCTCCCAGGATCTGCGCTCTTCTTTGCCCTGCTCTCTTCATGGACAGTAGATGAGGCTCAACCAGTGATTACCCCCCCATTCTCCTCTCCTTTAAGACCAGAGTAGCAAACCCAGAAAGTCTCATGTGAGTTGGCAAATACTTGTATAGGCAAATCGTTTTTGTGTTCATTAATTTCAAAGGACCAAATGAGAGAATCTAGACCAAAGGATGGTAGTGGTGTCAGAAGGCTAATCTGAGTTCGAAATAGGGAGATACTCTGACAACGAAATCTCTAAGCTCGACTTCAGCTGTCATCTCCAGTTTTCCTTATTTTTCTTGGTGGAAGGAGTTTTTCTTTCTGTAGCACTTGACCATTTCGGTCCATCTCCACCTTCTCATTTCATTATAGGTATTCATTTACATGTCTCTCTGTGGTTCTCAAGGGGGGGGGGGCAGGGTTTGTCCACCAGGGGACTTATGGCAATGTTTGCAGATAGTTCAGCTGGCACAGCTCTGGTGGAGAGTGTTACGGGCATCAGTGAGTAGAAACTATAGATATTGCCCAGATCGTGCAGTTCACAGGACAGCTCTCCACAGCAAAGAATGATCCCTCCCCAAATGTCAGTCAGTGCTGAGGCTGCGAAGTCCTGTCCTATGAAGTCAGGGAGCTGGCAGTGAGCTGTAGAAGACATGATAAATATTGGTCACAGAAGAGAATCTGTTCGTTTTTTATCTGCATCTTTGCAGATGCAACCCATGGTTTGAGGGCTTGAAATTACGTATTTCTATATTTTCCTGTCTTGGTTAGTCACTGAAAGGGAAATCCAGAATGATCAAACAGTCCTGTTTATCCCTATGAATAAATGTCAAAAATATACATGAAAAAAGCCAAGCTAAGAGGCCCTGGGGGCAAGGCAGAAAATGAAATCCATGTAAAGGCGTCATTCAGTCTTACCTTCGCCTACGGGGCTGGCGGTCATTGTTCATCAGAATGGGCACAGTCTTGTATCTGAGTCTGTTTTGCTCTTTGGTGTGGCTTTTGAGTGTGGACTTGATTTAATTCTCTTTGTTACAGGCAGAATCTCAAGATAGAACAGTGTGGAGACACACAGAGAGCCAGGCAGTCAGTGCTCAGACTGCAGAGGGATGGGAGGGAAGCTGTGAATGGAAGCAAAACTTTCTGCATCTCATTTATTCCCATGTGAAAAGAAACCATGTTCTTGCTGTTTGGACAGAAAAGGTAAAGGCTGTGGAAGAAGAGATAGCTTGTTTCTCCAGATGCTGTAGGCCAGAGATGGCTGTCTGAACACAGACTGCACTGTGGGGCATTACACATCCTGTTGATGTGTGTGTACACAAAGCAAAAGCAGAACTCAGAAATGTTTCTTGAAGGGGCTTGAGTATAAAGAAATTAATGAAGAAATGATTTGGGAAGAAGTGTGCGCTTGTGCGATAGTCCAAGTAATTACTATTTATTGAACGTTTGCTCTTTGCCAGGATCTTTGCTAAATGCACTTTTCATTTAATCTTCATGCTATCCCTGTGAGTTAAGAATGTTCATCAGTTTCTTACAGAAGAAAAACTGGGTTCAGAGAGGTCAATTAACTTGCCCGAGGTTGCAGAGCTTGTATGGTGGAATTAGGATTTGAGCCCAGGTCTGTGCTGCCCCGATTCAAGGGAAGAGCTTTGGTCCCTGTAAAACTTGAGAAGCAAGACAGTGGAGGAGGTGGAATTGAGTGGGGGGCTGCTTCAGTGAGCACCCCACATCCACTCTTTTCAGCAGAAACCCTAGGGGGTGTTGTTCCACCTGGTTTTCAACAGAGACAACAAAGGGATCAGATGACAATGATAGAATCTGTCCTCTGTAGTAAGAACTGTAGCTACACTACTGTACGTATGTGGTTTGTGACTCTTCATGCCACAGATGGTGAGTGAGGTCACAATTGCTGTCCTGTCCCTGTGTCACAGACTAGTTTTCAGTAGCTAATGAGGGCACTCAGTCCCTGTGGAACCTTCCAAGGTTTTCTGCAAGCCTTGGACATTCTGGGAGGTGCTTTTGTGTACATTAAGCAGCTTTCTTGCAGGAGCTGTCATTCCCTAGCACTCCAGCCTCTGTCTTTTTCTTTCTTTTTATTTTATTGAAGTGTAGTTGACGTGCAATATTATATTTGTTTTTGTTAAATAACTGGGATTTAAATACAAACTTGAAACTAAAAAAGCCCCAATATCATATTAGTTGCGGATGTACAACATAGTGGCTCAGCATTCAGATACATTATGAGGTGATCAATGTGATAAACTTAGCTGCCATCTGTCACCAAATAAAGTTGTTAGCAATTATTACCTATATTCTCAAAGCTATGTCTTGTATCCCCAGGTCTTATTTATTTTATAACTGGAAATTTGTGCCTTTTAATCCCCTTCCTCTATTTCACCCATCTTCCCACTCCCACCCTTCTGGCAACCAACAGATTATTTTCTGTATCTATGAGTCTGTTTCTCTTTTGTTTGTTTATTCATTTGTTTGTTTCTTAGAGTCTGCATGTAAGTGAAATTATATGGTGTTTGTCTTTCTCTGCCTTTATTTCACTGAGCATAATACCTGTAGGTCTATCTATGTTGTTGCAAATGGTAAGATTTAAATCCTTTTTATGGTTGAGTAATATTCCTGTGTGTGTGTGTGTGTGTGTATGTGCACGTGTGTGTGTTTGTGTGTATTTTATCTTCCTTATTCATTCTTCTATAGATGGACACTTAGGTTGCTTCCGTATTTTGGCTGTTGTAAATATTGCTGCAATAAACATAGGGATGCTTATATCTTTCTGAATTAGCATTTTTACTTTCTTTCAAATACCCAGAGGTAGAATTGGATTATATGGTAGTTCTATATTTAATTTTTTGAGGAATCTCCATGCTGTTTTCCATAGTTGCTTCCCTCATTTTGCATTTCCACGGCTCGAGGGTTCCCTTTTTTTCACATCCTCACCAACACTTGTTATTTCTTATATTTTTGATAATAGCCAGAATACTCTGATAGATATAAGGTGATACCTCATTGTGGTTTTGATTTGTATTTCCCTGATGATGAGTGATGTTTGCATCTTTTCATGTGTTTGTTGGATATTTGTGTGTCTTCTTTGGAAAAATGTTTATTTGGGTCCTCTGAGCATTTTTTAATTGGATTGTTTTTTAAAAAATTTTATTTATTTTGAAAGAGAGAATATGAGCATATGATCAGGGGAGGGGCAGAGAGAGAGGGAGAAAGAGAATCCTAAGCAGGCTCCATGCTTGGCATGGAGACTGACACGGGGCTTGATCCCATGACACTGGCTGGGATCATTACCTGAGTCAAAATGTAAAGAGTCGAATGATTAATTGGCAGATCCACCCAGGTGCCTGGATTATTTGTTTTTTTTGATATTGAGTTATGTGAGTTCTTTATGCATTTTGGATATTAATCCCTTATTGATCATATCATTTGCAAATATCTTCCCCATTCAGTAGTTTTGCCTTTTATTTTGTTTATGGATTCCATTGCTATGCAAATTTTTAGTTTAATGGAGTCCTAGTTGATACACTGAGTTATAGTCCTTTGTTTCCCTTGTCTGGGGAGACAGATCCAGAACAATACTGCTTAGATGGATGTCCAACAGCTTACTGCCTATGTTTACTTCTAGGATTTTTATGGTTTCCAGTCTTACATTTACTTACATTATTTTGTGTACAGTGTAAGAAGGTGGTCCAGTTTTATTCTTTTGAGTATAGCTGTCCAGTTTTTCCAACACTATTTAATGTAGAGATTGTCTTTTCCCCATTGTATATTCTTACCTCCTTTGTTGAATATTAATTGACCATATAAGCTGGATTTATTTCTGGACTCTCTATTCTGTTGATCTATATGTCTATTTTTATGCCAGTACCACACTGTTTTGAGTACTATAACATTATAGTATAGTTTGAAATCAGGGAGCATGATACCTCCTGCTTTGTTCTTCTTTCTTAAGACTGCTTTGGCTTGTCTTTGACCACTGTCAGCTGCTATCAATGTGGTGCATTCCTTGAGAATATAGACTCCAGGGGTGCCTGGGTGGCTCTCTTGGTTGGGCATCTGACTTCAGCTCAGGTTGTGATCTTGCAATTCACGGGTTTGAGCCCCACGTTGGGTTCTTTGCTGACAGTGCGGAGCCTGCTTCAGATCCTCTGCCTCTTTCTCTCTGCTCCTTCCCAGCTTGCACCCTCTCTCTCTCAAAAATAAATAAACATTGAAAAAAAATAAAAGAGTATAGATTCTGGAGTTAGACTCCCATAGTTCATATCATCTCTTTGCCATTACCTTCCTGAGAACTTGGGCAATTTCCTGGTGTCTTGTTTCCTCATCTACATAATGAGGATAACGACTCTGCCTATATCACAGAGCTGTGAGGATTAAGTGAAATAATCCATTCAAAGTGCTTAGCCTGGTGTTTTGTAAACAGACCTCCTTCAAGCTTAGCTGTTATTTTTAACTCCACCATATCTTTCAGGCTTGATAAGAAGCAGCAGAATTTGGAAACTGCCTGGGTAGAATTCTCTTTTGGAAACTACCAGGGGAAACAGGAAGTCTGGTGGCTTCCAGGACATGCACTGGGTTCCATTCAGCTTCTCTTCACACACCCGAGGCATTTTGGAGACCTTTATTGGCCTGAAACTATGAGTTAAATTTTTTTGTTAATCATTTCATTATAATGTTATACTTGAATGTCTAAAGATGTAATTTGTGTTGTATACCTAGGATTTTCTGTTAAACTTTTAAATATTTTTTTTTCATGAGGAGTTGCCCTTTTTTTGTGATATTGATCATAAATAAGTTTGGCTCTCAAAAATTTTAAGGACAAGTTGAAAATGTAAATTCTTGGTCTTCAGGAGGTCTGGCAAGGCAGATATAATTTTTGGCAATAATTGCAGGTGCCTTGGAGGTGGGAGGTTCCGAAAGTGCAAGAATAACATCTAAGGTAAAGTTTGAGGAATCAGTGATTTGGGAGAGGTTATCAAAATGCACGTAGTGGATAATCTGCATGGTTCCCATGTTGCTCTTCATAGAGTTTTCTAGTGTTTGGTGGATGCGAGAGCTGGCACTGCTGAGGTAGAAGGAATTACTCCTCACTCTATCGGAGGCTTCCTGGGAGCAAAAGCCTTTTTATTAGATGCTTGCACAGTAAAGCTGCACCCTTCCTGCATCAGGAACTACCTAGCAATGTAGTTTGGGCTTGTCTCTGTCCACCATTGCCATCAGTGGGAGCACAGAGGATTGCATGAAACCTGAATTCACTCCGACGGGGAAAATCATAAACTCTGAAGACAGATGTAATAGAAGCAATATTTAATTCTGCTTCCAAGAATCTATCTCTGCCTCAAACAGAATCGGCTAGGCCTCATATTTGCAAATAAGAGAATTCACTCTATTCAGTCACACCACAAAAGAGATTTATTAAAGGAGATGAGGAAGTTCACAGAACCTGGAGGTGAGCCAGGAGGCCCTGAAGTCAGCAACAATGCTCAAGTGCACCTCAGGTCTGCTCCAGGGCCGACCCTACGGCTCGTGCTGTGGGAACAGACACAGCAACTCATGCTGCCGGTGCTCGGACTGGACACCAGAACCAGGCTCCCACACTCCACAGCGGGGCACTGCCTCTGCCACATTGCAAAAAGATAGAGTCGATGTGGAGACTGCTTCCTAATATTTCTCTCTTCAAAGCTCGTTTCATGCAGGTGCATCTGTTTACAGAGTCTAAGGCACGTGCCTGTCCAGTGGTCTGTTGAAGTGCCTCCAAACAGCTTATGAAAGCTGAATAGTTAAGTCTCAAGGATTTTATGGGCCAGCTTTAAAATTATTGGTAATTTGAAATGGCCTTACTAGGAGTATTTACACCCTGAAAACTGCCAAGTGACACAAATCAGGGCTTTTTAACCCCCTGGAAAGCTGATTGTGAAATATTTACTATCATATCACTGCAAGGGATTCTGGGTAGATTGATCTCACATCTCCTTGGGGAATGTGGGCCTCATAATGTGTGAAATCTTCTAGACACAGAAGTGCTGTTTAAAATATGCTGTACCTCCACTGAACTAGCAAATGATTGGTTTCAAGATTTCTTCCAAATCTTGTCAAAGTATCTTTTGATGGCTGATAATGTAGAGAAAGAGAACTACAGATATGCTTCAGGTGATAGCCAGAATTTATAGCCTTGTCTCCTCCATTGGACACCTGACCAACCAACGGTTTTCCCTGAAATAGCCCAGATTATTTAGTAAAGAACAAAAGGGAACCATGTGGTCTTTTGAGACATCACTGTGAAGCACTGGGCCATGACCATTCTGAGTATAGTAGTCTTCTAGTTTTGGGTCTCCAGGAATTATTTTCAGAAGGTAAGCAGAGGGCATAAGACCCCACAAACAAATTAATAATGGAAGTAGCCACACAGCATTTATGAGAGAAATGTAGCTAGTATCACCTGTATCCCTAAAAAAGCAAATGGAAAAGAGGGACTTAACTGGCAGACTCAGAAGTGGGAAATCCTATTGGTATAAGAATCTCTCCATTGGGAGTGGAGGAGACTGGGCAGGCCAGGGTGTGAAAGTAAAACTAGCACTGGAGATGTTGGTAAAGGGTAGGAAGGTGTATTCCTGTGCCCTTTTCCTGTCCCACATTCCCATCTTCTTCCACCAGGAGGACTCCTGGTCTTCAGGGAATGCCGTAGAAAGAGTTTTATCTTCGCCTGGGACAGGGAGCTCATTTCAGTTGGCCAGACCTGCAGCAGGGCTGCCCCTAGTTAAGATCTTGGACACGAGCAATCCAGGACTAGTAGAGCAGTGCCCAGGCTGCGGTGGTGCCCAGGCTGCGGTGGTGCCCAGCCTCCGGTGACAGAGACGTCTCTGGAGCCCGGGAGTAGAGATACAGCTCTAGGCTCCAAGCAGAAGGTTTTGAAGGAGATTATTTGTAAAGCACACAGAACCTTCTCTCTGCCACAAAGGACCCTTCCTTCTACAGGGACAGCAGACTTGCAGGGCGGACAGGCAACCCAACCCAGCTGGTCCTGGAAGGTGACCTAGAGCATCTAGGGATGAGACACTGGTGGGTAACAGTCACTCCCCACACTGCCTATTAAAATAAAATTAAAAATATCAATCATCATAAAGGTAATAGGGTTTTTTAAATTATACAATTTATTGTCACGTTAGCTAACATACAGTGTATACAGTGTGCTCTTGGCTTCTGGAGTAGATTCCCATGATTCATCACTTACATACAACACCCAGTGCTCATCCTGAGTGTCCTCCTCAATGCAAAGTAATAGGGTTTTTTTTGTGTGTGTGTGGAAAACTTAAAACGTATTGAGAAGAAAGAAAAAAAGCTTTAAAATTATCTTGCTACCTACTTTAACATTTTTGACCTTTCTGTCTTTTCTCTATGTATTCACATTTTCTTTCTTTAAAAAAATTTTTTAAAAAATGTTTGTTTATTTTTGAGAAAAGGAGAGAGAGTAACAAAGCATGAGGGGGGAGGGGCAGAGAGAGGGAGACACAGAATCTGAAGCAGGCTCCAGGCTCTGAGCTGTCAGCACAGAGCCTGATGCAGGGCTCAAAACCACAAATTGCGAGATCATGACCTGAGCTGAAGTCGGACGATCAACCGACTGAGCCACCCAGGCGCCCCTGTATTTACAGAAAAAAGCTCCTGACGTATGTTCTGAGGGCTATATTTTTTCTCTCTACTAGATTATTTTCTTTCATAGTCATTTTAAATAATTTCACAACACATTTATATATACATATACACACATGTACATACACATGTATCTATCTCATTATAAATAAGACTGGAGTAAACATCATTCTTTGTGCACATTTCTGATGATTTCCCTAAGTCAGATTTCTAGGATAGAAATGCAATTAATAAGCATTTTAAAGATTGTTGATACGGCTTCCTAAACTGACTTTCCGAGCTACCATCTGGCTGAATGTGTTGGGTACAGCCCAACATTGTGGGTAAGCATGGATGTTGAAGCCAGCAGGAGATTTGAGTTTGCCCCCAGCTAACCTTGCTTACCATCTTGAGCCTCTAACCCTCATTTCCTCAGATAGCAATGCCGGCCTTGTAGGGTTGTTTTATGGAGTAAATGAAAGAATGCATGTGAGGCCCTTAGCCTAGGACCTGGCCCAGCGCCAGTGTTCTGGACCCTCACATGCCATCATGTAGGCTCTCAGCCTCACCTCTGATGCTGACATATGGTGACCAGCTCCATGTAGGCCTCTCCCACTGGGTGCAGGTGCAGGTTGAGAGCCCCTCACCCCTCCTACTTTCTGACCAGGCTTCTCTGATACTTGCAGTGGGTGCCCCTGTGTGTATGACTTGGAAGTGTAAGGGGTCTAATAATGTCTTGCAGGCCAGCCCTTGATCACTGGGGGAAGGTGACCAGTGGCTGGGTGCACCCTGCCCCTTATCTTCCCTGGGCGGACATTTGACAAGTGTTTCATAAAGCTTCTCAGGAGGTCCTGTGGGGTGGCCCACGGCAGGGGTCAGTTCTATCCACAGTTGGGACTGGCTTTCCCTACTCCCAAGCTACTTCCCTGTGCTGCAGATCCTGATTCCCAAACCACCAGCAGGTGAGTCTGTCTCAGGCTCTGCTTTAGGGGGAGCCCAGGCTAAGACAGTCAGTATCAATAAATGTTAGCTTTTTTAATGTTACTGCCAATATTGTATATTTCCTCCATCCATCATATTCTAGAAGAAATTCAGTCACCTAACAAATACTTCTGGGGCTTCCTGGAAATCCTTATTTTATTCCCTGCAGATGCACCAACCTTTGGTATTTCTGCCACCCTCTCCTGCCTCCTCTACATCACTAGTCTGTGCAGCTCCAACCTTTTCTGGTCAGCTTCTTCCCAAACTAGGAACACATAGGCTCCCCTAACCCTACCCTTTTCATCTCCCAGGCACCCTTATCCCGGGGCTTTGTAGGGAACAGAGGTGCATATGAAGGACCCACAGGGATACTCTGACTTCAGTGAACAAGGATGTTTCCTCTTTTTTCTTGGAAAAAAAGGACAAACTATGGTAGTTAAGTAAATGACACTGAAATCTGTGTGTCCATTCCCAGAAGATACATCATGCATATTTTAATAAGGGATGAGAACAAATAAGAGTTTCTAGAGGCAAAGGAGACAGTTGCTTTATTTTCCCCCTTTGAGAGGATAGCTCAGGAGACCAGGCGTGTGTTCTCATTTTCACATAAAGTAACCTCACATCGTTTCTAGATGTTCCTATCACTCCCTGGGGCTTTTTTTTTTTTTTTCTAACTTCTTTGTTTCCTGAGTGGGACGCAGTGATAAGCACCCTTTCACTGTACACCTGCACCAATGGTGACCTCTGAAAACACAAATATGGTTACTCCACTCGGTGGCTTAACACGTGTCAATGGGTTGTTACTGTCCAGAGAGTGACTGGTCTCCCCTTGGACCCCGGGGTTCCTTATGATCCGGGCCCTGCCTATCTTCCTGTGTGTCTTTCTCCACTTCTGCTCCTCACCTGCACCTAAGCCCCAGTTCTCAGTATTAGCATCACTTGTGAGCTTGTTAGAAATGCAGATTTGTGAGCCCACTTCAAACCTATTCAATCAGAAACTCTGCTGGGAGGCTCAGCCCTCTATGCTTTAATAACATGCAGACTCAAGTTTGAGAACCACTCACCCAGGCTAAGCAGAAACGGCCTTGACCCCCAAGGAATCTGGAAATTCCTACTCATTCTTCAGGAGTCAGTCAGTTCGTTTATCACCTTTTCCATGAAGCCTTCTCTGCCTTCACCTGACAGCGTTTACCACCCCCTCCTTGGTGCCCGCACGACCTTTCCATTGTGAAGTGTAATATGCTGGTTTGCAATTATTTGCAATTTTTGTCCATCTCCTTGACTAGACTGAGATGCTTGGTGAGGAATAGAAACTCTCTAAAAGTTTAACTTTTTTCTCTGTCACTACACACACACTATAGCCTCTATAAAAAAGGAGATTGCAGGATAGAGTAAGAAACCACTGTTCAAAGTGTTCATAATTGGCACTTTCCACCAATGGGCACCTCTTCTTCTTCTTTTTTTAAAATTTCTTAAATGATTATTTCTGAGAGAAGGAAGGTGAGGGGCAGAGGGAGAGGGAGACACAGAATCTGAGGCAAGCTCCCTACTTGTCAGTGTAAAGCCTGATGTGGGGCTCAAATTCACGAACCATGAGATCATGACCTGAGCTGTCAGATGCTAGACCTATTGAGCCACCGAGGAGCCCCTGGGCACCTCTTCCAACAGCCTCTTTTTGTGCCCCACCATGAGGTGGCAAAGCCAATTTTGTCCCAGATACCAAAGGAAAAGATTCATTTTTAGCAGACTTGTCTTAATTTGAAAAGAGAGAAGTGAGCAGCCTGCAGCTGCCTGACAGTTTTTCTGGTCAGAGGCTTTCTATAAACCATTCAGTGAAGTAGCAGATGACAAAGTTACAACCTTTATGGCTCCAAGACTTCGTAGAAACCATGATCATCTATAGTAATGGACTGTCTTGTAACCCACATTGGTGCTTTTTATTTTTATTAAAAAATTTTTTTAACATTTATTCATTTTTGAGAGTGTGAGTGGGAGAGGGGCAGAGAGAGAAGGAGACACAGAATCTGAAGCAGTCTCCAGGCTCCACAGTGTCAGCAGAGTCCGATGTGGGGCTTGAACCCATGAATGGTGAGATCATGACCTGAGTTGAAGTCAGATGCTTAATCGACTGAGCCACCCAGGTGCCCCCCAAATTGATGCTTTTATTGTGGTCTGATGGGCTTATCACTTGTCTGCCTTGTTGTTAATTATGAGAAAAATCCCTTTTATTATATATGGAACAATAGATCTTTAGATATGATTTGTGTAACTGAATACCCTCTTTGGAGTGTCGCTTTAAGAACTAAAAAAGGAGGAAAGAGATGACTCTGACAAATCCAGGGCATCTGGATAAGCGTGAGTTGGATTATATAGGCTGCAATGAGAGAGCTAGAATATGCTGGAAAACTTTTTATTCAGCAGAGCTCATCTGAGTCCCTACAGTCAGGAATTCTGAGACATAGATTCTCTCCAGTAAAATTCTTTTTTTTTTTTAATATTTTTATTTATTTCTAGGAGAGAGAGAGAGAGAGCGAGCGAGCGAGCGAGAGTGTGAGCAGGGGAGGGTCAGAGAGAGAGGGAGATACAGACTCTGAAATAGACTCCAGGCTCTGAGCTGGCAGTCAGCACAGAGCCTGACGCGGGGCTCGAACCCACGAACCGCGAGATCATGCCCTAAGCAAAAGTCGGACACTTAACCGACTAAGCCACCCAGGTGCCCCTCTCCAGTAAAATTCTTAATTTATGCCCCATAATAGGCCAATTAAGGATGTGGCTACAGAGTGATATGATTATCAGTTCAGCTTCTTCAGGCTGAAGTTATGGATCCCAAGAGCCACATCTTCTGTTTCTGTGTGATGCTGGCTGGATGTGGGCCCTGCATGAGTCCGATGAGTGAATGGATGCCACTCTGGCGGAAGGTACCCAAGATTAATAGAAAAGCCTGCCTTTTGTCAGGTATTATAATCAGGAAGATGAAAGTTTTCCTCTGTAATACAGTTTTCGCTTCTACTTCCACGATGCTGCAATTAAAAGCCTGGACAGAGGAAAGGGACATGAATAATGGTGGCGCCCAGCATTAGCACAACACTCCATTCATCACTGCTGAAGGGCAAATGCGTAACCCTCAAAACCCTCCTGGGAAAAGGGGGAGGGAAAGGAAGTGCAAGCTCCTTGGAACCATGATTTAGCACTCAGCAAAGGATGTGAGTCTCCACATTCAAAGGGTCCACATTTTTTAAACTTTAACATATAAAATGATGTCTATAATATGACCGTGATGCAGGGCTGATTAATCACATGATTGACATGCAGATATTCTCCAGGCAGGCATTTGATTTTGTGTGTATGTGCTTCCTATTTGTCAAGGGCCACCCACACTACCAGCATTGGATAGAAACTGGGCTCAGACTTGTTTTTCACAGCAAATGATTTCTTCTTACATGTACCCCATAACCTTCTTTCACTATGGCATGATTATATCACCTCATTAGTTTGAGGTTTGTGTGGCTGAGGCTGTGAATCTGATTTTTATTGTTTACCCATCAGTGCATAATATTCTGAAGAATAGAGGGGTCGAGACCTTGGGATCAGGTCAGAATAAATGTGAAAGGTTTGGCTTTGGAAGGGGTAAGGAAAGGTCAATTTATACTAGATGCTTAGCCAGGGGCAGGGAGTTGAGATAGAACCCAGTCTCCCAGAAGAGGCTGGCATAATCTTTGGGTCCTAATCAGGCTTCCTTGGGCTCAGGTGGTCTTAGGGAGCAGTGGAAGTATAAGGCAGGAAAATCAAGGAAAAAGTCATGTCCCAGAGTCTGGATCAACGCTTTAGGTGTTGGGAGGAAGAATTTCCTCTGTCAGGGTCCTTTTAGCTGGTCTAAGCATCAAATTAACATGAGACAGATTAACAGGAGAAAATAAAATTTAGTCTTGTATGTATGAGGAATCTACACAGACATGAAATTAGAAAGGCAGGCAACATGAGATATATATGTCATTCTGAACTAAGGAGAAGGGGTGGGGTCTGATACCTCAAAAGAAAGGAGTGCAGTTCACAGGAAGATGAAAAAGAATAAATGGTAACCAAGTGTTAGCTGGGCTGCTCGGAAACAACGGGGCACAGAGGACTTTGATGAAATGGGCCTCGCTGGGTTCTTCTCTGTCCACTATACCTAGTTCATATTATAATATCATTGTCTATGGTGATAGTTCTCTTCCTCAGGAATGTCTTCCATCTAAATCCTTTTTTGTTAGTTGAAGGGGAGATAAAGAGCTTCTGAATTTGTTGGCTTTTGGTTGCTTTTAACTCAAAATAATCTTCATGCCAGAGTGGCCCTTGGGGTATTGCCCTTGGTCCCTACACAGGGGAAGGGATGGGGTGGGGTGGAGGGGACAGAAAGGGGAGCTGTGACGAGGGGGGTCTCCCACCTGGCTCAGGGCAGATCCTAAGTGCATGGGTGATAGGGTCAAGATCAGGTACCACCTCGAGATTTGTGGCAATTTTTTTGTTTTGTTTTGTTTTTGTTTAGAGTGAGCTCTAGGCCCAATGTAGTGTTTGAACTCATGACCCTGAGATCAAGAGTCCCATGTTTTCTTCATTAGGCCCCTGCTGCATTAGACCCAGGGTTGTAATTGGGTCTTCAGGTATTCCCGCTGTGAGGGGCTGCAGGAGTATTCCTGCTGACAGATAGGGCAGGGCTCAACCTCTTGGGAAGGTTCTCCTGGAAGGCTCTGTCATGGAATCCTGTCCTTGAAACCCTAACGAAGGGCCGCTCTGACCCACTGACCCTTTAGAGGAGAAGCCTGTGATAGTCCAGGAGGCAGGGAATGGGAAAAGGCTGGAAATCTTTGGAGAGTGATTTCTCCAACCCTCAGTAGTTCCACAAAACACATCCTCAGACGGGTGAGCTTTGCCCACTGGCCGTCTCTGCACTGTTGGGTGGGCGGGCACAGCCGAGATCCAACTCTGTCCTGACTCCGGGGCTTTCCATCCCCCGGAGGCATGCTAGCCTGACTTGTGTCTCTGGCTGTCTTCTTTGTCCAACTTAGGAGACTGTAGAAGATACTTACTGATTTATTGTCTGACTCAACGATTGCCAGTTGAGTCTTATCTTGTCTTCTTTGAGCTGAGAAGGTTCAGATGGATGGAAAACTCAGAATGGCAGCCCTCTGAGGGTAAACCGGAGATAGAAAAAGCCTCATGTTCGGTTTCGGAGAAGTATTCCTTTCTCTTTGCTGCCCACTAGACCTGGAAGCTACTCTTTCCAGCGGGAACGGAACCTTTTGTTTCCATTGGTTTCTGTGTTGTGTAACTCAGCCCTGGTTACAGCTGAGGCTTGATATAAAGCCACAATGAGCTGAGTGGCACGTGCTGTTTCTCAGGCTTCCCCTGATACTACCTTGTTGGGAGAGAATTATAACTGAAAGGGAAACATATTCCCCCCGGCCAGAAACTTGGCTTAGAGACGCTCATTTGGGGAAGCTTTCTTTTGCTTGCTGGTTAAATAAACCTACTGATATAAATCAATATCTGTGAGTGTTATGGAAGACCAAGTAAATAAAAAATACATGTTTATTGCAAACAGAAACGCCCTAGAGCTGCTCTAGGGGAACTGAGGAGTGGGAGGGGGTCATTACTTCCTACACAGAGAAAATGGACTGTTTCATTAGTTTACATACAAACACATTTTTCCTTAAAAATAGTTGTTACTGAAGTCTTGCCACATTGGGCCTCTCACTGGGCATATGAAGCAGTACCGAAAATATTAGGTACAAAATATTAGGATTAGCTCTCCCCTCATCCTTGCCATCTGGAAAAAACTATGGAAGAGGAGGAAAGGAGCTCCTGACGTTCGGGGACTGGCAGGATGCTGAACAATGAGGTCACGGCATTCTCCTATTGGACGCAAATGACCTCACTGAATATCCATCCATGTCACACAAGGGAATTCTGTGACCGCGGTAAAATGAGAGAAAACATAAATGAGGGGACTTGATCATTTTCTAAGCACAGACAAAAACAAACCCCAGAAGTACTGAGCATCCTCCTAGCTTGGCTAATGTGAGCTGCTGTCACAGCTCTGGCTTTGCTGATAGGTCAGATTTACTAGGACAACAGGGATAGAGGTGCCCTCATCTCCTGGAAGCATCCAATCCATAGTGACACCTGCTGCCCTTAGCCCTGCCCCGAACAACCTGGCCCTTGGCCAACTTCTGTAATTAATCCTTTCTCGGTCTTTCTTACTGAGATGCCCCATGGTCGCTCATGCCATGCCTTCCCCCTCCCTGAAACGAGCACTAAACTTCCTTTGTTCAGTTATGGCTGTGTCCCTGTTGATCTTGGGCTAGGGGACGTTGACACTAACCACTGGTTTCTCAACAGCCAGTCCTTCCATCTTTTCTTTCCTGAAAACGGAACCATGACCTGGGGCTAGTAAAACCCTCTTGTTCTCCAGGAAGGTCAGCCTCACTCCCAACCCAAAATGCCTGGGATGCAGGTCTTTGCAAATGGGCCCAGGTTTGGGCATGGGAACCTAGTCTGGTCCATGTGACCTGAGGGAAATGGGTTTATTGTGCTATCTTTAATCAGAACTATATTTTTTAATGCCTCTATTACATTTCATTATATGAAAGCCCTCAGTTTTTGGAAATTTTAAAACATTTCACATAAGGCAGAGAGCATCTTGAGCACTTTGGCGTGCTTTTACTTTCTCCTCTCACACCGTTAATCACATCCTAAGATATTAAAACATATGTAGTACTTTATTTAATTTTTTAAAGTTGATATATTCATTTTGAGAGAGAAGGAATGCATGCGAGCAGGGGAAGGGGACGGGGAGGCAGAGAGAGAGAAACCCAACCAGGCTCCATGCTGTCAGTGCAGAGCCCAGTGTGGGGCTTGAACCTATGAACCATGAGATCATGACCTGAGCTGGAATCAAGAGTCAGAAGCTTAACTGACTGAGCTACCCAGATACCCCTAAAACATATGTAGTATTTTATTTATTTTTATTTTTTTAATGTTTATCTAATTATTTTGAGAGAGAGAAAAAGTGAGGGGAGGGAGAGTTGAGGGAGAGAGAGAATCCCAAGCAGACTCTGAGCTGTCAGCGACAGAGCCCAATGCGGGGCTCGATCTCATGAACTGTGAGATCATGACCTGAGCTGCAATCAAGAGTCAGGCACTTAACCAACTAAGCCACCCAGGCACCCCTGTAGTATTTTAGATCCACATAATTACTACTTAATTTTTTGTCACATTCCCTTTTCTCAAGGATTATTTTTAATATATGTCCTATTTTATTAAACATATTCAAAGCAATATGTCTTCCTCCTTCCCTTCTTCCCTCACTTTTTCCTTCCTTCATTCCTTTCTCCCCTAGTTCCTTCTCCTTCCTCCTCTTGCTCTGCTTCTTCCTCATCCTCTTCCTTCCTGTTGCATGGGTCACTACCATTTCTTTATTTCTTTATCTTTTTCCTTTCACATGAACAGTAATTCTGGCTCACTATATTCTTTCCCTGAGACTCTATTGATATTGCTTCTTTGTCTTGTGAAATACTGTTTGGGAAAGAAATCTCATGCTCATCTGATCTATTTTTCTTGAATATACATCTTAAAAAAATTTTTTTAACATTTATTTATTGTTGATAGATAGAGCGAGACAGAATGTGAGCAGGGAAGGAGCAGAGAGAGGAGACAGAATCCAAAGCAGGCTCCAGGCTCTGAGCTGTCAGTACAGAGCCCAAAGCCCGGTTCAAACTCATGAACCATGAAATCATGACCTGAGCTGAAGTTGGAAGCTTAACTGACTGAGCCACCCAGGTGCCCCACTTTGAATATACATCTTAAAGATAACTTTAGTCTTAAAAATATAGATAAATTTCTGTTGGAAAATTTGCTTCTTGAATAAGTAAGTTGTAGAGTCAGCTGAACCATTGCTGAAACTTCTAAGAATAGTTAACCAAATATATTATTTCAAATGCTGCATAAGGGGGACCTGGATGGAGGGTGTGACTCTAGATCTTGGGGTCATGAGTTCAAACCCATTAGGCCTAGAGCCTACTTAAGAAACTTTTAAAAATCTAAAGGTAAAAATGCTGTGTAATGAAAACTCTAATCCCTTGACAGTACTTAGTATTTTTTTTTTTTAATGTTTTATTTATTTCTAGGAGAGAGAGAGAGAGAGACAGCATGAGCAGGGGAGGGTCAGAGAGAGAGGGAGTCACAGACTGAAACAGGCTCCAGGCTCTGAGCTGGCAGTCAGCACAGAGCCCGACGCGGGGCTTGAACCCACGAACCGCGAGATCATGACCTAAGCGAAAGTCGGACGCTTAACCGACTAAGCCACCCAGGCGCCCCTGTACTTAGTATTTTAAATTTTAGTGATTGTAGTGGTATGCAATGGTATCTCACTGTGATTTTAGTTTGCATTTTTCTGATGACTAATTATGTTGAGCATCTTGTCATATGCTCTTTGATTATTCCTATAACTTCTTTTGTGAAAAGTCTACTTTTTTGCCCATTTTCTGATGGTTTGTTTTTCATCATCTGAATGAGCTTTTAAGAGTTATTTTTATATTTGGGTACAGTCTTTTAGCAGATACCTGCTTCATTTTAAGAAATCAAAATGGAAAATGTAGCCAAATATATGGATGTGATTTAATCAAAAAGGACTTTGTGTAACTCTTTTCTCTGATATACATTCAAATAAAAGGTTTTGGTGCTACATCAAAAGATTGGCAGGTGAATGAACAATGACATGTTGTAATCTGAAATGTTTAATAAGTATGTATTAGTTTCTTTTTGCTGCTGTGATAAAGTACACAACATAGTGGCTTGAAACAGCTCAAATATATTATCTTAAAGGTCTGAGGTTGACAAATCCAAAATGGGTCTCACTGGGCTGAAATTTTAAGAAAGAAAGAAAGCAAGAGCAGGGGCAGAGAGGGGCAGAGAGAAAGGGAGACACAGAATCTGAAGCAGGCTCCAGGCTGTCAGTACAGAGCCTGATGTGGGGCTCAAACTCATGGACCATGAGATTGTGACCTGAGCTGAAGTCATGCTTAACCAACTGAGCTACCCAGGCACCCCTCCCACTCCCACTTTTAAGGACCCTTGTGATTACATTTAGCCCGCTGGGATAATCCAGCATAATTTTTCTATGTTCAGATCAGCTGATTAACAACCTTAATTCCTTCTGCCATCTTGATTCCTCTTTGTCATCCAACAACATACTCACAAGTTCTGGGAATTAGGATGAGAACATCTTTGGGAAGCTAACTGTTCTGCTTACCACAGTATATATTATTAATTCATAAGGCTTTTCCGTATTTCTGGCTTCTTTAAAAAAAAATTTAATGTTTACTCATTTTTGAGAGACAGAGACAGAGCAGCAGAGAAAGAGAGGCAGACAGAATCCAAAGCAGACTCCAGGCTCTGAGCTGTCAGCACAGAGCCCGATGTGGGGCTTGAACCCATGAACTGTGAGATCATGACCTGAGCTGAAGCCAGATGCTTAACCAATTGAGCCACTCAGGTGCCCTCTGGCTTTTTTGATTAACCTGTGAACTACTAGTCCCAGATGCGTTCGATAAGAGCACTTCTGCAGGATCTGAGGGAGTTTGACAACGTAACAGATAGATCTGACAACTGCCTTTGAGGTAGGATAATTACCCCATATAGGTGAGCACCTTGAGATAGAGAGAAATTATTGCCCAGTATCACTCACCTGGAAGGTGGCAGAGCCCAGACTAGAGCCCAGCTTCTCTGATGTTTTTGGCCACACTTTATGACCCCTGCTACTCAAGGGAATTAGAATACTAAAACATGGGAGGCAGGATGCACATTTAATTAAAAAAAAAAAAAAAGACATAAACCTAGGACGAAGATTGTCATAGATTGTTTTCAGAGGGTGGTATTAAAGTAGATAAAGCAGAATATAGGGAATTATGGCAGGGATAAGGTATGGAGAACATTGGTCCCTTCTACTCACCTTTGATGGAAAGGACATTCCATGGATGGCAACAAGCATCACTTTCCCTGAGTACCAAAGGCAGCTGAATGGAGAGTTCAGGGAGGTGGTCAGGAGGAACATTATTCAGGAACACATGGGAGACAACTGCAAGCTCCCTCACTGAGAAGAGACAAGCGAGAGGTGCCTGGGTGGCTCAGTCAGCTAAGCGTCCAACTTTGGCTCAGGTCATGATGTCATGGCTCGTGAGTTCGAGCCCCACATCGGGCTCTCTGCTGTTGGCATGGAGCCGACTTCGGTTCCCGTCTGCCTCTCTCTCTGCCCTTCCCCAGCTTGTGTTTTCTTTCTGTCTCAAAAATAAAAACATCAAAACAAAAATTAAAAAAAAAAAAAAGAAGAAGATACAAGTGACATCGGCCTGGAAGTGCTTCTGCCCATGGAGGCTGAGCCTGAGGACTTTTCCCATCTCCTAAGTCCTAAGTGATTGTTCAGGTTGATGTGGCCTGGGAGTGGTGGTTTACAGTATAGCTTGGAGTGATACTGGTGTGTAATAGACGAGTAACGTCAGTGACAACATATAATTAAAGCAACAAATCCATGACCACAAACTTCTGACCACCAAGGCAGCCAAGCTACAAGTTCTACAAATGGATGTAAGTGTGATGTGCATGCATCACACTGAAAGTGCCCGTGGAGGACACAGCAGCGCCTGCCTTAATCACGTCCAACTATCTCCTTCCTCTCCGCACTTTGTTGTTGAAAGTCTTTGACCCTTTTATTCCAGACTAATGTGCTGTGGAACTGAGCTTCTCCAGGAGCTCCTGGTTCCTGTGTTACGAGGCCCAGGCTGCGCGATCAGACTACTGGTTGCAGTAGAATGTCTACCTTCTCCGAAGGCCCGTGACACTGAGTGGTGTGATCTTGCCCTCACTGACCAGCGGTTGATCTGCTGAGACTGTGAACGTCTCCTGGGGGGGAGAGGGCTCCCAGGTCAGTGCCGGTGGCCTGAAAAGACCAAGAGAAGTATGAGCCTGTGTGTGTCTAGTGACCGACGCTAGAAGCACAGTCATTGTTACAGTTAGGAAGAGAGTAATTACGTAAAAAGAAAATTATGTAGGATGGTATCAATGTTTAAAAAAGTAAAGGAGGGATGCCCAGGTGACTCAGTCGGTTAAGCGTCTGACTTTAGGTCACGATCTTGCTGTTTGTGGGTTCGAGCCCCACGTTGGGCTCTGTGCTGACAGCTCAGAGCCTGTAGCCTGCTTCGAATCCTGTTTCTCCCCTTCTCTCTGGCCCTCCCCTGCTCATCCTCTAAGGTCTCTCTCTGTTTCTCAGTAATAAATAAATATTTAAAAAGTTAAGAAAAATAAATGAAACAGTAAAGGAAAACAACAGAAATGAAAAAAAAATCAGGAAGACTAACTGAAAAATGGTACTTTAAGAATTTCAAGTTCTTAGATCCTGCTCAGTCTCTCTCATTCTCTTTCTCTCGCCTTTCTTCTTTCATTTCCTCTACTCCCTTGATTGGCTATTATTATGAGAAAATGCAGGTTGCAAAGGGTGCCCTCCAACCTTGGGGGAGACTGTTACATTGTTCAGTTAGTACCGCCAAGCTGTTTACCTGTTTTTCACATTAAAGTCTATTGTCTAGGATCACTGAACCAGAGCAAATAGACCAGGCACACGGTTAAAGTGTTAGTATAACAGCAACAGAAGCTATTGAACACAATTTCTGATTGCCAGGGAGACTGTATGTTTTAAGGTTTCATTCTGCTGCTTGGAATCAAAGCTCTGGTCTTTATGCTCTGATATATCCCTGCGTGCCTCATAAACTGCTTCTGCCTTTGGTCATGGGTCCAGAGGCAAAGGGGAGAGGTGTGCACTATATTCTCTTGTCTGTTTCTCAGATTTCTTTAAAGTGCCACACAGAACCTCTGTCCTTCATTAGTCAAAACCAAAACACAAAACAACACAAAACCCCCACAAACCCAAAAACTCTAGTCACTTACAAACAGATTCATGCAAACCACTTCCTTTGGGCTTCCCACTATTTCATCTGACATTTGCAGATAGATGTGTTTGGATCTCAATTTGGGCCACTTGTTATTAATAAAACATTCATCATGCTCACATATATATGGGTTTGTGATCATTTTGGTTTACTGTTGAAACAAAGGCTATCCTTGAATTAGAGGCTTCTTATGAAATATTAAAGCCGTGTTCATGATTTTCACTTAATCACTTTTCATACGGGCCAGGTTTAGTTTCTGGTTTGGTAAATGTCAAGGGTACTAGTTATGGTGATTTTGAATGACCCCTCATTGGTTCTCTGAATTTGGGCAGGGCCCATCTGGCCATGAGAAGATTTCAGCATATGGGTCATTGCACATCCAGGAATTGCTTGATAGATTAAGACTGTACCTGTAACTGCTCAGAGGCTCTGGTTTTCCATTAGTTCTTTGTAGTTGGCAGTAAGTTTCAGAGCAGATGTTTTTTTCTTTGGCCTTAATGCATGTGAGGTAGGAGGAGCAGGGAAATCTGGCTTTCTCTGTGATTCTCCATGGTTTTTAGTTCTGAAGAAAAAGACCCAGCACTTAGGGAAACTAGGGATGATTCCCCACAGTATAAAGCTCATTTAAGTAAGGAAAAATGAAAATGTGAATCATTACATCAAAACTACAATATGAAGGGATGATGTAATCGCAGCAGAGGAAAGTGGATGTTTTGGAGACTTTTGTCTTTGTTTCAGTTTATGAGTTACCAGAAGGTTTATTCACATGTGCTCATAGGAGCGCATCACTCACACGCCATTGTTCCCAATATCTGGTATCTCTTGGTACCAAAACCACAGGGAATGCTTTTAAGATAGAGCCTACAAAATACAGACACTTGCTGATTTGGAATTCACAATATAATAAATTAACTATATTTTGAGAGTCTCTCATTACCATGACAGACGGGTCCCCTTATGATCCGCAGTCACTTGTGTTCAACTAGTGTCTCAGCTTACATAAAAGTTGACACTGTGTATGAACATATATTTTGTTCGGCTATTCTGATAGTTCTTTGAGGGAGATAGTGCAGGTGGTGCTATTCTTCTATGGGAAACGAGAAAACTGAGAGGCTTTCATGATTTGTGAAGGCTCTGAGATTTTACCATATGTGTAAGCAGACAAACGAACCTGTTACTGTTCTCCGGATGCTGGCACGAGACATAAAACTCCTAGGTCAGAGGCAAAGGCACCACAGCAAACAGCGTGAACATGGGGTCGGCTCCCCTACCCCATGCCCTCCCAGTCCCACGGAGTGGCATAGATGGACGCTGCGCACGCAGTGGGATGTGTTATAGAAGAGGAATTTATTGTTCTTACAGTGAGCGCTAAGGAAACTTGCTCTTTGAGTGGAAACAGTGCTTGATCCTTCAAGGTTGCTGGCTGCAAAAGCATCCCTGAGAAATGGGCCCCAGAAAGAGCCATCAGAGCCTTACATTCTCTTACAAAAAAACCTGGGTGGGGTGTTCAGGGCTTATGGGGACTGCCTCTCCCAACAGGGTCTGGGTTGATTAAATATTATTTGCAGGCTTACAAGGCTAGTAAGTGGCAGAGCTAAAGTTCAAATCTAGATTTTCTGATATTAGCTTGAGTACTTTTCATTAATGTTAATTAATGTTAATGTCACTAATGTTAATACTTAGACTAATGCCAAAATGAGTACTAAATATCAGTACCAGTAATTTATGGAGCATTAACCCTACACCAGAGACTGTGGGTGCTAATTTAGATACATTATCACTAAATCTTGCCCCATCCCTAGAAAGTAGGTACTATGTTGTCCTTTAAAAATTAACAAAAGGTGGGAGAAGTGAAAATGGGTGATGGGCATTGTGGAGGGCACTTGTTGGAATGAGCACTGGGTGTTGTATGTAAGCAATGAATCATGGGAATCTACCCCCAAAACCAAGAGCACACTGTATACACTGTATGTTAGCCAACTTGACAATAAATTATATTAAAAAAATTTTTAAGAGGCCCAATTAATTACATTTCCTAAGTTCGCACAGCTAGAAAATGGTAGACTACAGAGCTCATGCTATTTTCAGAGGTCTAGATAGTCCCTTTTATGGATATAATTTTAGTGGTACTAGAAATATTCTGTACCCAAATTATCTCTTTCATGGCCTTGTCAATCTTTGGAGCCCTCACTGTTAGAGATTTGGTCTCTTGATTTAAGACTCTGTTTCTTGTTAAAAATCCACATTCCAGGGTGCGTGGGTGGCTCAGTTGGTTAAGTGTCGGACTCTTGATTTCGGCTCGTGTTGTGATCTCACGGTTTGTGTGTTTGAGCCCCGAGTCGGGCTCCTTGTTGACAGCATGAAGTCTGCTTGGGATTCTGTCCCTCCCTTTCTCTCTGCCTCTCCCTTGCTTTTATTCCCACACACTCTCTCCTTCTCTCTCAGAATAAGTATGAATAAGCATAAAAAAATTCCTAATTCCTTGGGACGGATAACAATGTCACATCAGTTATTTCATACCTGAGAATGAACAAGCTTAATGATCCTTTCATGTTGGTAAATGTGGCTGGGTTGGAGGGCCGCGAGGACATGAGGATGTAGGTGTTGTTTTGGGGAAAAATGGCTACAACAAGGAGAGAAGTTAAGGGTTGAAAGAGGGGTGGGCTCAAAATACAAACATTGTTCACCTCATTCCTTGGTCAGTGTGGTTCGTGCCTCAATTCATTCATTGTCCTTTATGGTTGGATATTGAGCATGAAGAAACTCATGGATATTGAACATGAAGAGTTCACTTCGGGTGTTAAAAATCAGAATGTGGCTGATTCTGATGGTCTCAGTGTTTTTGTGTACCTGTACACAGAGTGTGAGTTTTGGAGTCAGAAGGTCTGAGTTCAGTCCTAACTCATCCATTTATTAGGTGTGTGATTTTGTATATTTTCCCAAGTACTGTGCTCAGTTTCTTCATTTGTGAAATTGGGAGAATGATGGGGTTGTTAGAAGAAAACCTGACATTTAATAAGCACTTGATAAATATAAACTACTGTTATTGTGTGTTCTTATTTAGGTCACCTGAAGTTCTTTTGGAATGAGAGCTAATATATAAAATAAGAATATTTAAAAAACATAATGTCTGTGTCTCAGTTAGTTAATCCTCTGACATCGGCTCAGGTCATGATATTGTGGTCTGTGAGTTCAAGCCCTGCATCAGGCTTTTTGCTGTCAGCTCAGAGCCTGGAGCGTGCTTCCAATTCTGTGTCTCCCACTCTCTCTGTCGCTCCCCTACCTGTGCTCTCTCTCTCTCAGAAATAAATAAACATTAAAACATTTTAAAAATAATATAACATGAAATAAAATAAAATAAAATAAAAAACATAAACTCCTTTAATTTATTGTAATGTAATGTTAATAGTGTCTTTTATGATTTTCCACTTATGTGAAATTCCAGAAATAACTGAGAAATGCTCAATTAGGTTCAATTGATTATAATTCCATTTACATAAAAATAATTATTCCTTGAATAATTTATAACAGAATAAAATTCACTGAAATTTCTTTGGTTACAAAAGCAATCGCTTTGTTAATTTAACAGTTGGGTGTTCCTATTTTGTATCAGCGCTGTGCTGGTTTCTTATGTTTATATGTTTGGTTTCTCTACTGCTTTTGTCTTTATATTATATTCATTTACTCCTATCATGAGATAATCTTAGAAAACATGATTTTAAGGGCTGTCATGATATATACACATATCACAATTAATTTCACCATTGCTTTCCTTATAAATTTAGGTTTCTTTTTCTAAGAAGTTTTTAAAAAATATTTTTCAAATCTTTATTTACTTTTGAGAGAGAGAGAGCAAGCACGAGCAGGGAAGGGACAGAGAGAGAGGGAGACACAGTATTTGAAGCAGGCTCCAGGCTCTGAGCTGTCAGCACAGAGCCTGACACAGGGCTCGAACTCACGAACCATGAGATCACGACCTGAGCTGAAGTTGGACGCTTAACTGACTGAGCCACCCAGGCGCCCCTAGATTAATCTTTATATGTCATTGTATTGTATTATTTCACTGGTTATAGTTAGTAAGTATTTATTACTTTTTCTGTTTGAAAAAGTCAGATAGAGAAAGTGTAATGGGTATAGCAGATTCCTCCATGCATGTCTATGTCCTCATTTATTACAAATGTCAATTAGATCCTGTTAGTCGTTGGTGCTGTTAAGTTCTTCCCTGTCCTTGCTGATTGTTTCCGTAGTGGTCCTATCAATTTTTGAGAGAAGAGTTTTGAAGTTTCCCACTATAATTGTGGATTTCTTTATTTCTCCCCTTAGTTCTGCCAATTCTTGTTTCTTTCACTCATTTTGCAGCTCTATACTTTGGTGCATATGTATTTAGGATTACTGTATCTCTTTGGTGGATTGATCCTTTTATCATCGTGTAATGTCTCTCTTTGTTCCTTGTAATTTTCTTTGCTCCGAAGCCTAATTTATCTGATAATAATATAGGCACTCTTGCTTCCTTTGATTAATGCTTGGCATATCTTTTTCCGTCATTTTGTGTTTAAAGCTTATTTATTTATTTTGAGAGAGAGGGATGGATGTGAAGGGGCAGAGAGAGGGAGAGAGAGAATCCCAAGCAGGCTCCACACTACCAGCACAGAGCCAAACTCAGGACTCAAATTCACAAGCTGTGAGATCATGACCTGAGCTGAAACCAAGAATGGGACACTTAACTGACTGAGCCCCCCAGGCGTCTCCTCCATCAATTTGTGTTTAATCAGTTTTAACTGAAGTGAGGTTTTAGATAGCAGAGAGTTGGGCCATTTTTATTTTTATCCATTCTGCCAGTCCTTGTTTTCTAATTATGTATTAGACTATTTGTTTTTATTTATTTATTTTTTTAAAAATTAAAAAAATGTTTATTTCTCAGTGAGAGAGATAGAGAGAGAGACAGCGTGAGCAGGGGAGGGTCAGAGAGAGTGGGAGACAAGAATATGAAGCAGGCTCTAGGCTCCAAGCTGTCAGCACAGAGCCCGATGCAGGGCTTGAACCCATGAACCGTGAGATCATGACCTGAGCCAAAGTCAGATGCTAAACCGACTGAGCCACCCAGGCACCCCTAGACTATTTATTTTTAATGCAGTTTTGATGTGTTAGTGCTTTAGCCTGCCCCTTAATTATATGTTTTCTGTTTTTCTCTGTTTTTCTTTTCTCTGTTTACTTTTTCCTGCTTTTTAGTGAGTTACTTGAATATATTTTATATTTTTTCATTTTTATTTCGTTTTGATTCATATGTAGTGTTTTTGAGTGTATCTCTTTGTAGAAAGTTTTTAGTGATTGGAAGTTATGCTTACTTAAATTATCACAGTCTACTGGTGTCACCATTTTTGTAGTTCAAATGAAGTATAGAAGCCTTAACTCCATTTAGGTCTTTTTATCTTCTCTCTTTATAATGAATATAATATAATATATAATATAATAAATATAATATAATATAATATAATATAATATGATATAATATAATATATAATGTAGTGTAATTGTTCTAAAAAATGAGAAAAATTCTCTGAAAGGTGGAGAGAAAAGGGCAGACTGTTTAGAGACCTCAGAGCCCAAAGAACAACATATGGTATGTTTCCCGAGATTCCTTTTTGTCTCCCATATATCCGAGATTGGGTGCTGAAGAAGCCTGCATCTGGGCAAGACAATTGGGCACAAATGAGAAGCCTGTTGTCTCTAGCTAAATAACTAGGAAAAAAGCAATTTAATAAGACAGAAAACTTTTTGATAATAACTACCTTAATCCAACCAAATATGGAAAAACACAGATTCCCTGCCACCCCAGTGAGCAAAGATTAGATTTCCACTCTCATTTGGTGATAATAAGGCTTTGTATGACTTCTGTTCTCATAAATTTGCTGAAGGTTGTTTAAGGTTTAGATTATGATCTAAGTAGGGGCACCTGGGTGGCTGAGTCAGTTAAGCGTCTGACTCTTTATTTTGCCTCAGGTCATGATCTCATGATTTGTGGGATCGAGCCCTGTGTCAGGTTCTGGGCTGACAACATAGAGTCTGCTTGGGACTCTCTCTCACCCTCTTTCTCTCTGCCCCTCCTCTGCTTGCATGCTCTCTCTCTCTCTCATAAATAATTAAATAAACACTGAAAAAGAGAATATGTTCTATGTACAGTCAGAAAGAAAGTATGTTTTGGTCTTGTTGGGTGGTGTGTTCTAGATCTTGGTTAGATTTAAGTTGATTGATAATGTTGTTCAGTCCTTCTGTAATTCTTAATGATTTTGGTGTTGTTCTATCCATTACTGAGGGGAATATTGAAGTTTTCAACTATAACTGTGGATTTGTTAATTTCCTCTGTCAGTTCCATCAGTGTTTTGCTAATACATTTAAAGCTCTGTTTGGTACACACATAAATTACTATTTATTCTTAGAGGATTGACCGTCTATTTAGTGTCCTATTTCATGCCCAGTCTTATTTCTGTGGAAGTTTACTTTGTCTGATATTAATATAATTACTCAAGCTTTCATTTGTATAATGTTTGCATGATTTATCTTTCTCCATCATTTTCCTCTTTACTGCATATGTCTTTAAACTCAAAATAGATTTTTAAAAAATTTTTAAATGTTTTATTTATTTCTGAGAGAGAGAGAGAGAGAGAGACAGTGTGATCAGGGGAGGATCAGAGAGAGAGGGAGATACAGAATCTGAAAGAGACTCCAGGCTCTGAGCTGGCTGTCAGCACAGAGCCTGATGCAGGGCTCGAACCCACAAACCATGAGATCATGACCTGAGCCAAAGTCGGACGCTCAATCGATTGAGCCACCCAGGTGCCCCATAAATTCAAAGTAGATTTCTTAAAGACAGCATATATTTGAGTCTTGCGCTTTTGCCCCATCTGAAAATTGTTGTGTTATACTGTTTTCTTAAATCATCCACATTTAATGTGATTATTGATGTGGTTGGATTCAAATCTATCATGTTTTTAGCTATTTTCCATTTCTTCTATCTGTTCTTTGCTCTCCCACCTTTTCTACCTAGAAAGCTTTTGTGATTCTATTTTATCTCCTCTATTGACTTATTACTTATATCTCTTTGAAAATTTGTTTTAGAGGTTAACCTAGGGCTTATAATATACATATTTAACTAATAGTACCTTCAGATGATACAATACTGCTTCATGTATGGAGTAAGGACCTTCTAACTGTATATTTTCAATTCTTCCTTTCTATCCTTTGTGTCATATGTTTTACTTTTTCAAATGCTATAAACAGAATACAGTGCTACTATTTTTTTGATTGAATAAAAGTAAGAAAAGATTACTTTTACCTTCATTTATTCCATTTTTAAAAATTCTTAGTTTTTGTTTTTTTTTGGTAAGTTCAATTTTCAGCCAATGTATTATTTCTGTCTGAAATACTTCAACATTTTTTTGTAGAGCAGGTATGCTGGTAATAAATTTCCTCAGTTTTTGTCTGAAAAGTATTTATTTTTCCTTCCTTTTTGAATGACATCTTTGTTGGATGTAGAATTCTAGGTTGACAGTTTCTCTCTCATCAGTTTAAAGGTATTGTCTTTTAGTTTAGATGTTTCTGATGGTAAGTTTGCTGTAATTTTTGTTTTTCTTCCTTTGTATATAATGTTTCTTTTATATCTGCTGTCTTCAAGAATTTCTCATTGTTCTTAGCAATTTGAATATAATGGGCTTAAATGTGTATATACATACATATACACATACATATATATATTTCTTTTTTGGTATTTGTAATGCTTGCTGTTCTCTGGACTTCTTGGATCTGTTGGGTTATGACTAATATGATCAATTTGGGAAATTCTTAGCCATTATTTTTTTTCATAGCCATTATGTTTTTAACTATATTTCCTGGCCCTTTCTCTCTCTCTCATCCTTTGGAATATTGTTCCACAGCTCTTGGATGTTCTACATTGTTTTCATATTTAAAAAATTTTTTAAATCAAAAAAATTTTTCTCATAATTTTTTTTCTTGCTGGGTTTCAGTTTGGGTAATGCTGTTGACATTTCCTCAAGTCTACTTATTCTTCCTTCAGCTGTATTGAGTGTATTGATGAACAGTTGAAAGCAATATTTATCTTTATTACTGTTTTATTTATTTCTAGCATCTTTCTGATGCAATTACCCTTGTGACCTTGGATATCTACCACCTTTTTTTTAGTGATTTATTTTTCTTTTTTAAAAAGTTTATCTATTTATTTTTGAGAAAAAAAGAGTGGGAGCAGTGGATGGGTAAAGAGAGAGGGAGGGAGAGAGAATCCCAAGCAGGCTTCTCACTGTCAGCACCGAGCCTGATGTGGGGCTCCACCCCACAAATCATGAGCTCATGACCTGAACTGAAATCAGGAGTCAGATGTTAATTGACTGTGCCACTCAGGTGCTCCATCTACCACCTTTTCAATTAGAACTTAAAAAAAAATTTTTTTTAATGTTTTTATTTATTTCTGAGAGAGAGAGAGATACAGCATGAGCAGGGGAGGGTCAGAGAGAGAGGGAGACACAGAATCTGAAGCAGGCTCCAGGCTCTGAGCTAGGTGCCAGCACAGAGCCGTACGTGGGGCTTGAACCCACGAACCGTGAGATCATGACCTGAGTTGAAGTCGGATGCTAAACTGACTGAGCCACCCAGGCTCCCCTCAATTAGAACTTTTAACATATTCATCAGAGTCATTTAAAATTTTCTATCAAGTAGTTCCAGTATCTGGGGAAGAGATGAGAATTTGATTAGGGTTTTAAATGGTGCTCAGAGTTGCTTATCACTATATAAATTTATAGAGAATCAACACAGACCAGCAAGCTCACCTGGCCAGCTTCCCAAGAGTAAAATTGAAATAATAAAGTAGAAGAAACACTTTGGCACTCTGTTAGAATATTATTCTTACTAGAATATTTAAATGTGGCAAACTTAATTCCACAAATCTAAATTCATAATCTCTTTATCACAAGAGCTTTATCCCTTTTCTAGCTCATATATAAATGTTCTGAGCATTAATTTAAATATCATTTTTGAGGAATATGTTATAGATTCCTTTTGACCCTATTGTTAAAAATGTTTTTTTTTAAAAACATTTTTTTCCCTGTCATAATCTTTCCTCACTAATTTCTTTTTAAAAAGTTTTTTAAACATTAAAAAAAATTTTAATGTTTCTTTATTTTTGAGAGAGAGAGAGAGGCATCGACAGCATGTGAATGGAGGAGGGGCATAGAGAGAGAGGGACACAGGATCCAAAGCGGGCTCTGCACGGACACCAGAGAGCACCATGTGGGGCTCAAGCTCACAAACTGTGAGATCATGACCTGAGCTGAAGTCGGATGCTTAACTGACTGAGCCACTCAGGCGCCCCCCCCCTTTTTTTAATTAAAAAAAAAATTATTTATTTTGAAGGGGGAGAGGGGAGAGAGAGAATCCCATGTAGGCTCCTTGCTGTCAGCGAGGAGCCGCATGAGGGGCACAATACCAGGAATCGTGAGATCATGACCTGAGCCAAAATTAAGACTAGGAAGCTTAACCAACTGAGCCACCCAGGTGCTCCTTTCCTCACTAGTTTCTACAGGCAATATTTCTTTAGAAAATGCTCCTAAGGCTTTAGTGCCTGTTCAGACAGCTAACATCAAGATTTTTTTTCAAAGTACAGTCATGTGTTTAATATCCAGCCACAAAGACTATGTGGGTAGCTCTGAGAAATAACCCTCCATAGGCACACACGTGTGCGCACACTCACACGACACAACTAATGTCATAGTTCTTTTAAAAGAGGCTTGGAATATTTTGCTTATCCTGTTATTGGGGCGTATGTTCTTGGTGACTATTTTTTTTTTGATCTGCGAGTAATACAAGCTTTAGTTCACAAGCTACTCACCCATCCACCAATCTATCAACTCATTTATCCACTCATCCAGTTCACTTATTCAACAAACATAGGAATGCCGATCTGTGAAATAATTCATTGATAACACAAAGATGCTTCTTGCAGGAAGTTTGTCATTTACTGGAGGAGATAAGATGTGATAATGAGTAATAATAATATACAATAAAGTGTGACATTCTTACTGCTCACTAGAAGCAGAGCCTGCGTGGAACACCTGTTCGCCCTTTCAACCGCCGGCTAATTTCCTGCACGCATTCTCTACTGTGCTCAGTTGCACAACTCATAGTCACTCAGAATGAGCCTGCTGGTGTTCTTTTCATGTTCTCTTGGGTTAAAAATCTCTCCCTGATGTACATGCACAATCCCAATAATATTTATGAGAGTTACTAGTGCCAGCAGGAGGCTCTGCCCCTGAAGCTGTTGGAAGGCATTTGAACAGCTTTTCAGTGAAGATTAATGATTACAGGAAAGAAAAAAATCTTGGTCTGTCAGCTGGAAGTTAACTCAGAGGGATATAACAGAAAAAAGCCAGCGAGGATACTGCACAAGCGAGGTGTGTTTGAGGAATTTATGTTGGAACTGAAGCTTTGATGAATTACATGTATAATGCTACTCAAAGGGAGATGTCAAAGTTTGTGGATAACAACAGAGAAAATAATGAGGGTTACTATTTCAGAATGCCAAAGCACACCAACAATCTGTTTGTCCAAGAGAATAGTAAGCAAATACATCTCTTTGGGTTGAGTTCATTTGCCAAGACAGGCTTAGAAAGAAAGCTGTCCCGAGTGGAACTGTGTTGCCGTAAAGGAGACTCAAGATTATGCTTCCAGTTAGGGACTCAGGCTTTCAGACTTCCATGGAGTTTAGGGTTCTGCATTGAAATGGAGTTTTGGTCTCTCTGACTTTCTGCTCTTACCCTGTTTCTCTGGGTTGAGAATCTAAGGAAAAACAAAGTGAAGAAGGAAGTAAGTACAGCCTTGGTCCAGGAATTTTAGTTAGTCCCCCAGTGCGTATTGTGTTTTGGCCATTCCTTAAAACGCTCTTCAGACAAATTTGACTATTTGATTTCCTTTGGAATCTTGCCTCTTGTCATTGTGACTGAGAAGCTTATGGCCTCTTAGACGTCAAGTTCCTACAAGGGCTTCTGTGAACTTCAGTTCCACAATTTGGTGCTATCTGCAAGAGTCTCTCATTCTCTCCCTCATTTTAGTACTCTAGATTTTCTGCTGTGTTCCACAGTTTAGAAAGCTTCAGGGGGAAACAAAAAGAAAGCTGCAGGTAAGAATCAGGCAGGTGTCATCATCTTTATGATTAAAAGAGAATTCCCTATCACTCACATGGTTATCAGGGTAGTCACTATGGGAAAGCCATCACTGAGCCAGACTCTGTAGCCGGAGGCCCTTATCCTTACAGAATAAGCTATCTTTACTGGACTGGCCTGAAGAGAAGGCAGAGTCAATTCGGGTCCTAGTGGATGGCTACCCTGAGATGGTCATGTGTTTGTGGTTTTTGACATACCATTTTCTTCTTCCTCTCCTTCCCCTTCTCCTCTGCATCAGAGCAAAAAATTCTTCCTGAGTGATACATTTGAAAATGACCTATTTCTATAGGCTATAAATCTATCTATATGTTCTCACTTGCATTTCATGAACCTTATAGAGGTTAATACACTTAAGAACAGAAATCAGAAATAGAATATCATGTACTATTAGAAACTAAGTGGACATGAGGAGAGAATTGTGTTTCTCAAGGTTTAGATTTGGGCAAAGCAAGGTCTGAATGATCAGAGTTCCTTGGATATTTCAACCAGAAATCGCCGTGAAATATAAGAAAACTAGGAATTATTTTGTAAGTAATTATTATAATTCTATTGTGCCACTACCACTATGCTGTGCTATATGCTATGATTTTTTTTACAGGCCATTTTTAATTTTCACAACTCTGCAGATTAAGTATTATTTTGGTAATACACATTTTATAGGCTTATAAAAGGTTAAGTGATTTGCCAGAGGTATACAACGTTGAATCTTAAAGCAAAGACATATCACCTTAGAGTCTTATCCTTGAACATCTAGATTTTGCTGTTTGTTGCTTGAACAATAGCCCAGCGCAAAATTATTCAAACACAAGCACTTCTAAGTATTGGGAGGAATTATAGAGAGTTTCAGGAATGCATCACTCTAGGTTTAATGTGTTTTGTTTTTGTTTTCACTGCTCTCTGGGTCACTATGCCATCAGGTTTGTACATATATACAACTGAGGGACTATTAAAAGAACAATGAAAATCCTGACAGTGAAATTGATTGTAAATTATAGGTCAGAGGGTTGTAATGGGATAAATTAACTGTAAAATGAGAGAACAAGGAAGCTTAATTTTGCTTTTTAGCAGTATTTTAAGTTCATTTTCCTTCCATTTAGTTTTGCTCTGTGTTTTCTTTGAACGTTTTTGGCCACATTTACTGCTCTATACTTGAGAGACTTGCTGATTTGAGCCTCATGCCTTTCCTCAACTTACACCAAAGTTTTGTAGTTAAATTCCTAAGATGCATTGAAATTTTAAATATTAATATGCCTGCATTATTTCCAAATTAAATACATTTTTCCTGATATTAGAAGGCTTACAAAAATGGCAGTGCCTTTTATCAAAAAACATTTATCATGTCCTTTTCACTCTTTTTTTAATAGGTGTTTTCTCTTTTTCTTTTTTTCCCATGTTCTAAAGGTTTGTTTATTTTTGGGAGAGAGAGCATGGGTGGGGGAGGGGGCAGAAAGAGAGGGACACCGGGGATCCAAAGCAGGCTCTGCACTGACAGCAGCAAGCCCAAGGCAGGGCTGGATCCCACACACTGCAAGATTAAGACTCAGATGCTTAACCAAGTGAGCCATCCAGGTGCCCCTCTTTTCCTCTTTTTAAAGGATGACTCTTAAGGGCACCTGGGTGGCTTGACTGAGCATCCAACTATTGATTTTGTCTCAGGTCATGATCCCAGGATCATGGGATCCAGCCCTTTTTCCCCTCTCCCCCACTCACGCTTGTTCTGTCTCTCTCTAAAATAAAAAATTAAAAAAAAAAAAAAAAAAAGGCTGCCTCTGAAAAGCAGAAAGTGCTCCGCTGGGCCATATTTAAATTTGCTATCCATATACTCGTCACAAAGTTTTGGATCCAGCCCAGGATTGTTAAGATTCTTTTTCTTGGCTGGCACAAGGTATCGATTCAAGTTCTGTTTGGTGTGTACTCCGTGGTTGGCCAACTTTTGGAAGCTGTATGCCTGGACCTCCTCAGTATGATGACGTTTAAAAAACTTTTTTAAGTTTATTTATTTTTGAGAGAAAGAGTGAGTGAGTGAGCATGGGAGAGGTAGAGAAAGAGGGAGAGAGAGAATCTCAAGCAGGCTCTGCACCATCAGCACAGAGGCTGATATGGGGCCTGAAGTCACAAACTGAGATCATGACCTGAGCCTAAACCAAGAGTCAGATGCTTAACCAACTCAGCTACCCATGCGTCCCCTCACTATGATGACATTTAAAATAATAGGCACCAGCAATACATATTCATATCTAGAAGATACTTTCAAGGGAGAAGTTCTCAGCTGAGCTATGTAACTGCATGCTATAACTCAGGTTTTGTTTTGTTTTGTTTTTTCTTCCCAGGCAGTTCCCTCACTTTTCTTAGCCAAAACTCATTTTGCATTCTTATTTTAACATAATATGTTATATTTATTCACTTGTTTGTTTATCAGTTCTTTCACTCATTTGTGATTTTGTTTCCTCTATTAGACTATATTTCTTGAAGCCGTAGCCAGGATCTGGCCCATTGTAGGTATACAGTAAATATTGGGGCACCTGGTGGCTCAGTCAGTTAACCGTCTGACTTCGGCTCAGGTCATGATCTCACGTTTTGTGGGCTCAAGCCCCGCGTCTGGCTCTGTGCTGACAGCTAGCTCAGAGCCTGGAGCCTGCTTCAGATTCTGTGTCTCCTTCTCTCTCTTTGACTGCTCACACTGTCTCTCTCTCTCAGAAATAAATAAATTTTAAAAAAATGTAAATATCAACTGAGTGATAGAAATATTTCCTCCGGCTTTATTGTGAAATAATTGACAAATATAATTGCACATTTAAAATACACACCCCGATGATTTGATATACGTATACATTGTGGAATAATTATCAATATCAAAATGATTGATGCATGATCACCTCACATAGTTAATGCTTCATATTTTTTCTTTTTGTGGTGAGAACAGTTAAGATCTACTCTCAGGAACTTTCAAGTAAACAATACCATGCTATTGAGTATAGTCACTGAAGTTTGTACCCTTTGACTTATATCTTTCCATTTCTTCCTCCCGCCAGTTTCTGGCTTCCATCATTCTATTCTGTTTCTATGAAATTGGCTCTTTTTTTTTTTTTTTTAAGATTCTACATATAAATGATACCATAGAGTATTTGTCTTTCTCCAGCTTGTGTCACTTAGCATAATGCCCTCCACATTTATCCGTGTTGTTGCAAATGGCAGGATTTCCTTTTTTTTTTTTTAAATGGCTGCATAATGTTTCATTATACACATTTTCTTTATTCATGCATCCCTTGAAAGGCATTTAGGTTGTTTCCATATCTTGGCTAGAATGAATAATGCTGCAGTGAATGTGTATGTATAGATATCTCCTTGAGAATCTGATTTGTTGGTAGAAACATTTTAAAAAATCCATTGGTGGCAAGAATGTGAGAAAACAAATGCCTTTGTACTCTTCTGGTTAGAGTTTCTATCGGCATGAACTTTGTGGAAGGAAGCTGACGGCGTGTGACAAAGTCCTTAACAGGTTCCTTGAAAATTTTAGGGATCAAAGATTTATGTAAAAGATATTCATCACATTATTTATAATAGTCAAAAATTAAAAGCAACCAAGACATCTGATAATATGCTAATATGCAATCATTAAAAGTGATATTTTTGAAGGTATTTAATATGTTAATGATGTTGTTAAAAATAAGTATGTAACTGGATAATTTTGAACTTGTGGAAAAAATTGTATATACACACATATGTCATTTGAAGAAAGCTGGGAAGAAATACAGGAAAGTATTTAAACATTTCTTTACAAAAAGTTTTTTTTTTAATGTTTACTTATTTTTGAGAGGGAGGCAGATAGAGTACAGATGGGGGAGGGGCAGAGAGAGAAGGAGACACAGAATTTGAAACAGGCTCCAGTCTCTGAGCTGTCAGCACAGATCCTGACATGGGGCTGGAACTCATGGACAATGAGATCATGCATGACCTGGGCTGAAGTCAGACACTTAATCTACTGAGCCACCCAGGTGCCCCTACAGCAAAGTATTTAAACATGTTACCTCTGGATGGTAATAGTATGTGTGATGTTGATGGTCTTGTAAAAATATGCTCACTATTCCCTCCAAAATTGTTTGCAATGAGTATATAATATTTTGTGTTCTATTTAAAAAATAGCTTTGTAAGAAGAATGATTTAGTAACACTTTGTAGGAAATCTTTCTTTCAGGTGGATTGAACTCTGAATCATGATACATGCAACTTAGAAAGCAAAGATAGGATTTTAATGTTGCTTTGCACTATTTATTGATCACTTAACAGTAGAATATCCAACCCAACAAATGTGTCTCTAAAACCATACTTAAGTCCACACATCTTCCTTATTGTCTCTTTCAGCAGTGTACGATAATCATATTAATGGTTTCAAACAATGTTTCATTAAAATATCACCTAGCCCTACATTCTTGAATAAGGCAAAATCTTCAAAGTGAAGAGAGGTTGGCCTAACCAAGTTACACATCATACAGACATTGATCCCAGGGGATTGAACATGTATCTACACCAGGTCTGGTAGCTTTCATGAAAAGCAAGTTTGTTTCCAGCAAACGTGATTTATTTAAGGATGTGTGGTATTTTTACAAATGCCCTTATGACCTACATGAATGACATTTTCTAAGGCTGCCAATACATAACCAGTGTATCACCATATGCAACAGGCCTGAATGCTCAAGAGTTTCATCATCAAAACTGAAATTGCCGGGGCACCTGGGTGGCCCAGTCGGTTAAGCATCCAACTTCAGCTCAGGTTGTGATCTCACAGTGCATGGGTTCAAGCCCGGAGTCAGGCTCTGTGCCAACAGCTCAGAGCCTGGAGCCTACTTTGGATCTGCGTCTCTGTCTCACTCTGCGCCTTCCCTGCTCGTGCACGCTTTCTCTCTCTCTTTTTCTCAAAAATGAATAAACATTAAAAAAACAAAACAAAACTGAAATTGCCAAGAAAGTTAAACTCTTGAGCATGGGTTTTAAAAAAGAAAAATGCAGAACTGAAAATGGCTACAAATAAGTCAGAAACATCTTTAGATTCTCAGTTAAAGAAGGCATCACTAAAAAAAATAAAGAAGGCATCACTTATGTTTTGGTTATGATGCTGAAGGAGAGAATGATGTATAATTGTATGGGTAAATGTATACACTCAAAGTTAGCAATTTTTTCATTCACATTAAATTCATTACATTATCTACATTAAAATATAATTGACTGCGTTTTAGGAAGAAGAATGGGGTAAAGGCTGGCATTTAATCGTAAGATTTGCATTTTCTCCATTTTGTAAGTGAACAGACTGAGACTCAGAAGTGTTGATCAGCTTGGAGGTCATGCAGTTCTTAAGTGATTGAGCCCAGATTCTAATTCACCTTGGTCTTGAGCTACAGGGCTTTCCCTGCACACCACTCCCTCCCTTTGAAAGAACTTGACTCTTTCAAGGCACAGAATTGCCCAGAGGCCTGCTTCTCCAAGGGTAAGCTCAAATCTAAGGTCGCGCATCTTGGACAAAACGGCAAGTCCCCGGGGTGGGAAAAGCAATGATAACCTTGATTCGTCCACTCATGGCCTGGAGAAGTTTTCTAGGGAAAAGTCAGGTCAGGTTTTCCGGTTTGGTCGAGGCACTATAGAGCACTGTGATAGAGGCAAAGGGTAACTCCATTCATTTCTGTGTCTGTAGCCTGGCCTCTCAGCTAGGGCCTCTCCACCGGTGAGGGCTGAATTGGCCAAGTCATTAAGGCTTCAGTCAGGAAGGAAATTATCCAGTGTTTTTGAATTAGCCGCGTATTTCGTGGGTCAGTGGTTTTAAAATCACTGGCCTCAGATTTAGTGTCCCGTAGACACAGGTTTCCTAGCAACACTTGGACACGTATTAAGACTTTGCCACTTCCCTATTAGCATGTTCACTGGCAAGTGTGACAGACACTGTAATCCTGTGGCCTGCGAAGGGTAACTGCGTACATGGTATTTCTCCTAATCATCATCCCCTTGTTCACTTCCTGCTATTTTCCTGCCAGCCTTACTTGCCAGGGATTATCTACTGGCTTTCTGCCCTTCCACCTTCCAGTGCCAGGTGCTATGTATACACATGGGCCTGTTCTTGCTGCAGCGGGAGGCCAAGGGGCTCCTCTGCCAAGGCTACATAAAGAGGTCCACGGGTGTGCAGGTCAAGAAGAAAGCCAGCCAGGGATCCTCCACGCAGCAGGGCTGAGCACTGTGGCCAGAGTTCGGGGCCTCTGCTGATCCCACTTCACAGTGAAAACTTCAGTGAAAAGAGGTGTTGATATTCCTTTCTCTGTCTTTTCACTAAATAGATTAATTAGTGGGACCTGAAACATGCCTGTTGAAAATCACCACTTTGGGGGACACCAGGAGTGTTTCCTCTTAATTCGTGAAACCCTTGTTTCTAGAAAGAAAGTGTGGTTTATGGTCATTAATGCTTCAAGACAGTTGAGTGAATTAGAACCTGTGTTGTTTCTTTGTTAAAAAGCTTCCCTTTGCAGTGACCAGTTTGATTGTGACCACAGTGGTGCAGGGGAATGTTAACTCCTATTTTATCTTGAAGGAGCTGCAACATATAGATTCTATCCTATTATGTGTTTCTCATTGCTAAGAGCGATAAAAACTTAATGGCTTATTTGTGGATTATTGCTTAGTTGATAGGAAACTATCTTGGAGGCATTTTTTAAAATAATATGTTCAGGAGAAAAATTTGGCTGTTGTGTATCTACTAATAAGAGAAGGATGATAGATTAAACAAGAGTTACTTTCCCAGGGAAATCATTAAATATTTATGTACGGCACAGCAAATAAACATAATAGGAATGAGTTTTGGCAAGTTAACAGCACCATTTATCTTTAAAGCACTTTCCAAAAACAAGCTAATTAATCCTCCCACCCTGTATATGATAAAGTGAAAATACTGTAATCCTCTCTTTTGCTTTTTCTTGATCAACCTAGTTTTACTTAAATGACTTTTAGTTTGAAAGTGTTTTTGATCCTACTTGATAGTCTTCCTCTGTGATAGAGTCATTGCTGCCCCCTGGGAGGCCCATTTGATGAAATGACATTCCCAAAGAAAAGATGAAGTCAGATTGAATTGGCCAATCACAGCTTGAGAGTTCATTTACAACTTCAGAATGTTGGAAATGACTCAGAGCATCCCAGAGGACCACAGCTCCAGACAAGTCAGACAATCCTACCATGCATTTCTCATTGGGCAACAAGTTAAACGTTAGGCTCAGTAAAAGTGATCTGCCATGATTTCACTAAACCATTTAGTATCTTTCTACTGACAGCCTGCCTTATATTGACATAACCTGACTTTGTGGACAGTTTGTCAACTTACCAACATTGTCAACTTTTCTTTTCTCCCAGTTTTATTGAGATATAATTGACATATAACATCATACTAGTTTAAGATGTACAACATAATGATTTCATATATGTATATATTACAAAATGATTACCACAATAAGTTTTCTTAACAAACATCATCTCACATTACATTTTTTTTGTTGTAATGAGAACTTGTAAGATTTATTCTTTTAGCTACTTTGAAATATACAGTACTGTGTTATTAACTATAGTCACCATCCTCAGAACTTATTTGTCTTATAACTACGAGTTTCTACCTTTTGACCACCCCCACCCATCCCCCCAAACCCCTGGCAACTGTGGCAACTATCATTCTCTTCTCTGTATGTATGATTCAGGTTTCAAAGATTGTATATAGGAGCGCCTGGGTGGCTCAGTTGGTTAAGCGTCCAACTTTGGCTCAGATCATGATATCATGGTTCCTGGGTTTGAGACTTGTGTCCGGCTCTGTGCTGACAGCCAGCTCAGAGCCTGGAGGCTGCTTCAGATTCTGTATCTTCCTCTCTCTCTGACCCTATCCTTCTCATGCTGTCTCTCTCTCAGAAATAAATAAAACATTTAAAAAAATTTAAAAAAGATTATATATAAGCGAGATTATATAATATTTGTCTTTATCTGTCTGACTATCTCATGTAGCATAATGATCTCAAGGTCTATCCATGTTGTTGCAAATTGCAAGATTTCCTTTTTATAGTCCTGTGTGTGTGTGTGTGTGTGTGTGTGTGTGTGTATTATGTTTTATTAACCCATTACTCTATTGGTGGACATTTCCTGGCTATTATAAATAATACTGCATTGGATATGGGAGTGTAGATATCTCTTGAGATAGTGATTTCATTTTCTTTGAATAAATATCCAGAAGTGGAGTTGCTGGATCATATTTTAATTTTTTTTCTCGTTTCTTTGTAACTTTAAATTTTGATATAATTTTAAATATAACTCAGAAAAGTTGGAAACCTGGTATAAAGAACTCCCCTTGGGGTGCCTGGGTGGCTCAGTCAGTTAAGTGTCTGACTTCAGCTCAGGTCATGATCTCACAGTTCGTGGGTTCGAGCCCTGCGTTAGGTTCTGTGCTGACAGCTAGCTCAGAGCATGGAGCCTGTTACAGATTCTGTATCTCTCTCTCTCTCACCCTACCCTGCTAACACTGTCTGTCTCTCTTTCTCTCAGAAATAAATAAAACATTTAAAAAAATTTTAAAAAAGAACTCCCCTTGGCTCTTTATTCCAGTTATGCCAGTTGTTTACATTTTGTCCTATTTGCTTTATCATAGTCTCTCTCTTTTCTTTTTTCAGAATCTCAAAAAAAAGTATAACCTGATTTTCTCAGAATAATTCTGAGTTATGTAAATGCTTAATATTTAAAAGATTGACATATCTTTCAAAGAATGTTGTCTATTTTAAAGACAAGACTATTTTAAAAATTTATTTATTTTTGGGAGAGTACAAGTTGGGGAGGGGCAGAGAGAGGAGGACAGAGGATCCGAAGCAGGCTCTGTGCTGACAGGCTGACAGCAGCGAGCCTGATATGGGGCTTGAACTCAGAAACTGCGAAATCATGACCTGAGCCGACGTCAGAGGTTCATCTGACTGAGCCACCCAGGTGCCCCAAGACAAGACTATTTAAATGGCAGTAATATTTAGTAGAGTCAAATAACTCAGGATAAAAAACATACATTTTGCATCTGAAGTAAATCTCTTAGGACCAGCCCTGCTGCATAGTAGGTATTCAAGTATTCAGTGAATAAAAGATTATGAATTATTCAGAAGCCTAAGTATCCCCAAATTGTTTACATTTCCTCTTCTCAACACATTTTCTTTCTGCAACAAAGATATAGATGAGAGTAACCTTTATTCTGTAATTTAGAACACGAGTATTTAACCTTTCAAGCTTGTTTAATAATGCAAACCACAGACTAATAAGTTATCTTTACATTAGTGAATTAAAATTCTGTGTTTTTTATTAGCTTCTGTTTCAGCTTAATAACTACAAAACGCCTCTACACATTCACAGCTGTGTTAGGTCTTAGGTTAATTTCTGTCAGTTTTGAATTGGAATCAGAGAATGCCTATATCTTTAAGCAAAAAGAATATGATGACATAAAAAGTCTAAAATCTTCAAATGAATTTTAAGCATCTGAATCAAAGAATTCTTTCATCATCACTTCATCATTTTTGCTAAGAAAATGTGATAGGCTTACTTGTGCCAATGTCTTTTTTTGAGAGGAATCTGTGATCAGTTGGATTATACTTCTTGGGTCGAGGCACCCTCTCGGCATTCCAGTTTCCTTTCACGTAGATAGCATTTAATTTTTTATTAACAAAATTTTATTATGACGTGGCTTGTATTGTCAAAAGAAATGAAAATAGCATTAGATGAATATTCTTTCTATTTTTTTATCTAAGGTCCGATGCTGGAAGAGATTATGTTGTTTGTGGTGGAGGACACTTGTGATGATTAATTTTATGTATCAAGTTGACTGGGCCACAGAGGGCCCAGACATTTGGCCAGACACCATGCTGAGTGTGTCTATAAGGGTAGTTCTAGATGAGATTAGATTAACATTTGAATTGGTAGACTGAGTGAAACGGATTGCTTTTCCTAAAATGAGGGGGGGATGGGGCCTCATGCAATCAATTGAAGGCTTAAATAGAACAAAAAGGCTGAGTAAGAGGGAACTTCACTTCCCTGACCTTTGAGCTGGGACATCTGTCTTCTGCCATCACTGCAGCTATATCATTGACTTTCCTGGGTCTTCAGTTTCCTGGAACTTGTCAGCCTCCATTATTGTATGAACAAATTCTTCTTCCTTCCTTCCTTCTTCCTCCTTCCCTCTCTCTCTTTTTCCCTTCCCTTCCCTTGCCTGCCTTGCCTTGCCTTGCCTTCCCTTTCCTCCCCCCGCCCCTTTTTCTCTCTCTCCCCCTCCTTCTCTGTCTAGAACCAATACCTATTGATTCTGCTTCTCTGTAGAACCCAGACTGACAAAACATCCTTAGGGCATCTGCCCACTTCACAGTCATTCTCTCTTCTTTGGCATCTGTTTTCCTGCCTGCGTTGATGGGTCTTAAACCATTTTGTTCTATTTGACCCTCCCTTCCAGTTGAATAGTCCAGCGGTGGACATCTGACTCCAAGTGGGCCTTTCCCCATTTACTTATCTTGACAATTTGAAATTCTGAGAAAGAGGGAGAACACATAGTTTCCTATCTGGTCAACATGTTAACATTAGATTTGGGAGCTGTGAGTGGTTGTTTTGTCATCTGAGTGAGAAGCAGAAAAAGCTGGTCTGCGAATAGAGTAGAAAGTATCACAGATAAAAAGCAAAGAAAGGGGGGCACCTGGGTGGCTCAGTCGGTTAAGCATCTGACTTCAGCTCAGGTCATGATCTCACGGTTCATGAGTTTGGGCCCCACGTTGGGCTCTGTGCTGACAGCTCAAAGCCTGGAGCCTGTTTCAGATTCTGTGTCTCCCTCTCTCTCTGCCCCTTCCCCACTCACACTGTCTGTCTCTCTGTCTCAAAAATAAATAAATATTTAAAAAAAAAAAAAGCAAAGAAAGGTTCCTGATCCACTTCTCCTTCCTGTTCCCATCACTTCTTCAAGCCTGGATGCTTCCTATCTTTGGTTTATATCATGCTCTTGTGTCATACCCGCTGCCCACTACCATGTGTTTATTTTTTACTTTTGTTGGCTGAAGTTGGTTTCTTTACTTGCATCAATAGCCTGACTAATACATTGGCTTGACCCATTTTTTTTTTTTTTATTTCTCATTGTATTTTAACAAGAGCCAATGAGAAAGTCAAAGAAAATGTAGGATGGGAACCTGTTCCAGTGTAGCTCACTGAGGAGGAGCCACAAAACCTTATTTTGTAAAACTTCTTTTTGTGTCTGTTCTAGTTGGAAGCTCACATTTTTATCAAATAGCCCCAAGTGCAGCATCAATTCCTAAGTTAAGAAAATAATGCCCAAGCTGGTATGTATCACTTAACCTTCTTTTTGAAATGTTGATTTGATACTGTCAAGAGACCACAGCTGTACTGTAAAAATGTGTTTTCTCTGGAAATTACTTGGCATTGCTAATTGAAGGTTAAGGCTTTGTTTCTTCTTTGTTAAAGGATTTCTCATGAATTGCGAACATGTGTATGAATCCTTCTAAGGTGTTAGGAAAACAATGCAAACTTCATGTGAAAGTAACTGCAGTGTTTACCTTGGAATTAAATAAGACGTGCGCAATACCTGATGCATAGTAAGGTCTACATAGATGTTCACTATTATTTTCAGATTCAGAAGAAAACTGATTAAGACTTTATTATGATTACTTACAATCCTATGTGATTCTTCCCACACACAATTTAAGCATCATTATTTTGCTCGGCATCTATCTGCATGGAAAAGTACAGTAATGGATGTGGAGAAATAAAACTCTGGGGCTTCTGGTCAACATCTGAACAAAGGCATCCCTGCTGCAGGCTCCAGAGCAGGGCTGTTGAAGACAAGGGCATAAAATACTCCCTTTTAATAGCACCGTGAGAATAGAACTTGGGTGTTCCAGCTCCCGCAACAACCTAGAGTAGCAGGATCTTCAAATGTGTCGCTTAAGCAGTCCTGTCAGTTCCCTCTTCTCCCAGTTCATGACCGATGGCTGTGAATGAGGCTGCTAACGAGAGGAGGGAAGGGAAAAGGTAGGCAGAATTCCTACAAGGTATTTCTATTTCTGGCAAATCACTACTTGGTTATGTAGAGCAACACATTTATCTGGAGGCCTTTTTTTTTTTTTTTTAAAAAGTGAACATTGCCTCATAATGAATACTAAATAAAACCGATAGAATCCAGATTAATTTTTAATGAGCAGCAGTTGTGTACTGCATGTAATAATATTGAAATTAATACATAATTAAAGTAGATTTGTACAGAATAATTCACTTGAGAGTTGAGTAGTGGAGAACAAAATTGAACATCTCCAAAGGCGACCTGCAGCTCTGTATCCTGATTTTTTTTTTTTCAGGCATGGAAAGAGATCAATGTTTCCTTGAGGGGGAAGTTGCACTTCCCAGAGGCTTTAGAGATCATTTGGAACTTTGACTGGGGCTAAGACCTTCCATGTTAGTTCATAAGAGGTTGCACTGGACACTAATTAGGACAAAATCCACACATGTCACAGCCTTGCCTAGAGCTCTGTTACCATTAAAATGACTTTTCTTCTATATTCTCACTGGCTAATGATTTTCACCTTTCTTAAGTCGGGTTGCTGGGTCAAACCTTGTACTCTGAAAAAGTAAGCAAGCAGTGCTACCAATTGATATAGCTTTAAATACAAAGTGAATTTATTATGTTGTAGGTATTATAATGGAACAATGGACACTCCCAAAATGACAAGAAAATACACTGGGGAATCCACTCCTTGCTGTGCAACTCTACTGCAGTAGATGGACATGTTGCTTCTGGAGAGGTCGCCTCTGTGTGGTTGTGAATTTCAGCTGAAATGTCCTTAGTGAACAGCTGTGTTTTCTTTTTCTTTCTTTCTTTCTTTCTTTCTTTCTTTCTTTCTTTCTTTCTTTCTTTCTTTCTTTCTTTCTCTCAGCATCAATCTCCCCCCTTCTCTGCTGTTATCTCCCCAGTTTTCTAGGGGTAGCACCTCTCCCATGCTCTCAGTCTGGTACCGAAGATGGAGTTGACTTCATCCTTAGCTCAAAGAGTAGGCTCGTGACTTAGAAGGTCACATCCACTTACTTACTGTGATTGGTTCAGAAATGAGCATGTAACCCAAAATGGCACCAGAGCCAGTAAAACTCAGTATAGAATTTTAGGAAACTGCTGGCAGAGAAGCTTTTTCTTTTTCTAGAGAGCTGAGAAAAGGTAGACCTGGAACCGGGAGCTTTGATTAAGGCCAAGCCTTCCAGAGAAAGAAGGCAACACAGAGAGAAGCAGATGTTAGCAAGAGGTGGGCAGCTTTCTACAGCATTGTTTAAACACATAAACCCAGCTGCCTGGAATTGATCAACATCTGGACTTTTTAGTTACATGAACTGAGAATTTTTTTTTTTTGAGTTGAATTTTCTGCTACAGCAACGCCAAGAGTCTTGACTAATACGGGGCTCTCAGAAGTCTGTGTCATTTCTTTAATATTAGCTTAGTGGAATTCAGGATACCTTGCCCTTCCAGGCTTGTGCAGTTGCTTCTGGAATTTGGGGTCAGACCACTTAATTTGGTCTTTTGGAATCATCCAAGGCCCCTCCCTCTATAAGTAACCCCTATGACCAGGAACAGTGGGGAGGAGGAGCAAATAGAAAGATGTAAAGCTGGAGAAGTTAATGATCTAGGGTCCTACTTTTCTATAGCTCCTGGTTTGAGAAAATTCCTCCAGGGCAGAGCTTCTCAAACTTTAAGCGGCTTACAAACCATCTGAGGATCTTGTTGAAAAGGCAGAGGATGGGGCATGTGAGTCTGCATTTCCTTTCTTTTCTTTCTTTCTTTTTTTTTTTTTTTTGAGAGACAGAGACAGAATGTGAGCAGGGGAGGGGCAGAGAGAGAGACACAATCAGAAACAGGCTCCAGGCTCCTAGCTGTCAGCGCAGAGCTCCCTATGAGGCTCGAACCCATGAACCGTGAGATCATGACCTGAGCCGAATTTAGACGCTTAACTGACTGAGCCACCAGGCGCCCCAAGTCTGCATTTTTAAAAAATTTTTCTTTTTATAATGTTTGTTTATTTTTGAGACAGAGAGAGACAGAGCATGAGCAGGGGAGGGGCAGAGAGAGAGGGAGATGCAGAATCCGAAGTAGGCTCCAGGCTCCGAGCTGTCAGCACAGAGCCCAATACAGGGCTCGAACCCATGAACCATGAGATCATGACTGAGCCGAAGTCGGACGCTTAACCAACTGAGCTACTCAGGCACCCCAAGTCTGCATTTCTAACAAGCTTCTGGGATGCTCCTGGTGCGAGGACCATACTCAGAATTGCAGGGTGCTGGTATGGCTTTGGCCTGGTGTCTGTATACTTCATCTGCTTCAATCTAGAGTCCAGACAGAGACCCCAGACTGATGGTGGAGTTCTTCCATGAATTCCAAAGGAGAGATTTTCCTTTAATCTTTTACTCCCTTCTTGGCACAGCTATTGTGCTAGAGAATGTTTTGCCCAGGGTTCATGAGTTATAGCTGTGGAAGAAATGCTCATAAATACCTCCAGTTTTTTGATGACAAATCATATAAGTATATATAAGTATAAATATATATATATTTAATTTTTATTTATTTATTTATTTTGAGAGAGAGAGAAAGCATGTGAGCATGAGCAGAGGAAGGATAGAGAGAGGGAAAGAGAATCCCAAGCAGGCTTGGTGCTTTCAGCACAGAGCCTGATGCAGGACTTGATTTCACAGAACGTTGATATCATGACCTGAGCCAAAATCAAGAGTCGGTAGCTTAACCAACTGAGTCACCCGGGCAACCCGATTGCCTTTTTATTCTTAAATAACTGATTTATCTAGCCGTAAAATGAAAACTCCTACTCATATTCTTGCTGTTTATCTTAACGTTTCCCCAGAAGACAGCACATCTTTTTGCAGAGGATGACAAGCCAGTTTTTGCCTGACCAAAGTGAGACATATGGCGAATTTTTCTCCCCCATGGCAACTGTAAGCATCAATCTAGATTTTCCAGACCAACTGCTAAGTGGCCCTGAAGGAAACTAAAATCTATGTTACAGTTTTAGAGAAGTGGGGCAGAGGCCTTGTATTTAATAAAGGCTGATCAATTCTTGTATTATTTTTGTTAATTTATTACTATTAATTTATTGTTGGTACTAAACACATCAGTTCTTGTGGGCTTATTCTGAGCCTACAAGTCCTTTCAACTTTAATTCTAAAATGAGAAGATAAATATAACAATAGGAGAACTGCATGTCAGCGCTGAACGAGGGCGGAGTGAAATAAGATCGCAGTAATTTCTGGAACACATAAGCAGATGGAAGAGGGCTGAAGAAAGACCAGGTATCAGTTCCCTCACTACAGCACAAAGGTGGGGTGACACTGCAGGAGTGATGGGTGACACTTAAACTCAGAAGTGACGATGTAAATTGGGCCCGTTTATTGGATTATAAGCTAGAACGTACACTGTTTGTGTCCACGTACAGAGTTATTTTCATAGAAAATTGGTAGCAGATACTATGTTAAACTAGAGGTTTTGTGCAAGTGAAGTCTTTTAAATATGTGGGAGATGACTATATATATATTTTAAAAAATTAAAAAAATTTTTTTTATTTTCGAGAGACTGAGAGAGACAGAATGTGAGCAGAGGAGGGGCAGAAAGAGAGGGAGACACAGAATTCAAAGCAGGCTCCAGGCTCTGAGCTGTCAGCACAGAGCGTGACACGGGGCTTGAACCCACGAACCATGAGATCATGACCTGAGCTGAAGTCAGACGCTTAACTGAATGAGCCACCCAGGCGCCCCTGTATATATCTTAATGTAATGGAGTAGGGAAGAATCTGAAGAACCACTGGTGAGAAAGGGAAGGATACTGAAATGTTCAAATAGGTAATTGTGGAGTAATGAAGTGTGTGTGTGTGTGCGTGTGTGTGTGTGTGTGTGTGTGTGTGTTTAAATCAGTGACAATTTCTCAGAAGCTTAAAAGGAGACAATGGCATAATAGTTAGACTTCAGAAATCTGCCTCTTCTCAGAGATATTAGAATAAGATACAAGCTCGATTAGTATTCTTACTGAGCCTTTTGTTTCACTTCCAGCAAAGAGTTTTATTTCCCTGAAATATGATTCCAATATGATGATCATAAGCCTTGGTTAATTTTAAGACATTTCTCTTCAGTTATGAAAAAGGGCTCATCAGCAGTCCTTGCCAAAATCTCATTAAAATACCTTTTAAGCTCTGCTTTAAGGTCATTTTTAGTATTCGTTGCAGTGTTAATTAGAAAACTGCGGTTTCCTTTATTCCTACCAGAATCCCTTTCCAGTAGTGTCTTTGGCTCTGGCATTTTGCGGATGACCCTGTTTCCCTGAATTTAACTTTAACAGAATAAATGGCTCTATTTTTGCTTTGCTATATTTTCTTTAGCTATCAGTTTTGCAGCCTCCGTCACTGATAAACCCAAAGCTGTCATTTATTAATTTATTGAGATGCTCTTCGCATTTTCTACAGAGTCAGAAAAGACACCAATTAAATTAGTTACTGCAAAAGTGAGATCACAGAAAATAAATTTGTATGTTCAGAGTACTCGCTTCCATCCAGTTCAATCCTACTTTCCTAAAAGTACAAAATGTTTCATATGTAAATTCGGTATATACTGATTGCTGCATCTTTGCAGACATTCAACAAATATGATTCAGTTATTGCCTCTGAGAAAATGCATCAAGGAAAAATGTTAACGTTATAGAGCACGTGTGAGAGAAATCTACTGAAGAGGACATAGGAAATCTAGCTTCCAGTTCCAATTTTGGGCCATGTTTCCATAGCAGGTCAGGGGAAACACTGAGTTGGAGGTTATGCTTCAAAATTACCTGGGAGAGTCCTGAATTACCCCACTGAATTAGCCTCTCTACTGTGGGGGCCCAATATCAGTGTGTGTGTAAAACTCCCCAGGGATTCTGATGCTGTTATTCCTTTGAACCCTGTTTGACAATCAGTGTCTTATATTGGGCATATACAAAAATATTAAAGTTGAGAACTTGGGTCTGTATTGTTTAATCCAGGCAAAGGAGCAGGACTAGCTGGGAACAATCCCTTGAGTCTGAGGTGGAGGAATGTGGAGCGCCTTTTCACCTATGGATGCAGGATGTGAGGTCAGCAGACAGAGAACAGGGGTCTCATCTGGGAAAGTGATTAAGGTTCAATTAGAACAGAAAATCCAAAACTGGTATCAGAGAAGTGGTGAAGTGTGGGGACAGTGGCCATGCTGCGTAACTCCAGAAACCATCCACTTATGGTTGTATTAGTTATCTATTGCTGTGTAACAAGTCATCCTAAACTTAGCAGCTTAAAGCAACAAAAAATTATTACATCTCAGTTTCTGTGGGTCAGACAGTTGAGTCTCTCAAGTGGTTGCATTCAAGGTGTAAGGGGCTAGAGTCATCTCAAGGCTTGACTGAGGTAATATCCACATCTAAGCTCATTTATGGTGCCTGTAGCCTGGCCTCAGAAAATCTATTTCCAAGCTCACTCCCGTGGTTGCTGGCAAGCCTTGGTTCTGTACCCTGTGGGCCTGCCCATACTGCTGAGTGCCCTCCTGACATGGCAGCTGGTTTAACCAAGTCAGTGATGAGGGAAGGAGGTAAAGAGTGAGAAGCACGGAGAGAGAGAGAGAGAGAGACAGAATGAATGAGAATGAACCCCCTGGACAGAAGCTGTAGTCTTTTTATAACCTAATCTCAGAAGTGACATCCTAGGACCTTCACATGTTCTATTATCAGAAGGACATCACTAAGTCCAGTCCACACTTGAGAGTAAGGGAGTAAACACTTTGAAGGGAGGAACACTAATGAATATTTGTAAACCTGTCTTTAAAACCTCCCTAGTACTCTATGTCCCCTCCTTCCTCTAGTTGTTCAGGGCACAAATTACATGGCTGCACATGGTGAAAAACCAGAAGGCCAAGGACCAGGAGTAGAAGATAGGACAAACTCAGGGTTTCCTGGAGGAATTTTGGACAAGGAGTAGGGGTAAATGTGAGGCTGTGGAGCACAGTGGTTACGGACTTCAAGTCAACCATTCTTGGGGTGACTCCCAGTGCTTCCACTCTCTAGCTCTTGGCAGTAATCCCACCCCCACCTCCAAAATTGTTTCAATTTTATTGAGATGTACAGTTGACCCTTCAACAACATGGGGTTTAGGGACGCCAGTCCCCACACAGTTGAAAATCTGTGCATAAGCCTTGACTCTCTAAAACTTGACTACTGATCGCCTGCTGTTGATTAGGAGCTTTTGCTGATAACATAAACAGTTGATTAATATGTGTTTTGTATGTTATATGTATTTTAGATTGTATTCTTACAATAAAGTAAGCTAGAGAAAAGACTTTTTTTTTCAAATTGTTGCAAATCTTCAAAAAAAATTTCCAGTATATTAACTGAAAAAATGTGCTTATAAGTAGACTCGTGCAGTTCAAACTTGTTCAAGGGTCATCCATAATTGACAATAATTTAACATTTTAAGATCCAGTTTTTTTTTTAATCTATAGGAAGGACTGATACATGGGCAATACATTTGCCAACCGCATGAGATCACTTCTCACATTAAATTCTGCAAGCCCTGTCGGTTCTACCACTGCAGCGTATCTCAAGTTGTCCACTTTTCTCCATACCCACTGCGACCTCCCTGGGCCAAGCCTCTACCATCTCTGATCTGGATGGCAGTAAAGACCTCCTCACTAGTTCCCCTCTGGTTATGTAAGGTTCATTTCCCCCATAGCAACCAGAATCATTTTTAAAAATTACAAATCAGGTCATGACCATGCCTCTGCTGAAAGCAGTCAGTGCTTCCATGTAGGTTTAAACAGAATCGAAATTCCTTGCCTTGAGCTGACATCATCTGACTCCCACCTACCTTTCTAGACTCAACTTGGGCAATCCTACCTCTAGGGTTTTTTCTGCTCACCTAGGAAGCTGGGCTCTTTCCCATCTCAGGTCACTCACTCTCTCTGCCTGGTACCCTTTCCTTCAGGTCTTTCCGCGGCTGTCTCATACATGCTCTTCAGGTCTCAGCTTGGATGTTACCATCCCACAGAGCCTTCTTTGACAGAAGTAGGCTACCATGATTCCCAAGGTAGAGTTCCCCTCTCCATGCATTTTTCTCTCTTCATTTAACTATTTACTTCTATTTTAATTTCTTTAATTATTTTCTTCTCTGTACTATCATACTCTGTGATTATCTTATTATTTATTTTCTTATTTATTGCTGTACCCACCCACCTAGAAAGCAAGCTCAGTGAAGACAATGCCCTGTCTATTCCATTTGCTTGCTCTTGTATCCTAAGGGGCTAACCCCAGCCCTGGATTATAATAAACTCTCCATAAATAATTACCAAATGAATGAATATGTGAGAACACATGTTCGATGCTTAGCACAGGGCCTGACACATTATAGGTGCCAAATATGGTTAGATAATTACATACTGGATATATTCAAATCTGTGTCGCAGGGCTAGTGAAGCCCTGTGAAAATATTGGGATAATATGTGAAGGACACAACTGCAGCATCTGGTACATTAAATCACCAACTACTGTTTTTAGTTTTTTGTTAAAAATTTTTAATGTTTTATTTATTTCTGATATATATCTATATATATCTATATATAAAGAGAGAGACAGCGTGAGCACGGGAGGGTCTGAGAGAGAGAGGGAGATACAGAATCTGAAGCAAGCTCCAGGCTCTGAGCTGGCTGTCAGCACAGAGCCCGATGCGGGGCTTGAACCCACGGACCGTGAGATCATGACTTGAGCTGAAGTCGGATGCTCAACCAGCTGAGCCACCCAGGCGCCCCCATCAACTACTGTTTATTGAACACATAGCATTACATTCGTGTAATGGGGATGGAGAGGGATTGAGGCTACTCAACACCTATATATTTAGAAGACTTAAAAATCCTAAGCTACCAAGTGTTGTGTTCCCTGCAGAGAAGTGTGAGACAAGTGAGCATATTGTTTGGGACACAGACTGTACCATGAAGTAAGTTACTGAATAGATCTGATTGTTGGAAGCGTCATTAACTCAAGTATTCTGTCAGCTTGCCATTCCTACACTTGCCAAAATGAATCTTGTCTGTGCTAGAATACTTGTTCTCTTGCAGCAGGGATATGGAAGAAAATGTTTAGAAAATACTGGAAAAACTATTAGCTAAAAATAAAAATTCCTCAAATACAAGGGCGGCTACCAGCAGGAAATTCATTGTGGGTGCTGGTCTCACACTATACTACCCCAGCACCACATCTCATTCTGTGTCCCTTGGCAAAGGGCCTGGCATGTGAATGATGCTCATCGGTGCTTGTTAAAGTAAAGTAAAAGTGAATTAAAGTCTAGGTCAGCCCCTTATGTACAGGGTAAGAGCAATGAATATGGGATCGAAGCCTTTGACTGCTGGCGTCACCATCCCATTGTTTATCAGCTGTGTAACCTAAGACAAATTACTTAATTCCCCCGCACCTTGGATTCTGAAACCATAACGTCGGAAAAAGCTGTTAAATTGGTGGCATAGGATTGGTGTGGTAACAGCGGTAGATAGCAGAGCTCAAAGAGTGCATTTGATTATTTTTACTTTCCTTCCTTGCAGCTGGCCTCAGAAAATTTGCTGGCTTTTCCATCTTTTTAAATCTTTTCAGCCTCTCTATAGCTAAAAGAGATCCATGAGCAATAGAGTGGCCCATGATCTGGACATACTCTGTTTCCTGAAAGACAAATCCAGGGGCTTTTGATTTTATGAATGTTAGTACTCTTCAGAATGTGAAGCCAACATAGCAGATAGATACAGTAAACACAGTCACTGGTAAGTTATTTTGTAATTCCCTTCTGAAAACATAACTAGAATCCTTGTTAGATTGCTGCATTGTGACATTGTTCTTGAGAAAGGGCTAATACCCCTCTGGTTTCTTCCTTTTGGAAGGGACCTCCTTCAAGCAGTTATGAAGAGACAAAGTAGGTTAGTAGGTACTTCTTCCTTGTCTCAAGTGAGTGATTTATCTCTGAGGATGTTTAGCTTGTTTGACTTCCATTTTTAAAAAATATTTCTTTATTTTGAGAGAGAGAGAGAGAGGGAGGGAGAAAATGCGTGAGTGCAGGGGAGGGGCAGAGAGAGAGGGGGACAGCGAATCCCAAGCAGGCTCCACGCTGTTATGGCAGAGCCTGATGTGGAGCTCACTTTCACGAATTGTGAGATCATGACTTGAGCTGAAATCAAGAGTTGGACATTCAACCAACTGAGCCACCCAGGTGCCCCTGAGTTACTTGCAGTTTAACTGAGTTTCTGCGTCACCCAGAAAGAGTCGCCTCAAACATCCTTCACACTGAATGATTTGGTCAGCAAGAGTTGTCCTTGAGTAAAAAAGAGACCTCTCATAGGGATTTTTGCTACCCTGACAACTCCCAGACTAGTCCTTTATATTTGAAAGAAAACAAATTTGACTCATCAGTTTTGTTTTAAATCTCAACTCTGAATCTAGGTTGTTATTTAATTCACTCGATCTATCAGCTCACAAATATTTACTAAATCCTTCCATGTTCCATGTTGAGATTTTGGGATTTAAAAGATGAAAAGACCTGTTTCCAATGTTCAAGAGAAGCACATGGCTGGCAGATGGCTAGTTGGCCATGAGAGAGGAGTCAAATCTTCCCTGTCTGGTGGGTATTAGGAATGGAGTGTCAGGAGATAATGTATAAACCATCTATGCCCACCATTTGTGGCTTCAGACATTTATCATAGTTTCTGTGTGTCAGGAGCCTGGGCATGTGTGATGGGGTGGTTCTGGCTCAGAGTTTTTTATGAGGCTGCTGTCTACACCTCGACTGGGCTGCAGTCAGCCTCCCTATTTGGGGGAGGATCCGCTTGCAAGCTTGCCCACATACTTGTTAGAAAAACTCGGTTCTTCCCACGCTGTTGGACTGGCCACCTCGGTTATTCACTGACTTCTGGCTGAAGGCTTCCCCCCGTTTCCTGCCCTGTGGATCTCTCCATGGGACGTCTCCCACAGGGCAGCTGCTTCATGAGAGTGAGCTAGCAAGGAAGAGCCAGGGAGAGGATGTAAGACCAAAGTCACAGTCTTTTATAACCTGATCTTCATAGGGACCTGCCATCACTTTTTGCATCTTCTATTCATGAGAAGCAAGTCACTAGATTCAGTCTACACTGAAGGGGAGAGGGTGCCTCACAGACATGAATACCAGGTGAAGATCTTTAGGAAGCTTCTTACTATAGATGAGTGAGCACTCATTAAGGCAGACTTGGGAGGGTGGAAGAGGAGAGACACGTTCAAGGATGGGGGACCGAAATGAGCCAAGCTGTGAAAGCATGAGTAAGGCTTAACTGGGCAATTTCAAACATTTGATTGGAGTTCAGAGTGCCGGGCTAGGATGGAGAATGGTAATGGTGAAGGTTGAAAAGGAGGCTAGGAAGATAGGGAAGATACAGATTGTGAAGGACTTTGTATAGAGAAATCGGGATTGAACTTCATCCCAAAGTACTGATGAACTATTAAGGATTTTAAAGGAGAGTCATGGTTACACATTTACTTTGGGAAGATCACTCTATGGCTGTGTTGATAGAGGGGTTATTTATCACACTTACATTTGATCCCATTAGACCCTCATAACCAACATGGACATCAGCTTCTCTGATTTGTGGACGCAGGGAGTTTGAGGGCTGTACAGGGAGTCATTGGTAATCCGCCACTGGGTTATCCGTGTGTGGTGCTAGCAGTGAAATGGCAGAAGGGGGGGTAACTGGTCCTTTTTTCTTGGCCAGGAAAACAGACAACTTACCCCAGGATCAGTTGCTCGTTCATCCCTTAATAGGATAAAATGTAATTCGTCTTTACAGATTGCTCACATTAGCCCTGCTGATTGAGACCATCCCACCGTCTCTGTTTTGAAGCTCATCGTTCTGCAGTTGTAAAGTTTTGAAAAGCCATTGGCAAAGAACTGAAAGGCCACGATAAATACGGCCATGTTCTGTTGACCTTGTAGAGATGCAGAACATTTAAAAAATAGAACACGATAAAGAGTCGTGGCTTCGGTCCGCTGTTTGTAAAGCAGGGGTCTTGAACACGGTGGTCTCTGAAGTCTTGGAGAGTTTTACATTCTGAGATTTTCTGTGAAAGGCCTTACTACTTATATTTTCCTATTTATTTTGCTTCCAGCCATTAATCTTCAGGCAGAGTATATTCTTCCCGTTTCAGCCCGACACTGATTCTTTGATGTTTTTGGGTCATACCGTTGTGGAGAAAGGCTCTTCTTCTTGTACTATTGCAGAATGTGGAGAAACGCAGTTACTAAGATAACATTGGGACTTGTGAGTGCGTTTACTTCCCATTGTACTGCTCACGGGCTGAACTTTCTTCTTTTCTGGGAGACACATTGCTGTTTCCAACAGGGAGTATATAATGCATGAAAAGAGGGACACCCTAGAGTAATAAAGCAGATGTGAAGAGACCGGCAGTCAGCTGGGAAGTAAAAAGAGGCCATGCATGTATTTGAGCTCAGAGTCGTCTCTGCCTCGCATGCCTGCTTGTGGAGCAAAGCCCGGCCGAGGCTGGACAGCACTGGAGTTAATGCAGACATGTTCCTGTTGAGGGAAGAGGAGGCCCATGTGGTTAGAAGGCTCTCTATTCACCACTATGCACAGAAGGTACTTGAACTTGATGTCACATGATGATGGCAAAAGAATTTCTGGGGAATGACTAAGCCCCTGTTCTACATATCATTTCTTTTATGTACTTACTCACAAAGGGGAAGTATGGGATTTTGAGATACCTGCAGGTCCTCCTTAGCAAGGAGGTGGTTAGGTCTTGTAATATGTGCAAGAGGTATATTGAGGAGGCTTCAAATACATTTTAAATATTTAATCTACTTGATTAATACATGGATAGTCTTGTAGTATTTTTTTAAGTTTATTTATTTTGAGAGAGACAGAGCCAGTGCAAGTAGGGGAGAGGCAGAGAGAGAGGAGGGGAGAGAGAGAGAGAATCCCAAGCAGGCTCCACACTGTCAGCACAGAGCCCAATGCAGGGCTTGAACTCACTAAATCACAAGATCATGACCTGAGCTGAAACCAGGAGCCAGATGCTTAACCAACCAACTGAATCACCCAGGTGGCCCTTACACATTTTTAAATGGAAGAAGCAGTAGGTGGCTATGGTATTTTTAAATAGTCTTAACGAAGTATAATCAACAAATATAACTGTATGTTTTTAAAACATACATATGATATATGAATATACCTGTGAAACCATTATCATAATCAAGAAAATGAAAATATCCATTTTCCCTCAGAGTTTCTTTAAACTCCTGGTACTCTCTCTTCTGTTCTTCTACAAAATCCTTATGTCTCCCAATCACTGATTTCCTTTCTGTCACTATATAAGTCAGTTTGCAGTTTCTAGAATTTTCTGTAAGTGTAGTCATACAGCATCTACTCTATTTTGGTTGGCTTCTTTCACTCAGCATATTTATTTTGAAATTGATCTATGTTTTTGCATTTACAGTAGTTTATTCCTTTTTATCATTGAGTAGTATTCCATTATGGGTATACCATGATTTGTTTATTTATTCACCTGCTGATGGATATTTGAGTCACTTCCGGGTTTTCATAAATATACAAGTTTTTTAGTGTAGACATACGCTTTCATTTCTCTTGGGCAGATACCTAGGATTGGAGTGGCTCGGTCATATAGTAGGTGTATATTTAGCTTTTTAAAAACCTAGCGCATTGTTTTCCAAAGTAGCTGCACCATTTTACTTTCCCACCAATGGTGTATGGGCATTGCAGTTCCTCTACATTCTCTCTGGTGTTTGGTATGGTCAGACCTTTTAGTTTTAGCCATTCTAATAGGAATGTAGTAGTATCTCATCGTGGTTTTAATTTGCATTTCCTTAGTGAATAATGATTTTGAACACCAGGTCATGTGCTTATTTGTCATCTATCTATCTATCTATCTATCTATATTTTTGGGTGCAGTGAGTTTTCAAATCTTTTGCTCACTTACAAAATTGGGTAGGAGCAACTGGGTGGCTCACTTTATTAAGTGTCAGACTCTTGACATCAGCTCAAGTCATGATCTCACTGTTCATTGGTTCGAGCCCTGCATCTGCACTGTCAGCACAGAGCCTGTTTGGGATTCTCTTTCACTCCCTCATTCTCTGCCTCTCCAACCCCCACCCCCATCTCAGTGCTTTCTCTTTCTTTCTCAAAATAAATAAATAAACTTAAAAAAAAAGATTGCCTTTAAAAAAAAGAACATTGGGTCATTTACTTGTTTGATTTGATAGTTCTTTATATTTTATAAACATAAGTTGTTTAACAGGTATATGCCTTGCAAAAATTTCCTTTCATGTAATGATTTTTTTCATTCTCTTTACAGTGTCTTCTGAAGTGTAGAAATTTTATTTCATTTTATTTTTTAATGTTTTATTTATTTCTAGGAGAGAGAGAGAGAGACAGCGTGAGCAGGGGAGGGTCAGAGAGAGAGGGAGTCACAGACTGAAACAGGCTCCAGGCTCTGAGCTGGCAGTCAGCACAGAGCCCCACACGGGGCCCGAACCCCCGAACCGCGAGATCATGACCTAAGCGAAAGTCGGACGCTTAACCAACTAAGCCACCCAGGCGCCCCTGAAGGGTAGAAATTTTAGATTTGAAATCCAACTTACTAGCTTATCCCCTTTTTATGTATTATGGTTCTGGTGTTGTATCTAAGAAATATTTGCCAAACCCAAGGTCTCAGGGATTTTATCTTATGCCTTTTTCTAAAAGTTTTACAGTTTTTAGGCTTTACATTTAGATCTAGGATCTATTTTGAGTTAAGTTTTATAGGTCATGAAGTATAGTCTCAACTTTGTTTTTTTCTTGCATGTGTATGTCCAGTGGTTTCTGTGCTATTTGTTGAAAAAAACCAATCATCTAACCTTTGCCACATATATGATTTCAAAATTTTCCTTCTCATATGTGACTTGTCTTCCCCCCCACCCCCTTTTAGCATTGTCTTTTACAGTACTATATCTGTTAATTTTGATGTGGTCACATTTGTCAATTTTGTCTTTTATGGTTTGTAATTTTGGAGTTGTATCCAAGAATTCTTTGCTGCTTAAAAATCTCTTGGCTAGGCTCGAATCTCCGGCCTTTAGAGATCTGTCCCCTGTGTGATAATCAAATATGCAAATATGGATGAAATATTCTTAGTATATGAAATATGCTAATATTGTGAAGCCAGTATATTATTTTAGAAATTTAAGAGGAGTCAGGCCAGCTGCAAATGGCAAATTAGGGACAGAAAGAATTTTAAAACATTTTTGGGAAGAAAAGAAGAAAAAACTGCCTTGCCTGTCTTTCTTGCTGTTGTTTGTTCTTTTAGAACAGAAGGATAATAGTGGTGAAGATGGGATGAAGCTTAGCATTGGATGCAAATTAATGATGATAATTGGTTGTTAATATTCTGAGGGCAGGTGGTATGTGTACTTGGACTTAAATGAAAGATGAGCCATAAAGTACTAGTTGCCAACACCTTATTCTGTGAGTAATTACTGGGAATCTTTTTGGGTACTGAAAATAAATGACTCAAAATTGTTTCTCCTACGTCTACCCAAGAAAATACCCAGTTTGGGATCCATGAGACAAATTACCTTCTTTCCTCTTACCCGCAGAAGACTACCCTTGGTCAGTATCTTTTTCTGTTCCAAATCTTTAATACTTTCCATTGTCTAGATCTCTAGCCAATCTACATATTTTCCTTGGTTTCAACAGCTGCCTTGCTTTGTATCTCATTGAAACTCTCAGATGCACTTCTGTCCCCTGTACCTAAACACATATCTATAACCACAGCTCTCCCTCCATGCCTCGAGGGGCTACAGAGGAGGTCAAGGCAAAGGGCAGACAGAGAAGCAGGATCTGAGGCACACGCCTTTGTTAGGGTCTGTGGGTGGAGTGCTTTGGGGTTCTCAGAGCTGTATTGGTCAATTCAAAGCATAAGAGAGGGGTTTTGGTAAGCCCCTTGAGGGTCTTATCTAGGGTCCTCCAAGGCAAACAGGCCCAGCTGGGACAGGAGATTGCTGAACACAAGGTCTATTGGGAAAGTCACATCACACACTCACATTTTGTGCACCACATGAGAGACTAGTATTGGTGTAAAGCCCCCAAGGCCACTTGGCCAAACAAAATGGATGCTGAGACAGCAGTACCGTGTAGTAGCTTTAACTAAACTCTGGGCATGCCCCTATCCTAAAAATATTCCTCATTTGGCCCTTGATTTTCCTTTTTCCTCCCTCCCTCCCTTCCTTCTTTCCTTTCTTCCTAATTTATCCAAATCTTATGACATGAGTGAAGTTGTACGCCCAACCAACTAAGCCACCAAAGCACCCCATCTATGTTTTTTTGAAAGAGTAATATTGCTATCTCTGCTTCCCTCATTCCAACTTTTCCCCCAATCCACGGTGTCCTGGCCTCTGCCCTTACCGCTCTATTGAGACTTTCCTCCTCAAGGTCCAATAACTCCTTATTGTCATACTTAATGGGCATCTTTCAAGATTTCTTAACTGGACTTTTTAGTTTTTGAAACTACCACTGAGTATCATGAAACTGTACTCTCTTGGTTACTTTTCTGATTCTCAGACTATTTATTGTCTATCTGCTCAATAAATTTTGTCTTTTTAAAAAAAATGTAAAGTGCATCATCTAACTGAATGATAAATGCCAAATACACAGTGAAACTATTTTTTTGTTTGTTTCTTGTCAAGATTTTTAGGTTGGGTACCCAAATGAAAATCTTTCCATTGGCTTTTGTTTTATATTTTAGTAGGTCTTACGTTCTGATTTTATTTCAATTAGTTTTTACTTAACGTTAGCATAGCAGAGAAAATATCCTCTCGGATTTGTTTACCAGTTCTCTTTGCAAGAATCTGGATGGTCATTAAATCTGTGTGCCAAAAAAACCCCAGCTGAATTCAGAGTATTCAATTCATAGGACAGAAATATATAGTGTTGTGTCTTAAAAATTATGCAAACCTTAGAAATCTGTAAATGAGAATTGAATTTGCAGCCTAGAGGTAGAAACTGTGATTAAAGAGAATACGAGCTTCTAAGATTTTTTTCTGGGCAGCAGTAAAAACTAAAAGACAAATCTTATTTGCTTCCCCCCCCCCCCCACCACATAAAAAGGTGATACAAAGGCTTAGAAATACAAAGTTGCTTTTGGAATTTAAATAGGTTTTATCAGATAGTATAGTAATCCTTGTTTAAGTCACCAAAGTGGTGTGGAGGCACGGAATTAAGAATAAATTATATAACCGATTTAACTTCTGTTTGAAAGAACAGAGAGAAAACATTGATTTTGCACATATTTTTTCTTTCTTTCAACACTGTTTTTTTTTTTTTTTACTGGATAGTGTTAACCTCTAGTCAAGCCACTTTCGATCACTGAAAAAAATGTTAGTGGTCATTTCATTTATTCAAAAATTTCAAATATGTATGTACTTTTTTATTTTTGGAGAAACATACCAAAATGGGTTGAAAAGAGGTCCAGGAAGGTTTACACAGGATGAGGCACTGGTGTTTATATTTATTCTTTATTTTATCACAAGAGATTTTGTTTCCTTTCACTTGCTGTCATGAAATATAGCTGGTGCATGCCCCATAAACAGCACTAGCCTTCTACGACCCAGAAGAGAGTGGCAGCATGCCTGACTAATGGCGGTTTAAAGTCTCTGATGCACAGGGATCAAATTAAATAAGGCTTCTGTGTTGTCAAGATTTAGAATCTACTGATGCACCAACATTTATTCATCTGCTTTTCATTTAGCTTTGAGGGCTTGCAGGTCAGCTGCATTTGATCGCTCTGGCTGCCTTCCAGGACTCGCGCGGGCCAAAGAGCAGGTGCCGTTACACGCCCACTAGGTGGCAGTCTTTGATGGAGAAACCCCATCTCCTGCACCCAACAGTTGCTGTTTCTCTCCGTCCCTTCCTCCCGTTTTTTTCTTCTCCTTTCTCTCCCTCTTGCTTCCCCCCCCCACCCCCCGTTCTCTCTTTCATACTATATTTTTGCCTCGTATTCCCACGAAGCATTTTATTGATCTGTTTGAATATATTTATTATTTACTTACTGTCACAATGTTCTTCCCATCTCTGGAAAAATGAGTTTCTGAATGTAGCAGGAGGGATTATTCCCTTACACTTCATACATACAAGGTGACCAAATTTAAAAAAAATCAAGCACGAAGCCCCCACCAAAAAGGAGGCTACAGAAAATAACCATAGACCAAATGTGGGTATCAGCCATCCTGAGCTCCCTGTGGGAAAACGAGATTAGCGAAATTGACTATTTGGCTCATTCACTGGCCAAGACAGGATAGTTCCCCGGTTGCTGGAGCAGACGGGTCGGACTGAGATCTGAAAGTCTTCTCATGTCCATTTTGCTTTTAACCTCTGAAGGTGTCTACTGTCTCTTGCTGATAGTTTCCAGGGTCACAGAGGCCTAATTGGCTCTTCCAGGACTGGATGGTTTCTGCTTGACCAGCAGCAGAGGGAGAATTACATTAATCAGTAAAAACAGTTTTATTAAACCTGGAAGCTGGGTGCAGGTGGGACGGAGCTGACTACACCAAATAAATTGTTTTGCTCAATCTTCATAACCATATTTTACATTATAGATTGAAGAAGCTAAGACTCAAGAAAGCCAGTAACTTGCCAACGCTATATAACAGTGATCATCAGAGAAAAGATTCAGACCCAAGTCCATTTCATGCCATGATCCAAAGGCCATCTGCCTCCAGTTTAAGTGTACCAGACTTTTCTCCCCGATTCCTTTCCTTTCAGCCCCTTGATCTTGTTCTCCACATTTTCTGTTTCATTTCCTTGTTCTGAAATTCAGTTTCCCATCCCCCAGACCAGATTCCATCTCTCCATTGACACAACCGGATGTTACTAATCTCAATGTCAGTTTTTATGACTTTGACTGTATTTAAAAAAGAAACGTGTGGTACTTCTTTTGTGAGTAGGATGTCATGTACTCTGCCTATTTTTTTTCACACAGGTTAGTCTTCTTTGTTAGTATCTATAAGTTTATATACATATATATTTGTTTTTATATATATGTAAAGTACATTAACTTTTTGTCCCCTAAGTGTCAAATATTTTAAAAATAATTTTCATCTATCTCTTTTAGTTTGTTTATGGAAATTATTTTTCCTTAAGGAAAATTTAAATCTTTATAAATATGAACCTGTTCATTATTTCTGCTGTGATTCCTACCTTTGTTGTCTGGCTTATATATACTTTTTCACCTTAAGTTGGCAAACTATGTTTTTCTATATTTTCTTACTTTCTTTTTATTTTTTTAAAAAATTTTAATGTTTGTTTATTTTTGAGAGAGAGACAGAGTATGAGCAGGGAAGGGGCAGAGAGAGAGGGAGGCACAGAGTTGGAAGCAGGCTCCAGGCTCTGAGCTGTCAGCACAGACCCTGACGCAGGGCTTGAACCCACAAACCACAAGATCATGACCTGAGCTGACGTCACACACTTAACTGACTGAGCCATCCAGGTGACCCCTTACTTTCTTTTTAAAAACCACTTTATTGGGGGTAGAGTGACATACAAAAAGCTGCACATATTTAATGTGCAAAACTTCATGAGTTTGGAGATAATTATACACATGTGAAACTCTCTACTACAATCTGTGCCATATGAACATATCCAGCCCTGCCAAAGTTTTCCTCCCACCTTTACTTGTTTATTTATATTATTTTTTCATCATAAGAGCACAACATAAGTTCTACCTTCTTTGCAAAATGTTTTTTTTTCAAGTTTATTTACTTTGAGAAAGAGAGAGTGCATGGAAGGTGCAGAGAGAGAGAAAGGAGGAGAGAGAATCCCAAGCAGCCTCCGTACTCTCAGCACAAAGGTCTATGCAAGGCTCGAACTCACAGACTATGAGACCATGACCTGAACCAAAACCAAGAGTCAGATACTTAATCCACTGAGCTACCCAGGCACTGCAACGTTTAAGTATGTAATACCGTATTGTTAACTTCAGGCCCTATGCCATATTGTAGATCTCTAGGACTTATTTATCTTCTATAACTGAAACTTTGTATACTTTGTGAAGGATTTTACTTTTGTCTTCATTATTATTTCAATCCTTTCATCATCATCATCATTATTATTTGGTATGGTGTAAAGAAGACCTCTAACTTCATTCCATTTTGAGAATGATGCATATTTTGAAATAATAAAAATAAATGCATCAACTACCAGGCACACAGTTAACTGACTCTATGAGGTAGGTACTCATTTTATTTCAGTTTTTCAGTGGAAGAAACTGAAGCACAGAAAGGTTACATTATTTACCTAAGTCTAAACAGTAACATTTGGCTTCAGGATCATGAAAGTCAATACTTTTCAGTAGGTAGTCTGACTTGAGAGATTGGCCAAAGATTTGGAAGTTTATTCCAAGAGACTTAAGCAGGTTTGCATTTTCTTTATGATTATGTTTTTATCCTTATTTTCCCTCTTAAATATTTTAAAAATAGAACAGAACAGTGTACTTTCAGACTGAATTATGAAACAGGGTATTAAAGGCTAAATAGAAAGAGTCTCATATAAAGACTGTAGTATAGATACAAATATAAATTTACTAGTGTAAATCTAGACATGTCCTCCAGACTCAGTACATCTGGAAATGCTTCACCACATTTCCATAAAGATCTAGCTACGATATTGTCTGAAAGTCTGCCTGTCCATTTTTAGCTGCCTTTCCTCCAAGGATGATGGTGTATATACTGACTATCGATTCCTTTACTCCTGTTCCTCCTTATGACAAACGACCTAGATTCATTCCCTCGTGTTTGGGATGCAGTGTGTTGCTTTGGAGCCTGCCCGAGCTCACTTTCCTAAACTAATCTCACACGTTTCAGGCTCATTAACTCTATACTCTAAGAAGTTAAGTTCATTTGAGTTACATTTGTTAATTTACTCTGCTAGGGAATTACTCACACTGTGTGTGGCTATGCCCTCGTGGCCTGACAGAATGATCAGATTGCTTATTATCTGAAAGTCTTTTCCCCAAGCAGGAAGACTTGACTTCATCAATTTCACCAGATTTCATCACTCTGTACTTGACTTCCTGCATCCAAAAACAACTTTTGAATAAAATAAAATCATCAAAGCAGTAGAGAAAACCAGTGCTTGCTGGGGACCTCATGTCAGGTATGGATATTATATCATGTAAATTCTGAAGTAATTGTTCTGAGCAGAAACAATAGTCAAATCTATATCTCTTGTGATCTGGACAGAATTATCTTTTCATATTTTGCAGAATGCAAACTGTGCTAGTGGTTTGGGGGTTTTTTATGTTTATTTTTGACAGAGAGACAGAGACAGAGCACGAGTTGGGGAGGAGCAGTCTCCAGGCTCTGAGCTGTCAGCACAGAGCTCGATGTGGGTCTTGAACTCACAAACAGCAAGATCATGACCTGAGCTGAAGTCGGACGCTTAACCGACTGAGCTACTCAGGCGCCCCATGTGCTAGTGTTTTAAGAATCAGCCATTTAAACAAAAATAAGTCAAAGCTCAGGTAAACTAAAAGAACACTTCATGAATACTGACTAAGTGCATGTCTTTGTTGGAGTGAGTTCTTCAAGTGGCCTGGTGTTTGTTTGAAGACCAATACGTAAATTCTATTAAAAACTCTGATGTCATATTGAATTCGAGTTCTGATCCAGTGGATAATACTGCACAGTCTGAGATCAGACAAGACTCTGTTTTGAGCTATTGAATGTGGTAGTTGTTTCTTAACAGCTTTCTCTGTGCTTGCCTCTCTGTCTCTCTGCTTCTCTCTTTGTCTCTCTGTCTCTGTCTCTCTCGCTCTCACACACACCAGAGCAGGAGTTACAGAAAGTGAGATGACAGGAGCCATTTCTGAGGTAACCATCTTGAGTCCTCTGCAGAAGAAACTCACACTAGAGAAATCCAACCTCTGTTAGTTTTCAACAATGCCCAAGTCTGAATAGTGGTTTTCTGAGGAACAGAAAGAAGTGTAGTAGATAAAGACATTCAACGAAACTCTGAACCTTGGCCAGTTGTAGTCAAGTGCTGGGAATTTTCTGAGGACTTTAAGAGCCTGGACCCATCAAAGAGCCAATGTCTCTGCTAGCATGGCAAATGGAGTGATATGAACTCAGAGATTTGTAGAATCAGGGAAAGTTGCAGATTCAGGAAGGGGAGGAAAAAAGGAGGATCTGGACCAGATCATGACAGAACTGTTTTCATTATCTGTATTCAATGAAGGATTTTCCCCATTGTTAAGTGAGGAGGAAGTAGAAGCTAACGCTAAAACCACACTGCAGTTTACCTGTAGTTAGTTGTGTACGTAATTGTGATTAGGTTAACTCTGGTAAATTGTCAAGTATAATCCATTGACATGTGGATCATTTAACACCTTATACTTTCTTTTGTTACAATCGTGTTCTTAGTAGAATGGTGTCTTTATATATTGTTGAAAAGAAATGGTAGAACTTGGAATTTCTGCTGATAATTTTATTCAAGATTCTGGCAGGGAGAACTGGTCATCCTCCAGTGAATGGCAGGTATGTAAGACCTATTGCTTGAATTAATGAAGAGGGAGAGAGAATTGTATGGCAGTGTAGGCAGTGAAGAGATCTTAGATCTCATATCTGGCCACATCTTCAAATCTTAAGGAATTTGAGGTTAGGGCAATAAAGGACTTATCCAAGGCCACCAAGGGAACATAGCAGGGCCAGGTCTGGGATGTAGATCCCCTGGCCCTATTCCCTGGTTCTTTGCCATTTGCTTCCTGATTTCACCAAATCTGTTTGTTCTGGTGAGGGAGGAAGTCTCTTTTAATCCTTTTCCAGAATAAAATTTTCGCTGCCATTTGCAACACTCCAGAGGATAGAAACATAACAAAATCATTGTTTTGCATTAATACCTCCATTTTCAGCCATCTCGGCAATCAATCAGACCTTTTATCTTCTTGCCTGAAACGACAAGGACATTTAATTCACAACAATTTCCTTTTTCCTTTCTCTCAGCGACTCTATTTAAATAAAACATGATGGATCACACTCTACATTTGCATGCCAGCTAATACACGGTCAAGGCTCTGCTAGAACAGAGGATCCTGCCCTTGCCTCAACATGATGGAGGTGAAATGGAAGTTAGTGCTGGGAAATGCTCAAACTCAGCACATGTGAACATTTTTCACTGAGAGAAAAGGGCTCAATTAACAACCTGAATGAAGACTGGAAACTATACTAAAAATTAATACATTCTGATCAATAAAGATTGTAGTCCTGCCTAATTAAGGCTAGTTTTTAATGACACTTGAATCTTAGAGAGCTGAGCTGGGGCATAATCTGGCCAAGTATTCATGTTTCTATACTGTACCCTTCAGTTAATTCCCTCCTTCCCATAACAATTAGAACAGAGAGGTTTTTCTTTTGAATCCCTGCATTTATAGAGTCTGTTCATATTTCCTCTTCCTCAGAGTGCCCATGGATGCTTGTCTTGCATGTATTTTAGAGCAACCCAATGTGCTTTGTAATCTTGCATTTGATTGTGGTGTTGAAGGGACCATAAAGGCATTGTCCAGTCCGTCCACCTGGTTTATGTGGACAGCGGACCACGTTTCTATTTCTATACTTTCTTCTCGAGTGAGTTTATGGTTTGCTTACTATCAAGGTTAAATAGTGAGGTGTTGACTTGGATGCGGATCTTTTGCCTCTTGGTGACAATGCTGTTTTCATACCTTCCTTTATTCATTCGAGAGACCCTGTTTTGTTCTGTGAATGTAAAGATAAATAAGATGTATATTTTCCCACAAGAAATTTAGATTGGTGAAGTAGTACAGATAAATTAGTAACGATAATATAGTGTGGTAAGTGCCATTCATGGAATATGTACTGGATTCTGTGGGAGCACATTGGAGAGATTTGTAATGTTAATTTTAGGGCTAAGGAAGGTGTTTCAGAGAAAGGAAAATCTAAATTGCAACCTGAAGGGTGGAAAGGAGTTACTGCAGTGAAGGGGTGGGGGGAATCAGGCAGAGGAATAATCTGAGGTGAGAAAGCCCAGCTCATTCATGGAAAAAAATGTGCCACTTACATAGGAGATAGCTGCTGACAGTGATGAGAGAAGAAACTGGAAAGAGAAATTATTTAGGCTTCATAAGCCACATTAAAGATTTTGAACTTGCTATTTATTGCAATGGGAAACCATTGAATAATTACCAAAACAAGATGACAAAAATACATTTATGCTACAGGGTAATTACACAGGAGGCTAGGGTATGGATGAAAGATTGGAGAAAATCAAGATAACAGGGACAATCTCACAACCTGGGATCTCTATAAATCTAGTTATAGTTGATCAGAAGGAACCTTACTTAGGAAGTGAGCAAATGTTGGAATTTCTACTGACTTGGTAACCACATTTGATACTCTTTCCAATTCCTAAAGTAGGATTCTCCAGGGTTACATTCCCCAGCAGGGCAAGCTTGTACCAGCTGGCCTGGTCTACCTCTTACATCAGACTTCCACATGTTTCACTTCTTTTAACAGGGGAATCTGTTATAAGAAGTCTTAAGTCTTAAAAAGTCTTCCTAAGTCTTAAATCCACCCCCCCCCCTCCCATGTTGTCTGGTGATTACAGTTCCAGTAGCAATGCTTCTTTATCCAAAATTCCCTAGAGGACTTTATCAATCATGGTCTTACTTTAGAAGCTCTTAGATATTCAGAGAATCCTCTAGTAGCACAGTACTTCTTCCCTTTTGTGTCACTCATTATTTGTCTCTTATTAATAGTTCTTGATTTTAATTCTCTTAGGGTATGAAGCTATAAGTGACCCCAGGTTTGTGCACCCCCCTCCCCCTCCCAGTGACTTTTCAAAGAAGTCTAAAGGCGCATGACCCTGTACCATGGGATCTACCAGGACTCATTATGCTGACCAAGTCTACATATATGAGAAATAATTAGACCCCATTTATTTCTAAGAGTAACAAGGGGAAAATAGGAAGCAGTCATTTTGTCTGGTTCACTGTCTCTTCCCTGTCTGTGAGAGGCCCGCCATTTTACTGCGTCTAGTTCATGCCTCACATTAGGAGAGACCAATAGAGCTCTCAGTAGTGATCTTCTCACAATTACATCAGGGGGCTGTTTGGTGCCATTCACTCTTCAATCCCAGTGTAACTTTGAATTTAGAGGTCAAGACAGGTCCCTTCTCAAGTCAAGAGAGAGTGGCTTCTACACATTCCAGGAGAAGCACAGGGAATATCCTGACAAGGAAGGAGGTAATAGATAGGAGAGGCTGAGGAAGGTTTCTGGAGCTGTTGTGACTGGCTCCTCTTCTTTCATTTTTAGATGAATATTTTTTTTAGTATTAAACAGAAAGCCATCACTCCTATCTTCCTACATAGGTGTTCATGCTAAACCAGGAGTTTATTAGATCTCAAAAGCTCTTATCCCCCTCACTTTATGTCACTTGCTATGGTATTGTCTCACAAAAACATTGGTCTGGCATTTATCAGATCATTCCCTGTTGTCTTCAGGGAAACCTTTTGGGCAAAGCTGTTATTCTCATTTAACAAGGGATCCTAGGATCCCAAACCCATTTTTCCAGAAGCTATACCATTTGTTCCGTTAACATTTCCTGAATTGAACTTTCAAAGAAGGAAACAGCTCAGGATCCGCACATGCAGTTTGCCCCTTGCAAACAGTGTCCCAAAGCTACTGCTGCAGTGTTCTGAGGTAGGTGGGGAGGAGGCCTACCATTTGGGACTCAGAAATGGCACCGGGCACTGGGCTGACAGGGGTCTGTCAAAGTGAAGTTGATAGATGGATTTGTGCAAGGGAGGTAGTTATTTTAATAAGGATTATTTGAGTGGGCTCAGAATAACCAGCTGCCTGTCTCCACAGGGAGCACTATTTGACATAAATGAAGACAAGGACAATGATCAAGTCTGAAAGAGAGTTAATTGAAAAGGAGTAGCCTGCTCTGATCTCCAGATTGAGCTTCTGAGGAGGATTTGGGGAGGCCAGAGCGAGTCAAATGATTTTACATGCAGGGATTTTCCCTGAGAGACACAAACACCATAGCTTTATTGACCTCAAATCAGGAAAAGGCCAACATCACAGGAGCTCAAAGGATGTTAGTTTCCAAGGACTGAATCTCTTAATTGCAATGTTCATTAAAATGGTGTTTGTTTTTTTTCTTTTAGCGCTAGGCAAGCTTTTAACAAATATCGAAAGAAAGGAGAATGAAAGAATGGGGTGTTAAGTATTTGGCCCCTTTTTATTTTCTAACCAAATGCCTCAGCCTTTGGATTGAAAGATAAAGAAGTTTGGCTGAGAACCCGTTTCTCTATTAATTCTTCTGGAAATTGAGAATTAATAAGCATCTGTCTCAGAAGAGCCAGCATTGGTTTTGTCCTGATGACTGTGGGTTCCATAGCATATATTGTCTCAGATGTAATACAAATCTCTGCTCATATGTGGGACCCCACCACCCTATCTACATTAGGGTCCTCACTATTCTCTGTTGGTAATTACCCAGATGCAGTTTTCTTCATGGTATTTAGTAGTATTACCTAATATTGTATTATGTACTTATTTATCTGTGTATCTTTCTAAACTGGTTGACTGTGACCTCCATAAAGGTGGGACTTTGTTTAATTTACTACTCTATCTTCAGTACCTAGAATAGTGCTTGGCACTATTAAAATGCCAAGTTGGCACCAAGTTCGTGGGTTCGTGCCCCGCATCGGGCTCTGTGCTGACAGCTCATGGCCTGGAGCCTACCTCAGATTCCGTGTCTCCCTCCCTCTCTGCCCTCCTCCACTCATGCTCTCTCCCTCTCTCTCTCTCTCTCATTCTCTTTCAGAAATAAATAAGCATTAAAAAAAATTTTTTTAAATGAACGACCAAGTACCTGGGCAAGAATTTTCATGTCTGTTTCTTTACTTTTTTCCACATATAAGGTATATTCGCTTTCTTCCTTGTTTGGAAAGTTATTTTATTGCCAATTTTAAAAATCTTTTGTGATGAAATGATAATAACAGAGAGATACAAGAACCACTAGCAATACACAACAAAAAACTAGTCATACATGGTGGGGGTGGGGTGGGGGGTGGGGAGAGACACCAAAAACTAATAGCTAATGAAATAAATAAAGTTTCACATCAATAAGCAGCCCAAGTATAAAATATGCTGCAGAATAAGTTAGGTAGAGTGAACTTTGTAAGAGCCATAGCATAAATTTTATCATACAGTTGGTATATGGGATTCTGTTAGGGTGATCAACTTTGATGAATGAACTCTGTTACTAGCCATGCATTATTTTAATTGAAATTTTTGAGATTATTATAGATTCACATGTGGTTATTAGAATTAATAAAGATCCTGAGAGTTCAAATGCCAGCAGAGCTGGCCAAGTACCACCCCTTGTTAAGGTCAGAGATCCACACTACTGATTTTAAGAAATGGAAAGGGGAGATTTCCGATCGAAGATGGCAACACGAGAGGCTCCAAGACTCACCTGCTCCCTTGGGCACACTGAATCTATAGCTACATATGGAAAAATTCCCTCTGAAAGAAACCCAGAAAATGCCTGTGCAACACATGGAGTAGATAAGAAAATACCCACATGGAAATGGGTAGGCAAGGCTGAGATACACTTGTGCTGTAAACCCCACGCCTGGAACAGTGGCGTATGATGGGGAAGGAACTTACAACTTCCAGCTTCTCCTTGAAGAGTGAACAGCCTGGACCCAACATCAAGTGTCCCAGCTTTTAATTTTTTTTAATTTTTAAAAATTTTTAATGTTTATTTTTGAGCGAGAGGACAGAGAGAGACAGAACATGAGCAGGGGAGGGGCAGAGAGAGGGAGACACAGAATCTGAAGCAGGCTTCAAGCTGTTAGCCCAGAGCCTGATGCCAGGCTCAACTCACGAACTGGTAGATCATGACCTGAGCTGAAGTTGGACGCCCAACTGACTAAGCCATCCAGGCGNCCCCCCCCCCCCCCCCCCGTGTCTCAGCTTCTAAGATTTCCACCTGAGAGGTGGGTCCCCAGATACCCAGCTCAGAAAGCCAAGAGGCCCTGGTGTCCTCAAGACCCACAAAACTGTAACAAAGAAGCAGTTCTTAATGGGCTCACGAGGACTCACTGTGGCTAGCCTTCCATGGCTAGTGTGGAGGGAACAGACCAAAATGCCCATCTGTCTGCCTTTCCCTGAAAGAAGATCATTCATACTTCAAAAGCTGCTGACTGAGGCTTCTAATTTAGCACAGGCGCAAGTGCTGAGCCGGATCCTCCCTGAGGCTGGGGAGGCCCGGAGTGCAGTCTCTGAGTCCTCTCTCTGGCTCATCCAGACACTCATGCTGCTGTCTCCCTGGAAGGGAGTTTCCCCACAGAGATATCAACCTGCCTTCCAGAAAGTTTTGGAAATTATTTTATTCTCTCTCAGCAGTGAATGACAATAGAGGTTTCTCCTCATCCTTGCCAGTATTGGCTGTTATTTTTTCAAATCCGTCATTTTCTTTTCAGTGTGAAGGCAGGTTTTTGCCTGTTTTGGACCAGTAGTTCTCAGCACTGGGTGCGTGTGGGTCTCCTGGCGAGCTTCTAAATGATGCTGGAGTCCCAGCCCACTGATTGAATCAGTCACTCTCCAGGCAATTCTAATGTTGAGCCATGGTTGACAGCCTCTGCATGGGGCTAGGATGGTAGCCGATGCGGGAACAAACTGCTGGCAAATTGATTTGGTTCAGGAGCTCATAGCAAAGGCCTGCCTCCGTACAGTCATCCACATAGCCAAGTCAGCTGACAAATACTTTTTAAATGAGCTCTACACAATATGTACACTCTATACTATGTATTTCCAGAAACCTTAGTTCAATGCAAAGTTTGTCAGTCCGAAAGCTGGGGAGTTTGGGCATCGCAGCCTGGGTGCAAAGTCCTGAGCTCTTGCTCAGGGTCACAAGTTTAATTAGCGTCTGAATTACCAGGAATAGAGAGGCATGGCTTCCGGACAACTATGCATATTGTGTGCCTGTGAATTAAAGTGTTTAATTTGAGATAATTGTAGATTGCCATGCATTGTAAGATGTTGTATAGAGGGATCTCATATTCCCTTTCCCTAAAACTATAGGACAACATCATAACCAGGAATGGATGTTGAATACAGTCAAGATACGGGATGTTTCCATTATCACAAGGAATCTCCCAAGTAATCCCTTTTTAGCCACACCCACTTTCCTTCCACAGCAACTCCTTAACTTCTGGCAAGCAGTAAGCTGTTGTCCATTTCTTTAATTCTGTTGCTTCAGAAGGTTATATATGGGGCACCTGGGTGGCTCAGTCAGTTAAGCCTTTGACTCTTGGTTTCAGCTCAGGTCATGATCTCATGGTTTGTGGGGATCCAGCCCTATATGGGGCTCCACGCTGACAGTACAGAACCTGCTTGGGATTCTCTCTCTCGCACTCTCTCTCTGCCCCTTCCTGGCTCCTTCTCTCTCTTTCTCTCTCTCCCTCCCTCTCAAAATGAATAAGCATTAAAGAAATATTATATAAATGGAATCATACAGTATGCAACTTTTCAGGTTTCCCTCCCCCACTCAGCACAGTTCTCTGTGATTCATTTAGTTTGTTGTATTTTTCAATAGTTCCTTTTTATTTCTGTGTAGTATCGCATGATAAGGGTGAGCCAGTTAACCATTCATCCAGTAAAGGCCATTTGAGTTGTTTCCAGTTTTTGCCATTACAAACAAAGCTGTGATAAGCATTTGTGTACCTGTTTGTGTGTGCATATGCATGCATACACGTGTGTGCGTGTATATGTGAGCATTAGTCTTCAGTTCTCTGGGATAGGAGTGGTATTGTTGCTGTATTTGAAAGTTTAAGTTTTTTTGCAAAACTGCTGGAGAGGCTGTCCAGTTTTACATTCACACCAGCAATGTATGAGTGATTCTGTTTCCCTACATCTTTATCTGTATTTACTATGGTCACTATTTTTTTATTTTGGCTATTCTGATAGACCTATAGTGATTATTTATCCTGGTTTTAATTTCATCTCCCTAATGTCTAATGATAATGGAACATCTTTTCATGTGCTGATCTGCCATCTGTACATCTTCCGTCGTGAAATATCTGTTTCCATGTTTTGTCCTTTTTCTAAATCGGACTGTATGGTTTTCTGCTGAGATTTGAGAGTTCATAATATATTGTCCTTTGTCAGATATGCAGTTTGAAAATATTTTCTCCCAGTTTGGAGCTTGTCTTTTCATTCTCTTAACAGGGGCTGTTATAGAGCTAAAGTTTTTGAATGTCGGTGAAGCCCAATTTATCAAGTTTCCTTTTATGCATTATACTTTTGGTATCGTATCTAACAACTCTTTGCCTAGACCTACCTTTCAAAGATTTTTTTCTCTGTTTTTTTTTTCCTAAAGATTTTATAGTTTCACAGTTTGCATTTAAGTCTGTGATCCATTTTGAGTTAATTTTGACATGTTTCTTTTTCTTGTTTTTGCTGAGAAATGTTCAATTGCTTGAGCACCTTTTATTGAAAAGACAATTCTTAGTCCACTGAGTTGCTTTTGTATCTTTGTCAAAAATGAATTGGGCATATTGGTATGAATCTATTTCTGGGTTCTCTGTTTTACTTATTGGTCTGTGTATTTATTCCTCCGGCAACATCACAGTCTTGATTATTGAGCAAAAAACATAAATTTTGAAATTTGGTAAACAGATACTTGACACTTTGTTTTTCTTTTCCAAACTTGTTTTACTCTTCTAGTTTCTTTTCCTTTCTATAGAAATTTTAGAATAATCTTGTCTATATCTACAAAAGATACTGCTGAGATTTTGGTAGGAATTATATTAAACCTATACGTTGATTTGTGGAGAGTTGTTATCTTTGCTATGTTTAGTCTTCCAATCCAGGAATACAGTATTTTTAAGCAATGTCTATACCCAAAGTGGAGTTAAACTCACAACCCCAAGATCAAGAGTTGCATCATGCTCTAACGATGAGCCAGCTGAACGCCTCTCTCTTCATTTATTTAGCTCTTCTTTCTTTCATCGGTGTTGTACAATTTTCAGCATCTATAACATGTGTGTTGTTAGGTTTACTTATAGGTATTTCATTTTTTGAACAACTGGAAATGGTGTTGAATTTTAAATTTTCATGTATATATACTTCTTGCCAGTATATAGAAATATGCTTGATTTTTGTAGATTTTTCTATTTCACAACCTTGCTGAACTCATTTACTTGTCTCTGATTTTTTTTTTCTTGTGGATTCCTTTCATTTTCTGTGTAGACAATCATATCATCTGCAGATACTTTTATTTCTTCCTTTCTGTTCCGCATGCATTTTACTTCTGGTTTCTTGCCTTGGTGCACTGGTTGGAACTTCCGGCACAATGTTGGTTAAGAGTGGTAAGAGAAGACATCCTTGAATTGTTCTCAATCTTAGGAGGAAACCGTCTAATCATCAACTATGAAGTATAATGTTAGCTGCAGGTTTTCTTGAATATGCTCTTTATCAAGTTGAGGGAGTTCCCCATCTATTCTTACTTTCTTGAAAGTTTTTTTTTTTCTTTTTTTAAATCATGAGTGGGTATTGAATTTTGTCAATTGCTTTTCTGCATGATTGATATGATCAGGTGTTTTTTTCTTCTTTAATGTCTTAATATGGTAGATTATGTTGATTAAGTTTCAAGTGTTGAAATTCATGGGTGGGGGGTGATGATGATGGCAAATGGCAACAGGAATGAAAGTCCCAGAATCCTATTTGAACTTCTCTGACCCTGGTGGGGTGTTGGGGACCCTTGTTTTAGCTCTCAAGGGTGGAATTGTGAGCTCTCCACCCAGTCTTTACTGCTGTGACTGGGGATGGGTAATAGGTTCCCACCCCCCTCCCCCCCTCCCCCTGCCCGGTATTTAACTGCAATGAAGCAGTCTTTATGTAAAGGCTTCTTAGTCTGCTCCTGATCTGTTCCTTTGACTGAGACACCAGGCTTATTTATTTTTTAATTAAAAAAATTGAGGGGACTCCTGGGTGGCTCAGTCAGTTGAGTGTCTGACTCTTGATTTCAGCTGAGGTCATGATCCCAGGGTCATAGAATTGAGCCCCACTTCAGGCTCCATGGAGCCTGCTTAAGATTCTCTTTCTCTCTCCCTCTGCCTCTTTCCCTGGCTTGCTCTCTCCCTCTCTCTCTTTCTCTCAAAAAAAAAGTTTTTTGTTTTTTTGGTTTTTTTTTTTTTTTTTTTTTTTTTTTTTTTTTTTTTTTTTTTTTTTTTTTTTTTTTTTTTTTTTTGGTTGCCAGCTTTTTCAGTTTGGGGATACTTAAGGCAAAAAGAAAACCCAGGGAACTCACTACCATGTTCTCCCTCAAGTTCTGTTGTCCCTAATTGGTCTTTCTTCTCNGGCTCCATGGAGCCTGCTTAAGATTCTCTTTCTCTCTCCCTCTGCCTCTTTCCCTGGCTTGCTCTCTCCCTCTCTCTCTTTCTCTCAAAAAAAAATTTTTTTGTTTTTTTGGTTTTTTTTTTTTTTTTTTTTTTTTTACTTTTTGTTTCTTTGTTTTTTTATGTGCTTGATGTTTCTGGGTTGCCAGCTTCTTCAGTTTGGGGATACTTAAGGCAAAAAGAAAACCCAGGGAACTCACTACCATGTTCTCCCTCAAGTTCTGTTGTCCCTAATTGGTCTTTCTTCTCTCCACCTCTCAGAGTCTTCTTGAGTTTGTTGTATATATACAGTGTCCAGAGTTTTTAACTGTACTTAGTAGGAGGATTAGGGAAAAGTAACTCCATTTCTAGGAAGTGGAAGCATATGTTTTTAGATATTGCTTTACTATGTACATTAGATTGAACTACTCAGGATAAGGCATTTACTTATATACAGCAACTCCTTTTCGTTGTTCTAGATGATTGAAGTATTATTTGCCTGCTATAGCAAATGGAAGCCTGGTTAAATGTTTTTCGTTACTGAAAATATTGGGTATTTTGTTTCACGTGTTTCAAATAAACCAAATATCTGTCTCTATGATTATCTCTTGTAAACTGTGTTTTGTGACTTGTCAATGAGACCCCAAAGTGGGCCTCTATGTGGAAAGAGTGAAGGTTTCGGCGGGGCATAGCTTTCTTTCTGGAATTATCCTTGGGGGATGGTCTCTTAGCAGACCACTAGGGAAGAGATAGGGAAGAGGGGATGGAGACACTGTATAGGGTTTGTTTATATGTTAGGTGCTTTACACAGGTTTTCAACTTTATTTTTCAGCTGGAACCATGACTGAGAGGGGTTAAGTAGATGTGTCAGGATTGATATTTTAAGCCCGTGTCTGTATACTGATATCAACTTTAGCTATTCTCCCAACCTGCCTTTGTCAGGTCATAAGATCATCATACATGGATATGGAAGTCTGACCCTGAGTTTAGGTACTGTCTACTCAAAAGGATATACTGTAGAGAAGATAGTAGGGTAGAGATAAGTTGTATGATCAGATCTGCCCGCTAACTTTGGTAACTATCACTTTACAAAATGACAGCCAGCAAATGGAATATGACAATTCTCTTTCTTAATATTTTATCCTGGGAAACTGGATGCATGAGAACACTCTTGAAGGGGAGAATGGGCTAAGGAGTTTTGGGAGAAAGGAAAAAAATGATCAAGGGCTGACAGTGAAAGAATATGGGATAGGGAACTTTGTGTCTCAATAAAACATAGCTAGCAGTTTAGCAAAAGAAACATTTTAAGCATTAAAAATGAGAGAATACTTTGACACAAATGTCATCCAAAGATAAATGTGGCAAATAATGGGAATGGATAAATTTTGTAATATAAATTTGCTTTGAGATAGAAGTATCGATATAAAATACAAAAATTATATAATGTGGTACTCAGAAACCATAATATAGGCTAAAATACTGGAGTTTCATGAATTAATGTTAGTTTCCTGAGGTATGACAATGATATTGTGGATATGTAGAAGATTGTCCTTATTTAGAAGATGCCTGCTGAAGAATTTTGAAGGCAAATGTCATAGTGTCTGCAACTTACCTTCAAATGATTCTGCAAAAAAAGAAACAAAAGCCGCTTGGAATATTTTATTCCCGTGTTCACTTTACTGTGTTGCTACCTTCTCCATCCGGTGCATACGTAGGGCCCAAAAGACTCTTAGGGATCCACAAAAATTGTTTTAATTTCTTTTAAAATCAAAAGATAAAAAATGGATTTCTAGGTCACAGAAATGTTTTGATATATGACATTAATAATTCATCTTTATGCTAACACAGCCATGAAGTGTAATTCTTAATCTGTTTTTATGGAGGAGGAGGTACACAAAGTGTGTAGGGCCCACGAAAGCTGTAGGGTGGCCTGGTTGGCCCCATTAGAATTGAGGGCAGAGCTCAGTGGTCTTCCTATACTGAAGACCCAGTCATCACAGTGCCTGGTATGGGCCACAGACTTAATTAGCATTTGTTGGCCGAGTGAATCACTTTGACTCGAGTTTTGTGACCATTGGACGTATTCTTCTAATAAAGTATATCCAACACTCTTCCATAAGCCAAAAATACATTATTTTTGGATTATAAAAACACTTCGGATTGTTACATCTCCTTCCCTCTTTTTATTATGAAAAGTTGAGAACCAGCTGCATAGGAAGGAAGGAAGCCGTGTTGAGCCATCATTTGTTGACCACGCACTCTGTGATAGACAGTGATCTACATTCCAGGTACTCTCATTACTCACTTTGAACCCAATGTGTCTGCTTCTAGGTGGAAAAGAGAAGACAATTTTATGAAAATTCTCCTGTGGATAATTTGCATGCAATAACAACAATGAAGTAATAAGCGTTTGTGGGCACTTAGATGCCAAGCAGTGTGGTTAAAAGCCCTTTTTTGGGAATGATCTCATTTAACTTATAAAAAGATCTCCTATGGAAACTAACAACACCTCATTTTATAGGTGAACAAACTGGGGACCAAGAGGTCTAGCAACTTCCGTAGGATCATAAGGTAAAGTGGCAGGGCCAGGACTTGAACCTAAATCACCGGATTCAGAAGCACATACTCTTTGCTTTCCTCTGCTCTGCCACCCACATATGCCTTGAGCGAGCTGCCTGTGAAAACTTGGCCTGGATTATTTTTTTTCCAATAGTTTGCATTTGTGTGCAGACCCAGTTCTGGATTAAGTGCTTCACCCATAACTGTCGTCAGTAATAGTGTCTGGAACAGAGCTATCTGCAGTCACTTTGTGATTCTAGGAACGAGAAATGGATGTGGAAAGAAAGCCGCCACCTGAAAGGATGATGCGATGCAGGTCATGCTATGATCCCCCCTGGGGGCGGGGTGTGTGTGAGCATAGCTGCTAAGCCTCTCGTGGCCCCACCGGCATAGCCACAGCGGGCAGTGAGAGCTGACTCAGACTCCAGTGGGCTTAACTTGAATTCCATCTTTTCTAGGGCAGGGCAGAGCCCCGACATTTAGGTCTCCTAATCTGAAGTCCGTCTGTAAGAGGCAGACAAGAGCTGCCTTTAACATCAGAGTGTATTAAGGCCAACAGTGGCTGTGGCTGTGACCTGCTTGAGAACACTACTAACGGGAAAAACTAGGAGGGATCCAAGACCTGCAGGTTGCCTGTAAACCCTAATCTGCTAAGAGAATGCACCGGAACGGTCATTGTAGGCAAGGCTGACAGAACGGTTACTGCAGGATATGCCCAGGGTGGGCCTTCTGAGGACTAATCTGTCTTTTGATCTAAGAGATGGTTAGGGGGCGCCTGGGTGGCTTAGTGGGTTAAGTGTCCGACTTTTGCTTAGGTCATGATCTCGCGGTCTGTGGGTTCGAGCCCCCCGTCGGGCTCTGTGCTGACTGCCAGCTCAGAGCCTGGAGCCTATTTCAGAGTCTGTGTCTCCCTCTCTCTCTAAGCCTCCCCTGTTCACACTGTCTCTCTCTCTCTCCTAGAAATAAATTTAAAAAAAAATCTAATTATAAGAGATGGTTAGACACCTAGGGCCTGTGTTTGTTTAGGCAATGAGTGGATACATGACTGAGTGAGTGAATGAATGAATCCCTCCCTTTAGATTGCTCTTCTGCTCCAGGGAGTCTGTAGCATTTTGTCTTTACTTATTGAAGAGCGCTTTCTATAATCTGTTGTCTTTGCTGGCTCTGCCCTATACTGGCAAGCCCCAAAACTGCTCGCAGTTCAACCGAGGAGGCAGAATGAGGACACAGCCTGTTAGAGTAGAAGGCTGCACGGAGGGAGAGAGGCGTGTGAAGCGGGCATCGTGGGCTCTGAATTGGGATGGCAACCGACTTACCCAGTGTGGAAGTTTAGGGTCAGCATCTTGAGAAAGGGATTGCTAGAGCTTGTCTTTGAAGGAGTAGTTCACCTGCCCGCCAGCTGCCAGGCCGAGGGGTTTGCTGGGTGGGGAGAGAGTGCGTCCCGCTGGAAGCTGCAGGCAGTTCAAAACGACTGCATCTCAGGCTGCAGAGAAAGGGGGTCTGATGAGGCAGGAAAGGTAGAAGCAGGCCAGGTGAACGGGGGTTGTACCCACGGTGCTGCAGTACTTACACCTAATACCACGGGGCTGACAAGCCACGGAAGAATTTTGAGCGGTGACATTTGACAGTTAGCAAGCTCTCAGGGAGAGGCTAGAGTGGAGGCAGAGGGAAGGCAACTGCTGGGGCGGTTGCAGGAGCCTGATGCCACCCACCAGGGTCTTGAAGGTCTGAATACTGTTGTGCCAGGTTCAGATGGCCGAATAAAGTGTCCCCGACAGAGGAGGCAGCACGATCAAAGGGCTCCATGGCGTGGAGGAAACTGGAAGAGGAATCAGCCCAAGTTGCATAAGGCACTGGGTATATCAAGGACATTATGGGAGAGGAGGCTGGAAACGTGGCTTGAAGGAAAACTGGTGAGGTTCGAAGGCTTTGATGGTAAGAGAAAGGGTTGGTGCAGGACAGTTCTTATTAGGACAGGCAGGGAGGGCAGCGTTCTGGTTAATGGTCTGCTGTTCGAATGAAGTGACGTGGTCAGAGCTGGGTTTTAGAGAGAATGACAGATTCACAGTACAGGGAGAAGTTGGAGTTAGGAAGTGGAGGAGGAAGAGGAGGGGGAAAGAGGAAGGAGGGAGGAGGAGGAAGAGGAGGAGGAGGAGAGAGAAACTACTGCGTTAATTTAGACAGGAGATGTTGAAGCAAGCCCCAGGGCCATGGGTGGAGGAGTAATCTTCAGGGACAAATGTTAGACACTGTACGTGGCAACATAGCACCTCATTGGCGCTTGTTCAGCGGAAGTTTTCTTCCCAGAGGCAGAGCTAATACAAGACACATGGGCGTGAATTATAGGAATTAGGAGGATGTACACTCAGTGTGTCTAATTATAGTAGTTCTGCTATCCAACGTGGGAGAATTGCCTTTAGCATCAAGTGAAATAGTCCATCAGAAAAAACAGATATCCTATGCGTTCACTCCTATGTGGAATTTGAGAAACTTAACAGAAGACCATGCGGGAAGGGAAAGAAGAAAATATTTTTACAGAGAGGGAGGCAAATCATAAGAGACTCTTAAATACAGAGAACAAACGGAGGGCACTTGTTGGGATGAGCACTGGGTGTTGTTTGTAAGCGATGAATCATGGGAATCTACTCCCAAAGCCAAGAGCACACTGTATACACTGTATGTTAGCTAACTTGACAGTAAATTCTATTTTAAAAAAGGGGAAAAAGAGAATGATCTTTAGCATCAATATCCTCAAGTAAATAGGACATCAAGATCCCACACTTCATTATTTACAAAAAAAAAAGTCAATGATCAATTTTTAGATTCCTGGTGTAGTTATTTATTTTTTTAAGCAGAAGGTGAGATTGGTCCAATTTAATTGAAAGAAGTTGGGATTCAAGAACTCTCCTGTCTTTTCCTTCCTTCCTTCCTTCCTTCCTTCCTTCCTTCCTTCCTTCCTTCCTTCCTTCCTTCCTTCCTTCCTTCCTTCCTTCCATGTCTTTGAATTACCTTGCATGTGTAGGTGAATTTGACACTCCCCCCCACCCCATCTGCTCCCTGGGTGGTGGCTGCGTGGGAGGAGATGATGTGGTGATTTGTTCTGAGAAGCAAATGAGTTGCTGTGTGAATATAGAGCACCCAATGCTGAGTGTTCTCTTTGCTTTGGAATACAGAGCAGAGCAGTGCTCAGACTTCGTAGGCAATTTTGTTTTAATATGAATGTTAAGTTTCATTAGGTGTGCCTCCAAATTACTTTTGCCGGAAACTCACCATTATTTGTACTGTGTAATTTTCCTTAAGATTCCAGTAGAGATTTGGGTACAAAGTAACTCTAATGGAAGAAACGACACAATCATAATATATATGATACCCAGCCACTAGTGAGTTCTGCAGGCTTAAACATTGATTCTCATTGTTCCTAGGTAGAAGGAGCCGCAGGACTCAAGTTAGTATTTTTATGGTCCCAAGGGCCTGCTTCCTTTTTGGCCCTGATACTGATACTTTACTACAAACTTGTTTCATAAAACAAAACCTAAAATAGTGTGGTAGATTGAATTAATGTCCCCATTTCTTTGCCCCCTTTGTGAATTGTCATCACACATCCATAGCCTTTGTCAGACTGCAGAACATCTTACTGGGGACTGTGGGTATCCTTCCGCATTCCATTGGCTTGTGACAATGTCCAGTACTGAGAAGAGGTCCTCAAAGACATTGTGTGGTTCTGCTCCTGTCTCTTACACTCTGTCATTGTTTCCAGAGGAGCACTTCCCAGGTAGCTGCTGGTCTGAGGAAAACAAAGGATGTGTGGAGCTGACCTGAATGTGACCTCCGTCCGGAAGCAGAACTTCCCCAGGCTGCTCTCAGGTCTGTAAGAAAACAAATGAATGTTTGTTGTTGGAAGTCAGTGCAATTTTGAGATTTTTTTTCTGACTTAGTATCAGTAGGAATACCCATGCTTCTTCACCTGACCTCACTGTGGACCCGCACATGCAGAAGTGTGCCCAGTGTTACATCTAATCTGTGCCTGAACTTGAGAGTCTACTTGCCAGTTAAATCACCATGATTCTCAAATCAAAGCCAGTGACCATCTCAAAAAGCACTTCCTTGGAAGTATTCAAGCTTTGAACTTGGGTCTGAAATACATAAAATTTTCTATTATTTTAAGAAACATGAAATATCATAGGAAAAAGAAACTCTGGAATGATTAGGACATGAAAAATCTTTGCACTGTATTTACCTTGGTCTAGTGGTGGGCATCTCAAATAGTGTGGCATGGACATCACATGAGCCAAAAGCACAAGGTCAGAAGGTTAATTCTGGTCCGGGTAGACTCCATAGCACTTAATTAACTTCTTTTTTTTAATAAAAAAATTTTAATGTCTATGTTTGAGAGAGAGAGAGAAAGAGCACAAGTGGGGGAGGAGCAGAGAGAGAGGGAAACAGAGAACCTGAAGTAGGCTCCAGGCTCCAAGGTGTCAGCACAGAGCCGGAGGTGGGGCTCAAACTCATCAATCATGAGATCATGACCTGAGCTGAAGTTGGATGCTTAATCGACTGAGCCACCCAGGCGCCCCTTAATTTCTTTGAGTCACTATTTCCTCATTTGTTAAACAGGAAAAATTATAGCTGCTTCAGTTGCCAGAGAGGTTTTTTTTGGTGATCACATCAAATGGAACTTGAAAACTCTATAAAGTGTAGCACAAATGTGAGATATGCCAATTCTCATCAGCAAATCTTCTTAGGGGGCTTAGGCATTTTGATTTTTAAAATACCCTGCCTGTATTATAAGTTTTGTGGCCATGATGCATCCCAAAGTATATTCCAGAGCACTGGATCAGGAGTTGGAAGACTTAAGTTTCAGTTCCCCAAAATTTTGTAAGTATTGGTGGGTTTTTGTTGTTTTGCTTTGTTTTGATTTTGTTCCACTTATGTTATGTGGCTGATTTCGTTGAGCTTTTAAAAACTTTCTCATCTGTGTCAGAGTGAGAATAACCAAGTTTTGGTTTTTCTATCCTGGACCAAAAAGGTTTCAACCTTATTGCTTGATATTTAAAATGGGTGGCAACATTTCTAAAGTAGAGTGTAGAACATTAAGAGATTTTTGATTACTGGAAAGATTCTTGGTGTTAGAGAGTTCCATTCGGTCTTCATAACTCTCCAACCTTGTCATCATTTATGGGTACGTGTGAATTTGTTTACTCGTCTATATCTGTACATGCTGTCTGCGTACAGGCTAAGCCATGTCCACTTTCCCTACTAGGACATGCTACTCTGTGCACTCTGACACCAACTTATAAGTTTGCTCTTTCACAGTTTTTTTAAAAAAATATATTTATTTTTGAGAGAGAAAGAGACAGAGCACAAGTGGGGGAGGGACAGAAAGAGAAGGAGACACAGAATCTGAAGCAGGCGCCAGGCTCTGAGCTATCAGCAAAGAGCCTGATGCGCAGCTTGAACCCACCAACTGCAACATCATGTATTGAGCCAGAGTCAGATGCTCACCTGACTGAGCCACCCAGTCCCCCTTGCACAGTTTGTTTTTCCACTGGCAAGAATTAAAGATGATCTAACACAAAATTTTGAGTAGAGTCCTCAGAAAAGTATTGCCTCAGTTGTTGGGTAGAATTTTAGACTAAAGGCATATGAGACCCACTGTAACAAAATTAAAATCAACCTCAGGAGAATCACCCTGATTCTAAATAATGTAACTGCACCCCTGAAGAAAGCTCCCAAATATTTAAAGTTATACAAAGAACAGCAACAAGTCAAAAACTCTCCAGCCCAACAATGTAAATTTCTCTTATTTTATTTTAAAAAATTTTCTTTTTTAATGTCTTATTTATTTTTGAGAGAGAGAGAGAGACAGTGTGAGCAGGGTAGGATCAGAGAGAGAGGGACATACAGAATCTGAAGACAGGCTCCAGGCTCTGAGCTAGCTGTCAGCATAGTGCCAATGCGGGGCTCGAACCCATGAGCAGTGAGATCATGACCTGAACTGAAGTTGGACGCTTAACCAACTGAGCCACCCGGGCGCCCCTCTCTTTAGAATCCAATAAAAAATTACCAGGTATTCAAAGAGACAGGACATATTTGTCTATAGCCAGAAGAGAAAAGAGTCAATAAAAATACATTTGCAAATGGCAAGAATCACAGAATCAGTAGACAGGGACATTGAAACACTTATTATAAATATATTTGTTCAAGAAGGAAGAAGAAAGCATGAGCAAGTCAAAGGGAGATATGGAGAATATAAAAAAGCCTCAAATGGGACTTCTAGAGATGAAGTATACATTATCTAAAATGAAAACCACACAGGATGGATTAATTGCAGATTAGACATTGCAGAAGAAAAGATTAGTAAATTTGAAGACATAGCATTAGAAAATTATCCAAAATGCTAAATTCCCAGAGGACTTTACTCTGTTGATTCTCATGTGGAGGGTATTGAGTAATGGGAAATTTCTTGATAATATGTACTTTCAAATATTCAGAAGTAAAAGGTGAAGGTGTAATAGTGCCTGTAGCCTAATAATCCCTTTTTTTAGGTGGTTAAGCTAATGTGTATGATTTCCAGAACTCTGAATTTATGAAGTTGCAGAACTTAGAAAAATCTCTGTGGTGAGGAGTTAGTATGTCCTGTTGGTGGTCTCTTAGGTGGTCCCAGGTGGTTTCTGTAAAAAGACCACTTCCTGATTAATCCTTGAGGTAGATGTTGGGTGACAATCAGGCTACTCAAGACTTGTTTTATTGAGGCCAAAGGAGAGAAGAGCCCTGTATAGGAGTGGATAGCTTTGGGATTATCACCCAGGTCAGACCAAACTGCCCCACAGCTAAAAATGCACCATTTTATTTTTTAACTTATTTTATTTTATTTATATAATTCAAAAATGTTTATTTATTTTGAGAGACAGAGAGAGACATAGAGGCAATCTGAAGCAGGTTCCAGACTCTGAGCTGTCAGCACAGAGCCCAATGCAAGGCTCGAACCCAAGAACTGCGAGGTTATGATCTGAGCCAGAGTCAGATGCTCGACCGACTGAGCCACTCAGGTGCCCCTAAAATGCACCTTGTTAATAAAATAAAGGCAATCACCATTCAAACCATCAGTAGTAAGTGCATTTGGCAGAAAAATTGAATTTTACATTTAAAATATTCTTTGATATGAGGAAATACATACTCTCTGGAAAGTCTTTAGTTATTCCATCATTGCCGCTTGCCAAGATTTCTTCGTGGCTGCTTTAGCAATTTTCCAAAGCATGTCTTTCACTTCCAAATTCAAAAAGGTCAGCTAATTTATAGCCCTTTATTATTAATAAGATCTGCTTCTCTACAGGTTGTTTTCTTTACAGGCATTTTCTGTTGATGGTGTTATTGCTCTCTCCTTGTTCATATTCCTCTTTGATCTGGCAGTCAGTTTATCTTTGATTTTTCTCTATGGACCTTTCCCCTAGCACCATTCTCTATCATACCTTTCATCATTGAAATCTAAATAATTTCATCCAGTTACAGAGAGAGTCATCTTCATTCTCTAATAAAAACTTATTAAATCCAAGTGATCTGATAAAGCTAATTTGTGTGTCAGAACCCCAAAAAGTGGAGGCCATTCCGGTGGCCAGGCCCAAGTCACAAATCTAAACCTAAATTTGCCTGTACGTACGGGAAACACCTGTCAAGGAAACCTAACACACACAATCCCAGTCCTCCAGCTAAGCTTTGGCTAGCTGACCTTACTCTGGAAAACAGGTCCTGCTAGACTTATAAGGAAATCCCTGACCTCTTTGCCAATCATGCCCCATTTCTGTGGTGCTGCTTTTTTTTTTTTTTTTAATGTTTATTTATTTTTGAGAGAGAGAGTGCACAGGATGAGGAGAGGCTTGAGAGAGGGGAACAGAGGAAGCTGGGTCTGCACTGATAGCAGAGAGCCCAATGCAGGGCTCGAACTTACAAACCATGAGATCATGACTTGAACAGAAGTCTGACGCTTCACCCACCGTGCCACCCAGACATCCTGTGTTGTTGCTTCTAATGCTCTATAAATCTCACCTTTGCCCCAAATCCCACAGGAAGAGCACTTCACTGCTTGTGAGCACTGTGCTTCCCCAATCAACGGATTGTTTTCCCTTGCACGAAGGGCATCAAAGTCATTACTAAATCGTTTTACTTTTGTCATTTGACAGATTCATTCAGCCAGATCTCAACAAAATTAGAAAAAGATTTCAAAACCAGATGATGATTATGATGCGTAACTTACATATCCTGTATCAGAAATATCATTAAACTGCATGTGATTTACTGACTTCATCATTATAGCTACATGAATGAATCTTAATCACTCAGTTGCTTTTAACCACAGTTAATTTCTCAACTGTCATGCCAAAAAATTTACTTGCACGCTTCAGTTTCTCTAAAATGGTTAAAACCCCAAGAGGAAGGGAAAGTTGACAAAGACTGCATATATGATTACAGGATTATTTACAGTGTGAATATGGGTTTCTGGTACTTCTGAATTCAAAGTTGTATAGATTATTTAATAGCATTACTCTTAATCATTCTGAGACCACTGGGGAATTGCCTTCTAGCTCAGTATTGTGCTAATTATTGCAAATCTTTTCTTGCAAAATGTAGAAACATTCTTGTTGTAGTTTCTCAGGAATTTGGTGAATATCAGACAAAACAAAAAGGAACCAAATAGTAAACTTTTAGGCTATGGCATGACAGAACCGGAAGGGCCCTTAGAGTATTATACTCTAGAGGATTATCAGTATTCTACTGATGCTGTTATTCCAACTTCCTCTTCTCCCTGTAAAATTCCAGGGAAATATGTCATGTATTAGTGTTGATGCTCACCAGTCAAATACCACCACGGACACTTAAAGTCACAAGAAGGTGTGTTGATTACTTGATGCAATAAGGGGAACCCAAGGGCAAGTGTGGGCACCAAATTCAGAGGGTATAGGAAGATTTGTTACAGAGTTTAGCTTTCTGGTAGGTGACTAAAGGGAGGGGTCAAGGTGGCAGGATTTTGCTGTAGATGAGTACTATCAGGGGATGGGGAAAATTCTTTACTGGAGTCAATAGTTTGGAACATAGTGCGGATATAGCTGTAATTGATTTAAAAAAGCATCTGGCACTCATGATAGGTGGGAGAGGGTGATGTTTGGATATTGTTGTGGTCTGCATATTGTTCTTATTTTTGTCTAGGATCAGACATGATTACAAAGTGATCTTGTGTTTTTCTCACTCTGTTATAGTCTCAGAGTGACCTCTGATGATGTTGGTGCTCTGGGACATTGTGTATCTTCAACAGGAGAAAATCCTGGTCAAACTATGTCACATCAGCTCCCAACTGACAGCTATCAAAGCTTCTTTATTGTTGTTCATTAAGACATCCCAAATGGGACAGATGGGAGTGGCAGTGTCCAAGCTTGAACATAAATCTCTTGACTTCTAGGACAGAGACCTTTTCATTATTCCATGCCAGACCATGAAAATCTGTAATGTGGGAAAAACAGTAAAGTGGAAAGTACACAGGGTTTGGAATTTGATAACATTGGGTCCAAATCCTGGCTCTGTCACTTAATTAATGTTTCTGAAGTTCTGTTTCCTCAGTGAGGCAACTGAGTATCTTTGGATGAATGTTGTCTCCGGGTTCTATGTTATTAATTCTGCAAGAGGGTCCAAAAAAATAGACTTTTTCGTCAGCTTCAGAAAAAGTGTATAATAGCTCCAACTTATGATGGAGCTTAAATTTTATGTTAAGTTAAAGTAGATTTATATATTTTTTTAATCCTATGGGTTTGAAATCAAAGTAAAAACTGGTAAATGGCTGATATTATCTATCCTTGGGTTGAAATAAGATGATTTCTTGAATGTTATTTAATGTTAGGGAAAATAAGCAAACAAACACCGATATATTTTTCCTCTTGCCCAATTTTAAGGGCAATTATCAAGAAATAAGACCTACATGAGTTAGTATGGTTGTTCTCTTTCCCAGGCTCATATTGTGAGGTATATATCCATCCCTTATAAGTCTCAAGTAAGAAGTCCAACTTGCTACGTATTTCACTTCAAGTCTCTCCTTGAAAACTGATCACAAGATTTATATTTCTCCAGGCTTTTTACAAAGACTATTTTGGATTTCATGAAAGGCCATGACCTTAGGAAAAGAACAACAGTAACAGAAAATATATAAATAGATGAAATAAGGTTAGAAAGCAACACTTTTTTTTTTTCAAATTTATTTCTAGGAGAGAGAGAGAGAGAGACAGTGTGAGCAGGGGAGGGTCAGAGAGAGAGGGAGACACAGACTGAAACAGGCTCCAGGCTCTGAGCTGGCAGTCAGCACAGAGCCCAACACGGGGCTCAAACCCACGAACCGTGAGATCATGACCTAAGCGAAAGTCGGACGCTTAACCGACTAAGCCACCCAGGCGCCCCAGAAAGCAACACTTTTAAATAAAATGTTGCTTTTAAATAAAATGTTCATCATGTAAGTTAAATTTGTAAATAAAACCATACACATCTTCTGGAAGCTTTAGGGTTTTTTTGTTTTCGTTTTTTTTTTTTACCTTTCGATGTGTTTCATCCTAGCAATGAAATGTGGAAAAGGATTTCAGATTTAAAGGAAAAATAAATTGCATAAATAAGGAAAATGATATTCAAACAGAGATAAAATGGGCAAATGAAATTTCTGCAAATCACTGTATAAGCAAAGGAATGTCGGGGGGGGGGGTGGCACAGAGACTGGCTGTAGGGCTCAGAGAGCTCTGAGGAAATATTTGGAAGTCTTCACCAGAAAGCTGAAGAGGAGGGAGTCCCACAATTTTCCCAAACACAGAAATGCTTAATGAAATAAGCATAATGACAGGGAACCTGAAGGGAGAGCCAACCTCAGAAGTAAAGAAGAGAAATCCCAAGTTTTCAGACCCCCAGAGGAATTCAAGCCAGAGCAACGAGCTAAAACTAAAGCCTGTGGCAGAATGCTGAAGACCCTGGGGGAGGTTGTCTTTTATGAGGGAAAAAAAAGTCCCACTGGAAGATGTCAAAAAGTATGAAGTTCTTGAGGGAACAAGTCAGCCTGAGAAGTCAATGCAGGTGACAAATGGGTGTATAAATAGCCCAAGAATTTCCAATAATAAGCAGTTGAGAAAAGAGTTTTAAGTCTTTAAAATTTTTTTTAATGTTTATTTATTTTTGAGAGAGAGACAGAGACAGAGACAGAGTGTGAGCAGGGGAGGGGCAAAGAAAGGGAGACACAGAATCCAAAGCAGGCTCCAGGCTCTGAGCCGTCAGCACAGAGCCTGACACAGGGCTTCAACCCACAAACGGTGAGATCATGACCTGAGCCAAAGTTGGACACTCAACCGACTGAGCCACCCAGGTGCACCTAAGTATTTTTAAAGAATGATCAGAGATTAAAGAGGAATAGAAATCATAAAGTAAGAACAGGACATTATGAAACAAGGAGAAGTTTACATAAAAGAGCCAAGCAGAAATTGTAGAGATAATAAATAAATAAATATAACTTTAAAAGTAACAGCAGCAACAACAACATATTTGGGAGTTTAAAAACGACACAGGATTAAAACTATAGATGCTACCTATAGGGATACGGTAGGGATAAACTTATTATGAAATAAGTCATAATATATTGTAATGACGATTAAGCATACGTGAACAATCAGAAACAAGTTCAGTAACTATCAGTTGAGTGGAAAGACAGAGGGCAGTGTATTTATACAGTGGCATACTAAAATGGTGTAGTTAAAAACAAGAGAGGTCAATATGTAGTAATATGGATAGAATTTAAAAGCATCACTGATGGTGAAAGCAAGGAGCAATGCGATGTATGCTGCGTGATACCATGTGCATCAATTTGATAAACCTGGAATAGAAAACAACATACTCCCGGATAGACAATAAGTAGTTACAGTGGAAAAACATGGAGAGGGAGCGTACCCAGTTTGAACAGTGGTAGCAGTTGCTCCTGGAGAGAGATGGAGAAAAATCAACTTGGGCCATTTCCATTCGCAACTCCAACCGCATCTGCAATGTTTTATTTATTTATTTTAGCAACTGAAGCAAAACGAATACAGTGTTTATGTTCCCAGAAGCTTGGTAGAGGTGCTTCCTATGGTACCGTCTGTGCTTTTGGTGTGTTTCAAATTCCTCACAATTAAAAATGCAGAGACCAAATAAAAAGTACGAAAGGATGGAACAACTTTCAGGTGAACATGGAGCTTATCAAACCTAATCGTCTCTCTGCTTCCCTAAACACGGACGTGACTCTCTCTGTCAGGAGCCACAATTTTGAAGTAGAGTGGGGCTGCCAAGTAGAAGTAAAAGTTCTCCAAGCTCATTCATGCAACCTAAGTACGCAAGAAGAGATCATCTTTTAAATGCACATTTCTCTGCCCTCACCTTTGTTAGCCTTACTGACAAGTTTTTTCCAACGTAGACAGAAGTGCAGGTGAGAGGAAAATAGAAGTGGTGATATCTGAGAGGCAGGGCACTCCTCTGAAGTTCCTCTCAGTTCTCTGAGGGAAGATGTTCTTTCTCTTGACTTCTTGCTTTATGGTACTAAGTAGTGAAGGACAGCCGGTACTAACTAAGGATCAGGTGCGTAGAGGTGCATGGATTCTGATCATAATAGAATGAAGTTGTCTGAAGGGTCTGTTGTTACTCAATATCAGCTGGGGGAAGGAGGGAATCTTCAAAATTTGGTGACCAAAGAGAACTAGTATGACACAAAGGAAGTACGTTTCTGTAGTAAGAGAAAATAGAGAATTTGTAATTAAATCATTTTCGTCATTTAATAATTGAAGAGACAAGTTTAACACATCCTGTGCTTTTGATGTTAACTAGAGTTTAACATATTAATTGCCCCAATCTGATGTGAAATAATGCAAATTTAATCCTGCAACTGCTCTTTCCTGTTTACTTTAACTGATGAGTCTTTCATCGGTCTCCAGCATGAGATTTTTCTTTTTAAAATATTTATGGTTGTGTCAAATATGTGTAGATTCCTTCAAAACGATCTCATTTTTAAAAGCAATTAAAAGTGAGAAGAGGCCCCATTAAAATTCAGGAATAAAACTTGTCATTAAATGAAAGTAATCTGTGTGCTGAATACCAAAGGATCCGGCAGTTCCAGGTTGATGACTCTGAGCCTAGGCTACAGCAGAGTAACAAGGCTTTAGTGACTGAAACTTGAGTCAAACTGGAATTCTGAAAAGCCACAAGGAAATTCACTTGCATATATGAGAAATAGAATGAGGGTTTTTTTTTTATTTTTTTATTTTTTATTATTATTATTTTTTAAATTTATTTTATTTTATTTTTTTTCTGGGAGAGAGAGAGAGACAGCGTGAGCAGGGGAGGGTCAGAGAGAGAGGGAGTCACAGACTGAAACAGGCTCCAGGCTCTGAACTGGCAGTCAGCACAGAGCCCGAAGCGGGGCTCGAACCCAAGAACCGCGAGATCATGACCAAAGCGAAAGTCGGACGCTTAACCGACTAAGCCACCCAGGCGCCCCATGAGGGGTTTTTTTTAAAACATCTTTTGAAATTCAGGTTGATTGATCAAGTGAATGTGAAAAAAAGGAAAGAGTTCTTGCGGCTCAGAATGGAGAATAATAGAACATAGATGACAAATAGATAATCTGGGCATAGGTCCCATAGGGTGATGCTTCCATTTCATCCAGGAATGGGTGTTGAGTACTGAAGACATTCCAAGCTGAGTAAAAAGGAAGAGAGATTGGTACCTTCTCTGGAATTAGGTTTGGGATAGCCAGAGTTGGCATACTAAATGCTTTTTAAAAAAAGTTTTTATTATGAGACCACTCTGGTTGGTTTTTTTAAAAATGTTTATTTTTGAGGGAGAGTGGGGGAGGGGCAGAGAAAGAGGAGGCAGAAGATCCAAAGCTGGCAAGAACATAGGAGCCGCAAGATCATGACCCGAGCTGAATTTGGACGCTTAACTGACTGAACCACCCAGGCGCCCCAGACATACTAAATGCTTTTTAATATTCTTGTCCAATGCCTAAAAACATGATTTACAGGACTATTCTCAACAGGCAGAATTTAATCACACATCGGATTTTAACTGACCTACATATAAAAATCTCTTTTCCTCTCTTAAATTTCTCTCACAACATCCATCCTTCTAAAAATGAGTTTTGGATGGGGGCGCCTGGGTGGCTCAGTCGGTTAAGCGTCCGACTTTAGCTCAGGTCATGATCTCGTGGTCTGTAGGTTTGAGCCCATGCATCGGGCTCTGTGCTGACAGTTCAGAGCCTGAAACCTGCTTTAGATTCTCTGTCTCCCTCTCTGCTCCTCCTTCATGCATGCTGTCTCTCAAAAATGAATAAATGTAAAAAAAAATTTTTAAATGAGATTTGGATGACCTTGAGATACTATCTCTGGAGTTTTTACTGGTAGGATCCCTGTTACAACAACTTTAAGTCATTTATAGCCTAGAGAAAGAATCTGTGGCCCTAATTATTGTCAGAGTTGGGTGGAGGGGCAGGGTTTGGATATAAAAATGCTAATATATAAACCAGCTCTTAAGAGAAACTATGAAGGGCTATCTCGTTTTGGAATCTCGAATTTATCAAGTTCACTATCTGAGGAGAAATTGCCCAGAAGATACATTTTGGATACAAGCTTTTTATATTTTGCTATGAATTCTGCCCCCAATTCTCCTGGTTTCATTGCTGGTGAAATGGGCTGAATGTCAGGCTGAGCTCTAAGGCCTGACTTGCCCCAAACATACTATGTTCCTTGGACTTACTCTGACCTTAGCACTTAAAGAGAGGTGGTACCTTCAGAACATAAGACATCATCAATTGCTGCTAGAGCTTAAGGAAAAACTAGCACCAGTTAGAGAGGGAATGATGAGCTCTCTCTTTCTCTCGAAAAGCTCTGTACTTAGATGTGGAGGAGGCGAGTGTCAGTGACTAATGTACAAAGATTCTCATTCTTAAGTCAGGGTGAAAAGGTTAGGAAAAACCAACATATTCCTCACTTCACACAGGGTTTTGGAGGTACTATAGTGTGCAAGGCAGTGTGTTAGATACTGTTGCCAATCCAGGTGTCAGGGTCTCTACCATCGACCTAGTCTAGTAAAGACTAGAGAATATCAAGAGTTTTAGGAGGTCAGTATTTAATAAACATTTCCCAAGCCAAGAATCGGTTCTAAACCAATTGGGAGAGACAAAGTCGGCACAAAGGTAAGATCGAAATACCAGTGGTGGTATGATAGAATTGATGACAAAACTGTGGCTTAGGTGTGCGACAACAGCGGGATTCCTTTTTTTTTTTTTTTAATGTTTTATTTATTTCTAGGAGAGAGAGAGAGAGAGACAGCGTGAGCAGGGGAGGGTCAGAGAGAGATGGAGTCACAGACTCTGAAACAGGCTCCAGGCTCTGAGCTGGCAGTCAGCACAGAGCCCGACACGGGGCTCGAACCCATGAACCGAGAGATCAGGACCTAAGCGAAAGTCGGACGCTTAACCGACTAAGCCACACAGGCGCCCCTGGGATTCCTGATTACAGACTCAGAATTAGACGGATATGCCTTCCGAGTCAACACCTCACCTGTGCCCTGCGAGGAGGGTGGCCCTGTAAACTTAAGTGTGGAAGAGCAGATCTCAGGTTGTGCTTTCTGCAGAGCTGCTTCTCAAGAAGGAAACTGTGGTGTCTGTCTGGTCGCACGGGGGCCCCAAATGTGGGGCGATGATCAGGTGGAGGTCGGTGGCTGGGGTGTTGGAAGGATTCACCCGAGGCAGAACAAAGGAGATAGAAGTTTATTGCATACGATGCAAGGGAGCAGTGGTCAGGACAGCAAAGCAGAGACTGCCTGTGGTAAGGCAGTGGGTGGGGGCTGTTTTAATTATTTTTATTATTATTTTTTAAAGTTATTAAATTTTTTTTTTACTGTTTTATTTATTTTTGAGAGAGAGAGAGACAGAGCAAGTGGGGAAGGCGCAGAGAGAGAGGGAGACACAGAATCTGAAGCAGGCTCCAGGCTCTGAGCTGTCAGCAGAGTCTGAGAGGGGGCTCGAACACGTGAACCCTGAGATCATGACCTGAGCTGAAGTCGGACACTCAACTGACTGAGCCACCCAGGTGCCCCTTCTATTTTTTATTTTAGAGAGAGACAGTGTGTGCATGTGCATGAGTGCAAGTGGGAGTGCAGGGGAACAGAAGCAGAGAGAGAGAGAGAGAAAATACCTTAAACAGGCTCCATGCCCAGTGCAGAGCCCGATGTGGGCTTCACCCCTCAACCTTGGGATCATGACCTGAGATGAAATTAAGAGTTGGCTGCTCAACTGACTGAGCCACCCCCATGCCCCAACGATTAAGGTCCCCCCCCCCTTTTTTTTAAGTAGGCTTAAAAGCCCAACACAGAGCCCAGTGTGGAGCCTAGCATGGAGCCCAATGCAGGGCCTAATGCATACTTGACCTCATGACCCTGAGATCAAGACCTGAGCTGAGATCACCAGTCAGATGCTTAGCCAACTGTGCCACTCAGGTGGGGGGCTGTTTCGAACAGGGGAAGATGAGGAGGTATGGTGACGTATGGAATCCTCCCTTTTTTCGTGACTGTGTCTGGTTGTAAGTAGCCCATCGGTAGTTAGGGCTTATGGATATTTTGAGGGGGGTCAGCAGATGGGCCTGTCTGTTTTCAGTCAAGAGACCTTGTGGGCTCTTTCTACGTTCTCTCGCTCAAGCCTGTTTGCCTAAAAGCGGGCCCTATAGAAACTATGCGTATCCAGTTGATTATTCTAACTTTACCAAACACATTAATTGTCTTAGTGTAGAATATGATATCAAGAAATCTTTCTGACATAATCTTCTAGATTCTATCTTTAGGATCTCCTAAGCAAGATATATGAAATCAATGAATTTTGAGTCTGCCTCCCAATTTTATTGTTTAACATCCATTTTCCTTCATTTTTATGGTTTGCACAATCTCACCATTGTACTTTGCTGTCAGATCAATATCTAATCCAGGCCTTGATGCCACACATTATTGCCCTTCATGGCTTCTATTTAATATTTAATATGCTTCATCTTTAGGATCCTAATTCTATAAACTTTGTGGTCATGATCTCAATTTGATCACTCCACTTTCAGGGGCAATCTTTCATTGCAGTTCACTCAGGAATACTTTGAGTATTTTATAGTACTCATTTCACGGATTCTCCTTCTGTGACTTTCACAGGGTGCTTCTTAATAATTTTCTGGATCCTGGCTCCGTCTGGAGGAGTCATTTCAGTGTGCTCTGATATCCTTCCTCTCTTCCTCTGCTAGATTTTGTTCCCCTGTGAAGCACTCTTTCTGATTTAGTAAGAATTGAAACAATTACACAGTCCCCTGTTTAAACATTGCTTCTGAAACTTGTCTGCATGTTGGCACCTCCTAGGAGGCTTAAAAACACTGACGCCAGATCTCAGAGAGATTGTGATCTCCCCCAGAGATTGTGATTGATTTGGTCTGGGCTGCAGTCTCCCAATAATCCCAGCATAAGTAATGTTTGAGAACCACTGCATTAAAACATGTCCCATTTTCCTAATACTTTGAGAGCAGTTAGACTCTTGCATTTTATGCCCATCCATTCTGATCTTTAAATTCTGATTTCTTCCATGTCTACTTAGTTTAGTTAATATTCCAACCATTCTCACAAGTAATTCTCTCTCTTGCTTCTGCTTAACCATGATGCCTTTCTTTATTTGATTTTCATTCTTCGCTTGCTCCTATTTGAATAGGAAGACTGAAGCACTCTAAGAAGTTGCTGTATTTTCTTTATAATAAGGATCCCATGACTTTTTAGTTAATAATTAACAAAATCTACTCTTCTCTGAGTGAAACCTAATTTGGATCTAAAATCTAAACCTAGCTTCAAAGCAAGTGGTGGGCTGTCTCTTGGGCCTGTGGGCAAGTTGCATGAATTTAAGGTTAGCTGCTCCATAGGATTCTTCAGGTTCCTGAATGAAGAATGGAATTTGGGGCGGGGGATCAATCCCTTACTATCTACCTGGACATGGTACTAACATTGGAGCTAAACGCTAACTAGTGCTCTGTAGAACTCCACTGCACCACAGACCTGTCTGAAAAACAGTAAGTTGGACTATTTTTTGCCTATCCATTGATGCTTTAGGAGGGTTTACCCACCACAGCACTTCATTCAACGTGAGACCAAGCCACTCTTGGGAAATTCAAGGTCAGACTGCAGCAGCCCCCTCCTGAGTCCCTCATGGCAGATGTCTGGATGTGTTGCTGTGGCCTGGTGCCTGTAGCTCAGCCTTTATAAAAGAGCCACTTGTGTATGTTGGAAGCTGTCATAACCTTTGTAACCCAACACGGTTCAAGTGCCACATGATAATCACTTGCTAAAGCCTACGTCTTAAAGTTGCCCATTCGGAACATATCAGCTAAAAACAAAAGCAAGCAAAACAAAACGAAACAAAAATGTCCAAATTGCAAGACCCAATATAGGCCGCTGAAGCCAAAGGTTCTGCACTTGTTTCACATGTAGAAACACTCTTCCTGGTCCACAGCAGATGCTTCAGTCTCCGGGTATTATTTTACTGCCCAAGTTCCACTCTTTACTTCTATTTTCTTTTTCTTTTTTTTTTTTTTTTAATTTATTTCTAGGAGAGAGAGAGAGAGACAGCGTGAGCAGGGGAGGGTCAGAGAGAGAGGGAGTCACAGACCGAAACAGGCTCCAGGCTCAGAGCTGGCAGTCAGCACAGAGCCCGACGCGGGGCTCGAACCCACGAACCGCGAGATCATGACCTAAGCGAAAGTCGGACGCTTAACCGACTAAGCCACCCAGGCGCCCCTCTTTACTTCTATTTTATAGTCATGGAACTAGGGCATTAGAAGGACAATTCCCAACAGCTCCTTTCTTTATTTAATCAGAGACAAAGGAATTGTGGAAAATGAGATCAAAACACCAACTGGTTACAAGGGCTTTTGGAAAACGTGACTTAGTTGTATGACAGTAGTGGTCCTTTTAAAATCGTATCCCAGGGCACCTGGGTGACTTGGTCGGTTCAGCATCTGACTTTCGGCTCAGGTCATAATCATGAGTTTGAGCCCTGCTTGGGGTGAAAATGAGCCCTGCTTCAGGTGAAAACAAAAACAAACAAAAAAAAACATAAGCCCTGCTTCGGATGAGACCTGCTTCTCCCTCTCTCCCTCTCTGTGCCCGCCTCTGCCTCTTGTGGGATTCTCTCTATTTCTGCCCTTGGCTCACTTGCTCCTGCTCATAAGAAAAAAAATGAAACAAATAAAGTTGCATCACAGATTTCGGTAGGTTCATCCAATCACAGACAACCTAAAAAAAAAAAAAAGGAGTCACCTCTGCAGGACTGAGGCAGCCAGCCAGAGGGCTTGCAAGAGTAGAACATAACACATGCTTCCTGAAGTAGGCTGGCCCAGCTTGGTTTTTATCTCAAACTTATGAGTCAGCGAGTGCTCCCCTATCAGAGGTCCCTCACTATGGGAACTGAAAGCTGGTGGAGAGGAGGTTCCCATGTACAAAAAAGATAAGACATAAACACAGATGTCCTTACACCAGCAATGTCTGAGTGACACATAAAAACAAACTCAGCAGCCTTAGTCCTGAGGAAGAAAGACAGACTCAGTTGTGATCACTCCCAGGTGAAAGGCAACTCTTGTAATCCATCTTAGAGAGCAAGAAACACAGCATGGAACGGGGAATTTCTAGAAGTGTCCTTGGCAGAAACATTATAAAATGGAAAAGCTGAAGACCAAGTGAGTCACCTCAAGTCCCCTGTCACAAAATAAGCCGCACTGCACCTTTGTTAGTTAGCTCATCTCGTCCTGTTTCTCAAGTTAATCCTATTTAACATTTTGTAAAATATATCTTATAAAACCTTTCTATGGCTCTTACAGTGCAGGAACGATGCAGGACTAGATCTCAACACCTCTAATCCAACATATTTTCTGGTTTGTCCTCTCATAAGAATCATATCCTGGGGACTTGTGGCCTCAGGGGAATGAACTCTGGACATTGTCAAAGGTCCCAAGGGTGGCAGTGACCTGTAAGAGCATCCAGCTGTCCTGTGGGATCAGGTGGTATGTGGTGACAGCATAAAGGGCTGGACAGCACGTTTATCCAGAAATCAGGTAAAGATCTATCCTCTTGTCCAGGAATAGAGAAAAAATGGTCTGATAGGCTTCCATTTATAGAAAAACATCCATTCTTGTCTTCACCACACTCCTATGAAAAGAAGCACAATTATTTGTTTGTGTTATCTGTAATGCACAAATTATCATAACATATAAACACACATATGTTGTAACTTATAAACATATAATTAGGGTATTTTAGACAGCACACACCCAAATACATAGAATTTCCCTTACATAGTTCCCTTACATAGTAAGTAAGTTTCCCTTACATACATAGTTCCCCTTACAGTCTTCAGTTAGCTGGCTGTCAGAAAGATAGAGAAATCTAGGATTATGAATTATGCAAATTTAACACATGAAAAATTCATCTTAAGTGAGAGTAGGGAGGTGAGCATAGTAGAATGCTAATAAGCTTTAAAGGTAATATCTTTATTCGTAAAGATGTCTCTCGCTGTCAGCGCTGGCCAAAATCTTGGTCTCCATAGCACTACACTTTGGACACCTGGAGACATCTGGCTGCAGAATTTAGCCTATCACTTAAACCAATCCTTTGTGACTCAAAATGGAGGTGGCCATGTGGGTAATCAGGCCTCGGTTGTTGTCGTTCTAACTGATCTGCTGGTCTGTCCCGTTTTCCTCTCGTTCTCAGAATCTGGCCTGTATGCAGGACCCGGTGTTCCCAGGGGGTCATCTGTTTTGCGCCCACTCATCTTCCTCCTCACAAGACCTTTTGAAGCCTTCATCCGGGTCCAGTTTTAAACATGAGGAAACCTCTTACCTTTTAGGGACTGTGTGAAGATGAAAGGAGACGTAACGTGTGTGGAACCATCTAGGTCACAGGTACGCTGTGAATGTAAGCCCTGCCACGCTTCCTTCTCTCAGGCGAAGGCGGGATGGTGTGCTTATCATCCCAAGGATTTAAGTCACTTGGTGACAAACCTGTCAGGCCATCTGCTCCAGCGTTTAGAACCTCCAAACAGGTAACCAGTGCAATCCCAGTCAAACGCACTGTAACCCTCACATAGGCTTGTGTGACATTGGATATCCCTCTGAATGATAACAGGATTCCCCATTAGAACTTTAGGGCATGCAAACATTTTTGTGGAACAGGTAACAAAAATATATATTTTATAAACCTCAGTTTCTTATGTTTCCATCTCTTGATCAACTATAAGATAACTAGTGTCCAGTTGTTATGTTTTTTGTTTTTGTCTGTTGTTGTTTTCCTGTTTGATCTCCTTGGCTGTTTTGCACTATGTTCATCTACCATATACATGCTAATTATACACACTCTGGCATTTACCAGCCAGCTGGCTGACCTTCCGCAAGTTACTTGGCCCCTCTGAATTTCAGGCAGCTCACCTGAAAATAAAACAATAATCTAATATCTTAAAGATAAAATGAAATGATATATCTAAAGCAGCAGTTCTCAGACATTTTGACCCAAAACTCCTTTAACTCTTAAAAATTACTGAAGACTTCAAGAACCTTTTATTTATATGAGTTACCTATCTACAGATATTTACTATATTAGAAATTAAAACTGAGAAATTTTCTATAATATTTATTTATTTTAAAATAGCAATAATAATCCCATAATATATTAACATAAATAACATATTTTTTAAAAGTTTATTTATTTATTTTGAGAGAGACAGGGAGAGTGGGAGAGAAAGAATCCCAAGCAGGCTCTGCACTGTCCTTGGAGCCCGATGTAGGGCTCGAACCCACAAACTGTGAGATCAAAAACTGAGCCAAAACCAAGAGTTGGACACTTAATGGACTCAGCCACCCAGGTGTCCCCATAAATAACATATATTTTTTTAATGTTTTATTTATTTCTGAGAGAGAGAGACAGAGACAGCATGAAGAGTAGAGGGTCAGAGGGAGAGGGAGATAAAGAATCCAAAGCAGGCTCCAGGCTCTGAGCTAGCTGTCAGCACAGAGCCCGATGTGGGGCTCAAACCCACCAACCGCGAGATCATGACCTGAGCCGAAGTCAGACGTTTAACCGACTGAGCCACGCAGGCGCCCCAACATATTTTTGTTTTAACTAAACAACTGTGTTTTCAAAAACAACTTTAGAAAGTGGCATTTTGAAAATATTTTGTCAATCTCTTTAACATCTTTAAGACAGCTGGATTGTCATATATACCCTCTATATTTGATTTATTGCAATCTATTGTTATGGTTGAAGTACATGAAGAAAATGTGGCCTCACACAAACTCATAGTTGGAAAAGAGAAGACTATTCTTATAGCCTTTTCTGATACTTGCGGATATTCTCCTTTGATATATACCCGAACTCAGCAAGTGGTAGTTTATAAAAGGTTTGTTGCAATCTGGAATCTTAAACCATATCAGTGAATGTTCTGTACTGTGTAATATTAAAATCCATCAGTCTGCTTTGCACTTTGAATGGCTATTTCACCCACATATAGTTTTATGCATTATGCATGGATCATTTGGAAAATATTGGTTTACTGAGTTATGCAGGTCTTTTAAATGTTGGCACATTTTATCACAAGATGTAAACAAAAAATCACATGTGTTAAACTCACCACCTATTGGATCAGGAAAATCTTTAGGTATCAGAGAGCTGTCAAGCTCATGGTAGTAGATACAGGTCTTCAAAATTCAAACTTTCATTTGAGAGTTCAAATTTTATCAGTGGCCGCAAATCCTGTTAGTTGTTTTTCTTGAAGTGACAAGTTCACTTTGTTCATTTTCAAGGAAACATCTGCCAGACACCCAAGTCTGAAAACCACTGTGTGTCAGCTGTTCTTTCCAGAAAAAATTGTGCTCTATGAAAAAAGTGTTAAGTGCAGCTTACAACTCAAATAATCACATGTCTTTCTTCGAGACAACCATAGTGCTTCGCTCTCAGCTGATGGCTGTATGTGTACTTTCCACTTAATCATATAGAATATTAAAAAGATGAGCAATTTAAAAGGTAAAATTTAATACAATTAATAATTTTTAATTATTAAATTAATTCAGTGCTTCATTGAATTATTCAATGATTTTTTAAATCATTGAAAATTTTTTAAAAATTAAAAGAATTTAAATCATTGAAAAATTCAATAATTTTTAAATTATTAATTAATTAATTCAGTGCTTCATTGAACACAGTCTTAAGTGAGGCTAGCCTTTTAATCTTTTTCTTACATGTGAGTTCATGGCTGTGAAGACTACAGTGATTACTGATACATTTTTATTTTGGTGTCACTGCCTTGATTCGTGCTTAGGTACCATGAGTTTTTCCCGTGATAAATTTCACATCATCAGTACAAATACCAACACAATGAAGAAAGACATGTAACATGTTTGCACTATCACAAATTAGTTTTGACTTTTTGCAGAGTCCCTGAAAGGGTTCTGAGGGTGCTAGGGATTCTTGAGCCATACTTTGAACCACTAATATATGTTTTAGCTATTAAATGATGTAATACAGAGTGGGCCCTCAGTAAGGAAGATCAATCCCTTTATTTTAAGGTGAGTATTTTATACTGTGAGTGTACTTGTGTTTGAACCTATGGTAAGGAAGCTTGAGTTTATGGCACATTATTATCACAGGTTTATGTGAGAGACCCTCTTTCTAAGCTCCTAGGTTTTAGTAAATTTGACCTCTTCCCTTTGTTTCCTCAGCCCCAGAGCTGTTTCAGATTCGCCATGGCTGGGGGAAGTCAGACACCAAACTTGGTGGGGTGGGAAACAGTCATTTCATGGCCCACCCTCCCACTGAGGTAAACAATGATCTGAGTTTCGAGAAGACTGGATTCCCCTAATCCAGTCAGTTATCACAAAGGTTATTTAAACATTCTGAGCCTCTTCTACATTTCATATGATTCAATTCACCAAAATACGTTTTTTAAAATGCTCTCAGGGGTGCCTGGGTGACTCAGTCATTGAGGACTTCAGCTCAGGTTATGATCTCATGCATGGTTCATGAGTTTTAGGCCCATAATGGGGCAGCTTGGAGCCTGGAGCCTGCTTCAAATTCTGTCTCCCTCCCTCTCTGCCCCTCCCCTGCTCATGTTCTCTTTCGCTCAAAAATAAATAAAAACATTAAAAAAATTTTTTTGAAAACTGCTGTCAGAATCACAATACTATTTTTAGAAGTAGGAAACACTCCTCCCATTTTTACATGATGATGTCTGAGGATGATTATAAACGTTTACAGGTGATATTTAAATTAGGCAAAAATGTGTATTTGTTCCAAAACAGTTGAGCAAAGGAAACTGAGAGAAACACAAAGTGTTTCATCACATGAAGACATTTTCTCTGGCTTCCTAGCAGGGCAATTTAATTCCAGAGGATTGCATGTATTGATTGAAGTACTAGCCCCTTGATACTTAACAGATGAATGAAACCAATGAAAAGGGCACTTACTATTCACATTTCCCAATGTGAAAGAACAAGCATTAATAAAGGGAGAGAGTTAATTTTAGAAAATGACAAAAGATTGCATTTATTGAAACTGTTTCATAAAATAGGATTGTAGGTTATTAGCCTAAAACAATACGTGGTTTAAAAAAGAGCACAGCTTCCAGGGAAAATACCTCCAGGTGCTGTTCAGGATAGAGATGACAGCATTGGTTGCCTGAAGCAGACGTAGGCCTTAGGGAGCTTCTAATCTGGGAGAAGCTCTTGTTGGGTTGTGTAAGTGTATAGATCCTTGCTTTTCAATCTTAGCTTTTCTCTTGCTTCTGCTCACTCTCCACATCCCTGGTCTTTCCGACTCTTCGGCTCCTCCAGACTGTTATCTACTTACGGATTGCCAAAATGGTGCCCACAAGGCACACTGCCTTGAACAACGGGAGGCAGCATCTCTTCAGGGAATTTATATCTGAAATTATTCATTAAAAGAATAACTGCAGTTTAAGTGTAATCTCTTAAAAAGCTTCTGATATCTATGACATATAACATGTAAAATAAATAAATCATCTTGTGGTGTGTTAAGTGACTGGCCAAGGAGATGGGTTGGGAGGAAGAGGCATTAACAAGTGTTGTAGATTGTGAGATTCTTTGGGCAGTGAGCTAGGTTTTACAAACATAAGTGATTTTAATCTTTACAAAAATCCCATGGTAACATCCATGTTTGGAAGGGTTAGTAGACTGAAGATCAGAGTGGATAACTTGTCCAAGGTTGTTCAGATTGCTGTAGAATGGGCTTAATGCATTTGATCTATCATAACTATTAGATACTTCTTGATAGACCATAGTAGCCTGTCAAACATGGGACAATGTTAAACAAACAAGGAAGATTTTACTCAAGGCTATTACAATAGTTTGTAGGAGACTATAATTATGTCTGAGCTCAGCTACTGTAAAGGAGAGCTAGGGTAGGAAGAAGGATTTTAGGTCATCTTTGTTTGCTAATTGCCTTTATCCAAAGGAAAAATAAACTTCTTTTGTATCTTCATGGCAAGAGATAATTTTACAACTTGGAGTAAGCTGCCTGCCCAAGTTAAGCTCATAGCCCTTCCACAGAAACTGGGAGATGGGACATTGTCGCCCTCAATGATTATATTTTAGAAGGATGGCTCCCAGGTTTGTAAGAAAGACATTCCTTGAAGGTAGAACTGATGAGAGGCTTTTAAAAAGATTTACATAACAAAAATAACAAGACAGAAATTACAATTAGAGTTTTCTTGAAGTAAATCTTCTCAGACAGGGAGGTCAGGGGTCTAGAGGCAGGAAGAAGCCTATCTAAGGTTTAGTCAGGCTGAAAGACGATTAAGGTCCTTGGTCTTGATCAGTCCTCCCTTTTGTCCTAGGGAAACCAGGCATTCCATTGAATAACTTCAGAAAACTAGACCAGTAGTTTGTTAAAGTGTGTTTGTGTTATTTAAGGGCAAGCTGAACCATCTCCTGAGAGGCGTAGAGGGTATTTGCTGGGTGGTGTGAGCAGCTGGGTATTTAACAAGGAGGATTCCTATGGGAATTAAAAGGAGAACAAACATTAATGGTTGAAACAGACTATAAACCCAGTTACTGAGGCCAGAAAGTAGCCAATCAAGAAGATTCCAAGATACTGGGCTCGATGTGTCTCTAGATAGTGCAATGAGGATGCCAATGGCAATGTGACAGATTTCCCAGTTTGCAGTTGGAATATTTTTGTGATGATATAGATATCAGAGAGGTTTTGGTGAGATTGACAACAGTTGTGATTATTTCCCAGAAGAGCATAGAAGATGCAGGATTTCTGATGAACTTCCTCAGTGATCCGTACAGCTGCACTTCGAAACCTGAAGGTGCTGATACAGGATCTACTGAGTAATGAGACCTTTGAAGTTTATATCAAGTCATCTGGCTTCAGCTCATGGGTCTTCTTCAGATCCAGGGGGAAAGACCAGCTAGAAGATAATGTAGTTCCAATAGGGATCTGGGCAGTCAGGCTGTAATTCTTAGTGATTCCAAGTCAGGATAGTAGGAGAAAAACTGGAAATGTTTGGACCATTTTAGTCAGATGTTGAAGAAAGCCTTAAAAATTTCAAATTTGGCAAATACTGACAATTTGTGTAAGGTGACAGGACCTCATATACTTTACAGGTGGGTGACAATACCATGAAGTTTATAAAGAGGTGAAAAATAACTTAGAGACAATGAGGACCAGAAAGTGATCTGAAAAGACTGTGCTACAGTTTCCTCTTGAAACATAAAACTTTTCTGTTTAGTCACCTCACTTTTGATCAGTGATATTCAGAGTAAGATTATTTTCAATCACAAAATAAATTTGGTCTTCTTAGATTTGATAAGAAGTAGTAATTATCCACGTCAGCCTTTTAAAGTTGGCTTTGTTGGAAGTTCCTATAAGGAGTTGTAGATTAGACATTTAAAAGCCGCTTGAGGCTTACAAGCTGAGACAAGAACTTGTTACCAGGTTTTACTTGCAGTACTTATAGATTTGGATGAATTTCTCTCTTGTTGAGCTCCCCAATATATCCTGTTTTCTGGCCCTTCCGCGAGTGACTTTCCTTACTGATAAGGCCAGAAACGTATAAACCAGGCACCGGGCTGGTTTTCCTGAAAGGGCTTTGTAAGCATTGGCTCCTTAAAATTGACCTTAGTTCCTTAAAACTCTCTGGTCATATCTGATTCTATGCACATCATTCTCAAATATGACATTAAAGTCAAAGTCTTGGTTGTATAATCAATATTTTTAATTATGTTCTGTTACAAGGAAGACAGATTTTTATCGAACCTATGCAAATAATTATATTGCCATGCAAATGAGAATACACAAACATTTCTGAATTCTGGGGGAGATTAGGCAGGGATAAAAGGGTAAATGTTTCACCTCTGTTTACAAAAGCGTAATCTACTAATTATTTTTTTTAATGTTTTTTTTTTTAATTTATTTCTAGGAGAGAGAGAGAGAGACAGCATGAGCAGGGAAGGGTCAGAGAGAGAGGGAGTCACAGACTGAAACAGGCTCCAGGCTCTGAGCTGGCAGTCAGCACAGAGCCCGACTCGGGGCTCGGACGCTTAACCGACTAAGCCACCCAGGCGCCCCCCTACTAATTATTTTTTATGAGTTATATGTAGCTTAAGGAGAAAGAGAAAAGGATTCCTTCTATCTGGGAAATAGAACACTAAAACATCAGTAATGTTTCAAATAAAACCCATAATCATCCTTCATAAATTCATATAGTCCTGTGGAATTACTTCTTGTTCTTCTTGATCTTGGGTTAGCAATCTCATGAACCCACCAGTTTCTTCTGGCTGGTTTAAGAGTACATTGACGTGAGACTGATTAACAGGAGAAAATAAAATTTAATTTTGTACACGTGGGACCCTCACATACATGGGAGGTTCAAAGAAAGAAAGGTAAAATGAGATATATATGGCATTCTGAGTGAAGGAATGGAATAGGGACTTCAAAGAGGAGGAGGGCAATTCACAGAGAAACAAGGAGAGCAGATGATTGGTAATTAGATGTTTGCCCTCCCAAATAGAGTCACTCAGGTAAGATTTATCTCTGGAAACTCTTATTCTGGGGCAGATCCCCAATTTAGATTCTTCTTGGTAGGTAAGGGAGAGGTAAAGGTTCCTCCTAAAACTACAGATTCTTAGTTGCCATTAGCTCAAAATAGTCCACATGCTTAAATAGCACACTTCAGGGAGATTTGTTCTGAACCCCTTGTTGGGAAGGGAGAATTTTAATTTTCCCATCAAGGTCTTTCTATCTGGACTAAGAATCAAATTGACATGAGACAGATTAACAGGAACAAAATAAAATTTAGTTTTGTACTTAAGGGGAATCCACATAACATGAAATTCTGAAGATAGGCAACATGAGGCTTATGTGACATCTTGAACTAAGAAGAGAGATGGAGGTCTGGTGTGGAGGAAAGCCATGAGCGGGAGAGTGAAGTGAGAGGAGGTGTTTGGAAAACAAGGGTTGCCTTGCTTTGCAGATAAATTCCTTAGGTAAAGAGTAATCTTCCTGGTACAGGCTCTCCTTTCCGGTGTGAACATAGGCAGTTGAAAGGGAAGTAAAACGTTTTTTTCTGAATCTTCTGGATTTTGATTGTTTTTTTTTTCTATTTTTCTTAATGTTTTATTTATTTCTGAGAGAGAGAGAGTGTGTGTGAGCAGGAGAGGGTCAGAGAGAGAGGGAGACACAGAATCTGAAGCAGGCTCCAGGCTCTGAGCCAGCTGTCAGCACAGAGCCCAATGCAGGGCTCAAACCTACCAATCGTGAGATCATGACCTGAGCCAAAGTCAGATGCTTAACCGACTGAGCCACCCAGGCACCCCAGATTGCTTTTATTTTTATTTTATTTTATATTTTTATTTTTTGAGAGAGAGAGAAAGTGGGAGCAGGGGAGGGGCAGAGGAGGAGGGAGAGGGAGAATCTTAAGCAGGCTCCATGCTGAGATCATGACCTAAGCTGAAATCAAGAGTTGGATGCTTAACCAACTGGGCCACCTGGGCGCCCCTGGGTTTTGATTGCTTTTAGCTCAAAATAATGTTCAAGTCAAAGTGGTCCAACTTGGGGCACCATGTTCATGGCCTTTACACCTTTCATTTGGTATCAGGCATAGTAGTGCAGGACATATCATGGACATCAATCAAGGGCATTGATACATTTCTAGAAATTTCATGTAACTTAAAAAATATTTATGTTAAGGGGCGCCTGGGTGGCTTAGTCGGTTAAGCGTCCGACTTTCGCTTAGGTCATGATCTCGCGGTTCGTGGGTTCGAGCCCCGCGTCGGGCTATGTGCTGACTGCCAGCTCAGAGCCTGGAGCCTGTTTCAGAGTCTGTATCTTCCTCTCTCTCTGACCCTCCCCTGCTAACACTGTCTCTCTCTCTCTCTCCTAGAAATAAATAAAAAATATTTAAAAAAAAATATTTATGTTAACATTTATGCATGCAGTAGGTTAAGTATCTTTTCTTATTTTACAAAAATTCCCATGTAATTCAACATATCAAAAAATCTAATTATTATTATTTATCTATACCTCTTTTTAGGAGGTGACAGATCTTTAGTGACTTTCTAAGGGCCCTCTAGGAAACCCCATGTATAGTTTTAAGTGTAAAAGGTATTTCGGATTAGATTTGGGGAAGGCAAAATATTAAATGTTTTCAAGAGGTTTGAATACTTGGTTAAATCTGATTATGAGTCATTGAGAAACAATGCTTGGCTGCCATTTAACTGAAGTGACAGTAAAAGATTTCAAAAGTAAATATAGGAGATAACAAAACTGTAAAAAAAAATCCTTAGCTCTTTTAAAAGCAAGAAGACTCAGTTCTTTTGAATAAGCAAGGAGATGATAAACTCAACATTTAAGCATAGGAACCATTCTGATAAAACACACTCTTGACTTCCCTAGTGGTGTTAAAAAGAAAATGATAGGCCCATTGTGGTGTCATTTGGGTCAGGCTGAGTCACCAAACTGGGGCTTAATATCTAATCTAATTGTAGTTTCTACCACACCTAGACATGTAAGTCTTTACCTGTCAGTCAGGAATTTTCTGATAAACGGCAATAAGGTAATCTGTCAAGTGGTACCTCTGTATCCCCCAAAGGAAGATGAGGTAATCTACCTAATAAGACCTCCCCACAAAAGAGATGATCTTGTCTAGGACAGTCCTTCCTTTTCTTTTGCTAATAACTTTCTTGTCATACCCTCATTCCTCTAAAAACCTTCCATTTTGTACAACTCCGTGAAGCTCCCCTCTACTTGCTAGATGGGATGCTGCTCCACTCATTAATTGCTTAATAAAGCCAATTAGACATTCACATTTACTCTATTGAATTTTGTTTTTTAATAGTGTATTACTCAAAAGGTAAAGCAGATTGCCTGCTGGCTCAGTTGGTAGAGCATGCAAGTCTTGATCTCGGGGTCTAGAGTTAAAGACCCATGGTGGGTGTGAAGCCTACTTAAAAAAATGGTAAAGAATATCTTTTATAAACTCTTATTAAGAGCATAGCAATAATCCAAGAAAATGTTGGCATTTTAACAGAGAGGAAAGCAAACACTAGTTTTGCATCGGTATCTTATTGATGCTAAAGCTCATATTTTAAAAATCCATCAACACTTAGCCAGTTTTTACTACTAGAGATTGAATTCTTTTTTTGCAAAACTTCTGCAACTTTCCATATCCATTCTGGCTTTGTCCTATACCTTTTTCATCCTCATTCTGGAGCAACCAGTGGACTTAATTTATAATAAAATTACTCTCCTTTTTCCTTAACAATAACACATCATATATACCTTGCATACTGGGCACATAAAATTGTTTCCTTTTGCCCTCGTTGCTTCTTATAGTTTCATTTATACACATTGATGATAAGTTTTAAATATTAATAACTTAGACTTTATAGAGGAAGCTTAGACATAGATAATTATGAACTATGTGTCATATGCCAGCATCTTGTAGCTGACTGGCAAAGCTTATGAATATACCATCTCATAGTTTTTATAGGGATTTGCTTTCTTATAGTACAGCTTCTCATTGTGGCAAAAAAGAACAAGTTTATTAATAGCTTCAAATATCTAGCCTCTTTTAACCATGTAAAATAAGAAGCTAAAGTATATAAAATGTATGCTTAGTAATTAATATTTCAGTGTTTAATCTTATTTAGAAATGATCTAGATATTTAGTGAATATGTATTACTTAATTTAGCATGTAAATGTACAACTATAAGTTACCAAAATGTTTTTGGAAACTATTTTTATGCAGACATATTCTTAAATATAATTATTATTGAAATAAACCAATCATATAAGATGTTATGCTTCTGATTAGCCTGCCTACATCTTCTCTGGGTCAACAGTCTCCAATTGGGGCATATCTGAATTAGAAAACCTTTATCTATGCTTCTGTAGTAATCTCTCTGTGTGTGTTTCTCTCTCTCTGATTGTTTTGTGTATCTACATAGTAATTGTTGCCTTAATTATACCAATAGAGTGGTAACACCCTTGCAGGCAAAACTGTGGCCTTTAACCTCTTTATCTCATTATTTAACACTGTTGTAGTACACAATGAGATCAGTAAATGTTTTTGAATGATTGATTTAGTGAATACACTTTCTTGTTTAGGTAAAGTCACTAAAAACAGATTTGATATAAGCCTCCTCATTCTCACAGTCAAGAAATCAACTGGAGCTTTGATAATTCTATGATATATAACAGACTGTGAAGTAGAAAAGTCTGGGAAATAATGGACAGTGCAGATTAGAGCTGAGTGCCCACTATAGGGAAGTAACTCATATCAAAGAGAATCATTCAAAAGTAAGTGCAAGCATAGGTGCTATGGTTTGTTTAAATAATTTACTCAGTTCTATACCCAATGCACCACGGGTGGGGAGATTTCAGCTCTATTTTTCTAGAACATGAGATGAAGCTGTTAAAAAACAAAATTCAACTGAGTAAACTTTAAAGATCTTATTGGATTTCTTCAGTGGTTCATGAATCAGGCAGCATCCCATGTTAGCAGATAGAAAGGAGCTTCAAAGAACTGAAGAAAGCAGGACACTTTTATAGGCTGAAGTGAGCAGGGACAAGGAAAGAGCAGATTACCTCATTTTTCTTTGGAGGACAGAAGGGGTTGATCAGGCAGATTTCACTAGTCCTGACCAGGAAATTCTGGATCGACTGGTTTAAGATTGTACTCCTGGGAGAGGTTGAAATTGCAGTTAGTTTAGGTAATAAGTTTTGGTTTGCAGATGTGGGGCATAGCACAAGTGACTCCATATTGGGTCTTTTAAAAGGAAGTTACCATCAACATTATTTCTACTTTCAAAAATGTTGCTGAAAAGGAAAAGCTGAGGTAGATGATAGAAAAGCAAGCATTTGTGACTCATTCGTTTTAGATATTGCTGAGGTTTTAAAATGAGAGTAACAGCAACTTGATTTTTCATTTGGACTATTTCACTAAGAGAAGGATGCACAATTTTGTGTTTTGTTTTAGAAGTTATTTAGGTTTTTCTGATTGATATTCTTCCCTGCTTTGCAGTCAATCAATCAATCTTCCGTTCCTTATTCTATATATTTTTAAATGTCCAAATAGACTTTTTTAAAAAAAAATCCTTGTTTATTTATTTATTTTGAGGGAGAGAGAGAGAAACAGACAGAGAGAAAAACAGGGGAGGGGAAGAGAGAGAAGGAGAGGAGGGAATCCCAAGCAGGCCCCACATTGCTAGCACAGGACCTGACTCAGGGCTTGAATCCACAAACTGTGAGATCATGACCTGAGCTGAAACCAAGAGTTGGACACTTAACCAACCTAGCCACCCAGGGGCCCCTAAATATCCAAATAGATTTTACATTGTGACAATAACTGGAGCTAAAATTAAGTTGAGCTAATTTAAAACTCACATATTAGAAAGTTTTCTAATATTTTCATCCAGGGAGACCTAAGTATAGATATTTCCAGGCAAAAGAGGAGTAGGCTGTGTATTTAATATATATTTTTAGTGTTAAACATTGGTGAGAATAGAAAGTGAAAGCCTTCTTTTAATGCTCCACTCAAAAACTCCACACATATCCCATGGGAAAACTGAGTGGAAGAACAAGGAAGAATGTGCTTGGAAAAGGTGGATATTTTTTTGCTCATCGAGGTTGAGGAGCTTATGCACATGACTTACCATCCCCCTTGAAATGTCAGGGAACATTTTCACATACCTTGAATCACTTTATCCTTAGAAAACTCTGTGGAATAGACAAGACAGATATTTTGTCCCCATTTTGTGTGAAGGAGAATGATGTCCAGAGTGGTTAAATGACGTCAACAGATTCAGTAGGGATATATCCATTCAGTAGAAAACAGCCATCCAGTTTTGCTTCATGATTAAGACCGAATTTACCTGTTGCTCAGATTCATACACAAGTGGAGTGATCTCTCCAAAACTTCAGTAGGCTTGCTGATGTTCATAATTAGATTTCATGAGATGCAGAGGAATTATGAATTATGAAATGGGATCACTACGCTGGAGGTCCTTACACATGCAGATAATCCACAGGGAGTTATCTTCAATTGCTTCTTTTTTTTTCAATGATTTTTTAATGTTCATTTTTTTGAGAGAGAGGGAGACAGAGTGTGAATGGAGGACGGGCAGAGAAAGAGAGAGAGGGAGGCACAGAATCTGAAGCAGCTCCAGGCTCCGCGCTGTCAACATAGAACCTGACTTGGGGCTAGAACTCAGGATCCATGATGTCATGACCCGAGCTGAAGTCAGATGCTTAATGGACTGAGCCACCAGGTGCCTCTTCAATTGCCTCTTCTAATCTTTGTGCTTCAAAACATGCCCTTGAAGGAGAAGAGATCAGATTACTCATTTCTTTAGATGATTGGTGTATCCTACTTTAAGAAATTAAAGAAGAATGTCCTAAGTGTACTTAACATTAAGGAGCTATAGACCAAGAATCATGATTTTGGTTTTGGTGCCCCCACATCCCTCCTACATATTTCTGTATAGTTACTAACTGTAAAGGATTTCACATGATAACAGCTACATGGACTTGGGATACTATAAGCACTAGGTTGATTTGAGAGAAGAAAGAAAAGTGTTTGAATCTCCACTGTCTTCTGCTTTAAAGAAAAGACAGTTTGGTGAAGCAGCCTCAATCTACAGAACATTTTAGAACAAGAGTAAGCACAGAGGAACTCCGGCACCACCCACCAGCATCAGCAAATACAGACTTGAGTGTTTCTCCAGTTTCTGCCATTAACTCAGCAGAGAGAAGTGGTACTAAGGGACCTGCTCCCTCTCATCACCTCTGGTCACTCCACATTTTACTCCTGAAACACAGTGAACCTTTAAGAAGTGTAGTTTGTGGGAAAACTTTCATTGTGCTTCTTGTTGCATGACTTCACATGTTTTAGTGTTTTCTCTAATGCTTACGCCAACAACAGCAGCAAAAACAACAAAACTCCAAAACACCCATTCGGAATTTGTGACTACTGTTGCTAAAAAATTATCAGGTTTACTCTTTCCATCATTTACTCATGGTATTTCTTTAGTCTCTTGGACTGTGCTACAAAGATAACTGCTGAGTAAATATTTGCTGAATGAAAGACTAGATGGGTTAATAAGGGAGGAACGACTAGCAGCACCTCCTGATATTTCAGGCACTGTGTTATATTCTGGAATATTATGGTGAACAAAATAGACAAGGTCTGTGCTTTTGGGAAGTGAATAGTCTATCGTAATGTGCACCCATCAAGGATCATACACATGTGTAATTATACACTGTGCTCAGTCCGGTGAAGGGATATTATCTCTTTGAGAAAGTTTTCTACATTTTTTGACCGGATAGGTTTTGTTGTCATGAAGAAATGGTTTGATTTGCCTTATATAGTTGATCCCAGCCGATCAATTTCTTATTTTCATTTTATTTGCCAAGAAACGCAGAACTCATTTGAATCTAAGTTCAGAAATCATGCCTAATGATGAACGTGTTTGTGTTGTCATTTTTATTGATCTTAATATTCTAGCTGTTCACTTATCCATTCAATAAATACATATAGATATCTACTAGGTACTGTGCTGCATGCTAGGCAGATGGTATTGAACAAAACACAGTCCTACCCCTGTGGAGGTTACAGGACAGAGGGGAGAAAGAAATTAAATAGTAATTGCATACATAATTATAACAACTATGTGTGAGAAGTCTTATGGGGAAAGGGACACATGGGCATGTGAGAGAGAACGATGGAAAAGGAAGGAGATTTTTTATCTCCCCAAGGAACTGGTATTTTAAATGGAGAACTAAGAGGTAAATTGTGCAGATGATGAGAGAGAGAGAGAGTAGGGAGGGGGGTCTTGAGACTTAGAGGACAGTAGAGGGAGAGGTGAACCATTGCAGGCTTAGAATCTCTTGATGTGGAAAGATCCACTCTTTAATAACTAAAAAAGCTTAGTTGGTTGATACTTACTGAGCTAGAAGGAGAGGGGAAATAGATGGCCATACAAAGCTTAGACGGCTACTTTTAGGATTTGATTTTTATCTTAAGATTATTAAAAAAGCTGTTGAGGTTTTCATGGGGGAGATGATGTGATTAGAATTACATTTTATTCCGTGTCCTCTCTCAGCTGCCTGTGAAATGGATTGGAAAGAAACAAATGGGGACTTTTAAAACATTTTATTTAACAAATTGAAATCAGCCATTCTTGTTTTGCTTGTGATTTCACTGTGTATAATGTAGCCTTTTTGTTTAAATTTATACTATTTTTACAGTAAGGAACATTCTCTTGTCTTATTTTGGTTATCTTACATAGGCCATTTAAACAGCTCATTGTGTCAGGGAGTTTTGAGAGGAGCCTTTGGAGGTAGATGACGAAAAGGAGAAAAAAATAATGGAAAATAAGAAACAATTAGGGGAGTAAAGAGCCTGAATGCACCAAAAGTACTGTTTTACAAGTTTGTTAATGGCTGGCCATACATACCTGAGCTTGACTGAGGATTCAGTCCTCATTTTTGTTCATCCAGGGATACAGAAGCCTCATTAGTAGAGAGTAGGGCATCAGTATATGTTTGTAGAATTAATTAACTAATTAATTAAGTCATTCTTATCTTTTCCAAAAGTTCTTACATTCCATAAAGGAAGCTATATTGGGGAAATTTTTCTTTTGTTGCTTTTCCCTGCCTTATCTTTCAATTAGAGCAGAGATGATTATGAGATCCATGAAGCTATGGATTTTTTTTCTTTTTGGGGTGGGGGAGGGCAATAAAGCAATAAAATGGCAATATGGCCTTTTCTCTTTCCCATGACAGAACTGACTGTGTTTCTGTGGGCTCCTTTTTGGTGCAACTTTATGTACTCTCCAGCCTGGAAAGAAGCCAGCTCTGAGTTTGCAATCTTAAATCCCATAATGGTTTCCTTAAGAAGACTGACAGAGCGTGCCTGCCTATGAATTCATGTTTGCAGGCAAAGGCAGAGGCAAATGTAGTCTATGTACACTTCAGTCATGCTGTCACTTAGGTGGCTCATTTGCTCCGATAATAGCTCTAACTGCCTTATTAGTCTCGCACACGTATTTGTCTGGCAACGAAATCATTCTTCTCTCGTTAGGGACATGCACAATGTTGGACAAGAAGTGCCTCAGGCTATCTCTCAACACTCTATCATAGCGAGACCATCCACCACAAAACCTTTCAAAATGCACTCCATCTACTTCACACACAAAGCACCCACAGCTACGTTAAGAGGCTAATGACCGCGCTGATGACTCTGGCATAAAGATGCTGGAGAGTGATTGAGAAAGAAACGTTACATTTCGAGTAACTGGACATTTTATTTCTATGAAGCCTTCCCCCTGCAGGTTTTCAATACAGAAAGATAACATTTTATTTTACTTTATTTTGTGTTAATCACTGAAGACTGTATTAGTTGTGATGGACTAGATATGGAAAGAGGGTGTTCTAAATGTTATCTCAAGATCTGTCTTTCATCTGCATGAAAACAAGCTGCCCTTGACCTCCAGACCGACTTACAACCCCTCTGGGAGAGGAGATTTAGATGTCTTGTCTAGCTCCTGGGCCTTGTTATTAGCCCTTCATCTCTGCCCTCTCTAGTTACTCAGAGCCTCTCCAGTGGCTCGTATGTTTCCATGAAGCTGTGCCTACTGCAAGATACATGGTGCAATAAATTATTCAAGAAAAAGACTTCTCAGTAAAAGTTTACTGCAAAAATAAACTTCCCATTCTCTCTCTACATCTGTGGGTTTATTGGCCTTTTCCCTCTCAATCAATGGTACTTCCATCCACCATCAAGATACAAACACGGATATCATACTCTGCCTCTGTCTTTTCCATTTCTCACATCTGTCCTTGAAGTCTTCTTGTCAAGTGTAATTTAAAAATATCCCTTAAATCTGAGATTTTCTTCATTTCCATGGTTACTGCTCGATTTCAAGACATCTCTTCTTCTAAATCAACTAATATAAAGGTCTCCTAATGAGTTAAAATATATACCTAATAATGGAAAGTTTGCTAAGACAATACACTTATATTTATGTACTTATGTAATATATTTATATATAAAAGTATTTATATTTTATGAGTAAACAGGTAGGACTTAAAAAAATTCTCAGGAATAAACTTAATGACAGATGTTAACATTTTTGCATAAATTAAATCTCAAAGCCTTATTGGAAGATTGAGAATGTATAAGAAATATCCAGAAAATGCAGACCTGTGACATATTCTTGGATGGAGTAGATAGCTGTTCTATGTTTTATTTTCTAGTTTAATCTCAGTTAAAGTGTGATGAAGAGTAAGTTTTAGATATAAAAAGGAATATGTCTAATGAGATACAAACACTCAACAAACTGAGCACAAGTTCTATGCACAAGCAAATGCTGGTTAGAAAAAAACTAAAGAATATTTGGAAACATAGCCAAGCACAAAATCAAGCAAAAGGAATCACCACAAGACAAAAATGAAGAAAACATGCAATATCAGAGCTGTGAGCAGGGACTTCTGCCAACATCCCCATGGGGTGATTGAACATACGTTGAGATCTTAACAGCTTGTTTGTGTTTTATTTTTATTTTTTCTAAATTTTATTTACTTATTTTGAGAGAGAGAGAGAGAGAGGGAGGGAGGGATAGCACCCCCACAATCAGGGGAGGGGCAGAGAGAGGAGAGAGAGAATCTCAAGCAGGCTCAGCACTGTCACCGAACTCACTGTCACAGAACTCATGAAGTGGGAGATCATGACCTGAACTGAAGTCAAGAGTCTGACTCTTAACCAAATGAGCCAACCAGGCACCTCTTGGTTTGTGTTTTAGATGCACAGAGAAGGAGATATGTTTAGCCACAGGTCTCAAATGCTTAGGAAACTACTACTAAGCTTCTAAGGGCTGTCCCATCCCTAAATGAATAGCAGAAAAGCTTCATTTACTGCCTCTAGGCAGCAGCGAGAAAGTTTATCTTCCATGATTAGCTTGTCCATGGGTAAAAAATACCCTTGAGAAATGAAAAGTTCAGGAGTGCCTGTGTGGCTCAGTTTGTTGCGTGTACAACTACCTTGATTTAAGTTCAGGTTATGATCCCAGGGTTGGGGGATTGAACTGCACATTCGGCTCTGTGTTGAGCATGGAGCTTGCTTGAGATTTTCTCTCCTTCTCACTCTGCCCCTCTCTCCTGCTTGCACTCTCTCTCTTGAGAAAAAGTTTCAGAATTATGTGTTGCATATGATGCATTTGAAGGGTCAAGAAGTTAAGAGCCAGTGAAATACCTTGGACTTGCAATATTGTGCAAAAACCTGCTATGTCAGGCATTTCCATAGTCCAGAGGAAATTGACTTCACAAAAAAGGAAAACAGAATGACAACACGAAGATAACTCATAGTGAATAAACCATTGTGGGTGAGAATCACAGATCCAGTAACTAGGAGAATTTAGATACTTAGAACTAGAAATAACAAAAGGCTGAAAGAAAGTTTACCGTAAGTTTACTTAAACTATTCAAAGAGATAAAGAACAGAAGTCAAAAGGTATGAACCAAAAATGTATAAAAAGAATTAGAAAGTTTGAAAAGGTCTCTCTACAAAAAGTCCCTATATAAAAAACATTCTGAATGCAAAGCCTGAACAGTAAACCAGACACAGATGAAAAGAGAATTCATGAACTGGACAACAAGTCTGGGAAAGTCACTTAGAATGCATCATTGGGAGAGGAAGTGATGGAAAACTTCAAATTATTTGTTGAAGGATATGGAAACCACAATGAGAGCCCATATATATCTATCTAGTTGGCAATATTTTCATTAGTCTTGGCTAAGAATTTTCTAAAGTTGAAGAAAAGCATGAATTATCAAATTGAGGGAGTACTTTGAAACTTAAGCAGGAAAAAAAATGAAAACAGATCTCACCCAAAGAAATCATGGTAAAATGGCATGATCTTAAAAGATAAAATTGTTATAAAAGCTAGCGGAAAGAAAGATTACTTATAAGAATACATTTTTAAAAGGCAACATACTTTCTTATCAGCAATAATAGATCTCAAAATATAAGGGGATAATATCCTCAAAATGTTGAAGGAAAATAACGCAGAGTGATAATTTAGATTTTTAAATGAGTATGATTTCATCACAATCTAGTCTGAATAGGCTAGTCTGTTCTGTGGGTTAGCTATGTCTCAGTGGTCTAACATGATGAAAGTTTATTTTTCATACTTTCCTAGTTTGCTGCAGGTAATTCCCCAGGTTAATGTTTCTCCATGCTCTGACTCTTTGATTTTGACTGTTCCAATTTCTTGGTTCTCGGAATTCACCATGAAGCCTCTGTGATTTCTGCATCAGGAAAAGAAAGGACATGGAGAGCTTATAAAGTGTTTCTTTTCTGCCCAGAATTGACAAGTCACTTCCACTTGCAGTCACTGGCCAGAACTAGTCAATTAGCCCCATCTAACTTTAAGGAAAATTACCATTGGGAAGTGTTGTCTTTCACTTGCCTGGAAAGAGAGGCAGAGCAGGTATTGTGAGCCCAAATAATGTCTACCATAGTGGGGCTCTCTTGACATCACATCTTCAGGTCACTCCTTTCCAAACACTGAGACTACTAATCTCCTTCTTAGCTGAGAAAACCCACATGTCTTATGCAGTCAGAGCATCATGGTCTAAGTTCAGGATCTCTGGGGATGCAAAGTAATCCCTATTTGAAAGTCAGTTAGATCCAGGTATAGCTCTTCCTGGCCCAGGGAACTTCGATTGAAAAATATTCTAAACCCTTAGGGGCACCTGGGTTGCTTAGTTGGTTGAGAATCTGACTTCAGTTCATGTCATGGTCCTGCCATGAGTTTGAGCCCTGTTTGGGGCTCTGTGCTGACAGGTCAGAACCTGGAGCCTGCTTCAGATTCTGTATCCCTCTCTCTTTGCCCCTCCCCTGCTCACACTCTGTCTCTCTCTCTCCCTCTCAAAAATAAATAAACATTAAAAAATATTTTTTAAAAAATTCTAAACCCTTACAACATAATTTATGGTGGTGGCATGAGTTTTGGTTAAGTACAGTAAGTACTTGCACTCAGAAATAGGGTTAATGTAAAATACACAGTAGTCACTGGTCTGTAACAACTCTGAAATTCGGATGGTAGACATTGTGAGGATGCTCTGACCTAGAGGTGCGGGATTCTTTAATGAGGCCCTGATGTGACCTCTAAAGGTGCCTCTTACCCACTGTTTTCTCTAGCCTCTGGCTCTACCTTAAGGAGAGTTGCTTACTTTTTGTTATTCCTCTTGTTCACACCTAAAGTGCTGTCATGAAATATGCCCTCCTTGGGAGATATACTTCTTTCCCATCCTGCTACCTGCTCATAGAAAGTGGGATGCTCAAGGGATATTTTAAATCTTGAACAGTCACAAGAATTTTTAGTTTAAGTTTTTAGTATAACTGTGTCAAAATTTATTAAGCTTCATTTTTATTTGAAGGAAGTCAGTACCGTATGCCAAGTATTACCTCTAGAGTTATTTTCAAAGTAAGATTCTCCAGATATGCTCTGTACCTTCGCTTTCTTCTTTACATATCTTTTTCCCTCTCAACTTAATGAGAGCTAAAATGCAGATGTCAGGCCTCTGAGGAATGGATAATACTTTATTCTTACCTCTGCAGTGAGTAATTTTATCCAAAGGAAAAGCTTTATTGGAGGTTTTTCCTCAATGCCTTCACCCCACCCCAATTTTATGTTGTATTGTTTTCAACACAAGAAGATTTTTTCCCCAGCATTGCAAAGTTCTGAATTGCTGAATTGCTGGACTTCATAGAGAGGTGATCTGTGTTTCAAAACCATGAACTTAAACTGGTACCAATCTGCAAAATAGTATGAGTCTTGTGCTTTGTTCAGGCTTTTAGATATAATTCTGGAGAAAACTAATAGCCGGATTGATCCAGGCCATGGGTTTATCAGACAATTGTAATAGGAAAATAATTGGGAAAAAGAATTGAATGTATTTATAAAATGGTGTCATACACAATGGAGCAAAGAATCTAAGGTAAACTACGCAGAGGACATAGCAAAGGGTCTATAGAAAAGAAATAAGATATTTAGGATTGGTGGTCCTTGTGGAAGAGAAGACATACAGCTTTCTTTTCTTGGACCTGGGTCCACTTACATGGAAGTTGACTGAATGCAGAATTGGATAGCTAGAATTGTCATTCCAGAAGATATATTAATTTAGTAGTACAGAAAGCCGCATGAAATACTGATATAATGTGCCCCACCTTCCTCCCAGAGGAATTTGAATTCTTCACAGGAGATAATACTGTTCTTCCTGGGTATGCTGCTATGGCTTACTGGCTACTCTTATCCTCAGATTTTCATGAATCCAAAATATTTCCAGCTTTCTGGACCACAAAGACAGGATGAAAGAGACAGAGAGAGAATGGGAGAAGAGTATACCTTTGGTGGGTGTCACTATCAACAGTCCATCTCAAATATTTAGAGAAAGCACCACCATGTGGTGAACACACTATTATATGTGTATTACTGTTTTAGGTATGAAAACTGAATCTGAGATGTTGGAGAATTAACAGTAAAAAACAATATCTTGACACAGGAACCTGATACAGTGTCATATACATCATTAACGGCTGGAAGGCAATATTTTTCTCCAAATTTTCTATAAGGAAGTTCATCTACTTGTGATCCCTTCAGATAATAACATAGCTTTTAATATTTTATAGGTTGAAGTCTCCTGAAATATGCCACTGGAAGTTCACCTCCCAAATTCAATCCCTGGTCTACCTTAATACAAAATAGTCTAGGACTGGCTTTCTGCACATTGTGTAGCATCCGTGAGACAGTGGGCCTATAGCTCTCATAGCACAGCCTGGTTGGAGGCAGGTAGAAAAAAAGGGTGGGCATGCATAGTATGCAGTAACCAGGGTCCAAGCAATGTCTATATTTCATTCTTCTTTGCCTAGACCCAAAGTGCAAAAGGAAAATCAAGCTCTGTATCATTCTACTCAAAAGTAGAAATGTTAATGACAAAGGAAGGGAAGTAAAAAGCGTGCCTTGGGCTATTCTCAATACTAGGATGAATAAAACAATTGCATATCTGTGTAATTCATCTTTAAGTCACATCTTTCCCACGTAATTTACAGCTGTTGTTATTCAGCAACAAAAGGTTTGCAGCTTCCTGTTGCCTATAGTCAATTTTTTTAATGTTTATTTTTATATTTGAGAGACAGGGAGAGAGACTGAGTGCGAGCAGGGGAGGGACAGAGAGAGATGGAGACACAGAATGTGAAGCAGGCTCCAGGCCTGAGCTGTCAGTACAGAGCTCAATGTGGGGCGGGGCTCGAGTCCACAAACTGTAAGATCATGACCTGAGCTGAAGCCAGATGCTTAATGGACTGAGCTACCCAGACACCCCTTCCTGTTGTCTGTAGTAAACAATAAATCTTCAGTGTTGTCATGGGTATAATCAGATGTATATTAGCTAGTATCGTAAATGTAACTAGCCACCTCCAAACACAGATGGATTCCATGTGATACATTAAGTCATTGGATCTATGGTCCAAGCTGAAACCAGTGTCCTTGTATTCAGTCAACTATTTCAGGAGTTAGGTTTGCCTCAGCTTTGTCTTTCCCATGTACTACCTGTCTAGTGGGAGTAAATCATTCCCTTCCCCTTATAAATCCTGTGGGAGAATGTCAACCCTCTTATGAAGTCAAGAATCACTATAGATTCACATTAAGACATCCTATCTTGTCACTATGCATAAAAGGTCATTTTTCCCCCCTAGTTCTTGATCTCTGAAAGGAATACAATTAATGAGAATATTGGGTTCACAGAAACCTCTGAGTCAGGAAGTCTGTGGATGCCAGTATTGTGATTATGGCTTCATCACTTGACAATCAGAGATGATTTTTAAGAGTTCCCACATGAGCATATATTACACATTACAATTTTTTCTTATAATCTTGAATCAGCTCAGAAATCTTGTTAATTGCTTAAGCTACTCCAAGCTTGTTTGGATAGAATATCACCCTGAAACCTATTAGCTCACTTCTCTCTCAGCATGGCCAGTTATACAGGCCTGAATATCAATTAGAGAAAAGTTATTTTTTAGGATGTCATTCAATATTTCATCAAGTCCCAACACACTTGGTGCCTTGAAAATATCCTCTATAATCTTTCTTCCCCCTGAAGCGTGTATAAACAAATCTAATTCCTTGTTAGATACTAATTGCAACTGCCATATAACTGGGCCTCTGAAACTTTCTAAAAACATTATCCATATGTCAAGGTCCTCCCCTAACTGCCTGATTATCCTAATGAGAGACTTATTTTTCCTTCCTCCTGCTGACTGCACCCCATCTATTTTGCAAGCTAAATATCCACTATAAAAATATCTTCAGGATGGTTCAAGATTACCAGCAGTGTTTCAGTGATAACGACTGTAATAGGCTGCCCTACAAATCATCGTTGTAGGTTGTGTGAGGCTGGAAAATCTCCCTCATCTTTGGTGTGTTTCTAAATTAACTCACTTTACTTAGTAGTTAAAAAACCTTCTGGAAAACAAATAAACAAGTCTATGTGACATCTAATCATGTTTATACAAATCAAAACATCCCTGGAAGACTTTGGGTGTAGGAGAATGCTGTGATGCAAAATTTCAAGGAAGAATGTAGGGGATCTTGCTTTAACTTCACTCAGTGTAATGGATACTGTAGTATGTTGCCAAGACCCCTATTGCAGAACCTTCCCCCAACTTCCAAAGTATTGACTGCCGATGTCTCAAAGCTGAATTTGCTTCCTTGGCCAACTCCTGGCACCAGATATCTTGGGTTAAGTCCCTGTCTAAAAATTTCCCTCAGTGGAGGGGAGCTGCCTTGGCCAAGATTATACCCTGATCCCTGTGTGATTGGCTGAGGCTTTATGGCAAACCTCTTAGCTCTTTTTCTTCCCTTGTCTACAAATCCCTCTTCCTTCACTTCCTTATAGGTGATAAAGGCTCAGGAGATCATAGTCCCCAGTATATGTCTTGCACACAGATCTCTGGACCTGAAATAAGTGGATCATTGCAGGTAATCTGGAGTTGTGCTGCTGATATTATAACAGATATTGGTACAAGGGAGCATTCAGATATTTTGAGGACTGTTGGACAGAAGGTCCCAACTGACATTGATGCCTCGGCTTCCCAAGTGTCACCATGATCCCCTTCTTAGAATCAGAGCATACGTGCACCAGGTATTAAATAAAGTTCTGGCCTAAGTTTATCAGAGTGAAGTTAAGCACCTTGATTAAAGACATTCATTAAATACATGCCAGCATATTTAGTGTACATGCTACTGTATATGCCAGAGCCCAAGCTGGAATTTTATTGCAAATTTATCTGGTTCCACATGACATCCTCTCCCATTTTTCCCCCTCTCAAAGTTTGTAGGTGCAACATGACCTAAGAACTATAAAAACTAAACCATACATTGGGAAGAATACCATTTCAGCTGACAGAAGAATTGATGGCCTCTGCTTTGCTTTTTAGAAGTTTAGAGCGTTTCCCTGAAGAGAATAGATAAGTAAAAATTAAAATTCATGTAAGATGAAAGATGAAGGGATATGTGATCAAAGTCCATAAATCATGAAAGGTACACACAGCTTTGCCCAAAACAGAAGTACCAGGAGATTTGGGATGGGTCTTATGCTTTTTAAAGGAAGGCACAACTTATGATAGTTATCTTTACTTCACAGATAGATCTTAAGTGTGGAATGTGGATATATTCAGGAGGATGTTAGTATTCCTGGGTATGTATGTCTGATACACCCTCTTAGGTGACAGGAATCCCAGAGTGTTAGAGCCAGGCTGTGGCACAATACTCTGAGACCTTGGCCTGCTGTAGAGGCAGAGCTGGGGGGAATCAGAGAGGTTGCAGGGTCAAAAGCAAAAGCAAAAGTAAGTTGTCAGAGCAAATGGCAGAACTGAGAAGAAGAATCTGGATGCCAGAAAAACAGGATGGAATTCTAGGGTAAATGTCCAGGGGTAAGGCTGAAGGCAAAACTCACAGGAATTCCTTGACTCAAGGGACTAGATAATTGGCCCAACACCTCCCTTGTGAGAAAAAGAGAAATCTATAAAAGGCAAAGCAGGGGAGAAGGAACTCGTACCAGAGTTGCTCTCAGGTCTCAGTTCCTGATGGTTTTGAAGAATTTTGTTTTATCCCAAAAATTTATGTAAATTTTGAATTTTAAAAGCAATATTATTATCTTTTATTGTTGAAAAGTGTTTTGTTCCTGATACATTTCTGAAATAATATTATGCCTCCAAGAAAACGTGTTATGTATGATTTCCATAGTAACAACTAGCACTTTAAGGGATTCCTCCCATCATTTCCCAAAGAACGGAAGTGAGAGTTTGGGATATTGGATCTTATTGGGACCGTATATAATTGCCATTGGTGTGTCTGCTCTCTGTGTCCATCCTTCCAAACACTGCTCTGATTCCCTTTTGTGTACCTGTGCCTCTCTTTCACATTGGTACAGTCTAGTGGAAGCTCTAGCCAGGTGACCAGACTTTCTTACCCAAGAGGTAGGCCCTGGACATAAAGTTGACTAAAAACAAATTTCTATCCTGGATTTCATTTTTACACAGAGTGCTTTAAATCACTGAGCATTTGTTGATCCTATTGGCACATCCACTTACTGTTAGAGCTATATTTTGAAGAGTGATGGAACTGAAGAGTAATAGAAAACTTCTGTACTTCAGTTGTTGACAGATCAAATAAAATGAAAATAAGCATTTAGAGAATTGGAAAGATAGATCTGAATATGTGTGTTAATGTTTGCCAGATGCAATATGCAAGACAAATGAAGTGTACCTCCATTATTTTTTTATTTTTATTTTTGAAATGCAGCTTCTTAGAAAATTTTTAGTGAAATGATGATACATTGAAAAGTAATAAATATTATAATACATTTGGGAAAAGGGATTTACTACATTTGATGACAGTGAAACATTAAAACTTGAAATTTTTTTATTTAAACACTTTTTAAGTTTATTTATTTTGAGAGAGAGAGAGAGAGAGAATGAGGGGGGAAAAGGGCAGAGAGAGTCCCAAGCAGTCTCCATGCTTTCAGCATAGAGCCGGATGCAGGGCTTAAACTCACGAAACATGAGATCATGACCTGAACTGAAATCAAAAATTGAACCCTTAATTGACTGAGGCACCCAGGCACCCTGAAAATAACCTTAAAATTTAAACAAACAAATTAAACAAACAAAAGAACTAAAGAGTTAAAGATAGTACTTTCTAAACAATCATTATTGAAATTAGAATTCAAAATTATTTGTATTATTTTCAGGAAGATGAACATAAAACTCCATATATCAAGATGTATGTGGTCCAGTCCAAACTGTTAACAGAAGAAAATTAATAGTTACATACTTTTAATTATTAAATATTAATAAGAAATAATTCAAGCATCCTTTTAAACAAGTTTTAAAAGAGCAGTAGAACTCTGTGTACAAAAACCCATAGAAATAACTTTTTCCTTTTTAAAAAACACATTTTATTTTTTATTTTTATTTTTATTTAAATATAATTTATTGTCAAATTGGCTTATACACAACACTCAGTACTCATTCCAACAAGTGCCCTCCTCAGTGCCCATCACCCACTTTCCCCTCTCCCCTACCCCCATAAACTCTCACTTTGTTCTCTGTATTTGTGTCTTTTATGGTTTGCCTCTCTTCCTCTCTGTAACTATTTTTCTTCCCTTCCTTTCCCCATGATCTTCTGTTAAGTTTCTCAAGATGCACGTATGGGTGAAAACATACGATACCTTTCTTTCTCTGACTGACTTATTTCACTCTGCATAATATCCTCCAGGTCCATCCACGTTGCTGCAAATGGCATGATTTTATTCTTTCTCATTGCCAAGTAGTCTTCCATTGTATATATAAACCACATGTTCTTTATCTGTCAGTTGATGGACATTTAGGCTCTTTCCATAATTTGGCTTTTGTGCTGCTATAAACATAGGAGTACATGTACTCCTATGCATCCTCTTTTACCCTGTATTTGTTGGGTAAACTCCTAGCAGCCCTATTGCTAGGTCATAGGGTAGCTATGTGTAATTTTTTGAGAACCTCCACACTGTTTTCCAGAGCGGCTGCACCAGTTTGCATTCCCATCAATAGTACAAGAGGATTCTCATTTCTCCACATCCTCGCCGGGATCTGTAGTTTCTTGATCTGTTCATTTTAGCCACTCTGACCAGCATGAGGTGGTATCTAAGTGTGGCTTTGACTTGTATTTCCCTGATGATGAATAATGTTGAGCATTGTTTCATGTGTCTGTTGGCCATCTGGATGCCTTCTTTGGAAAAGTGTCTGTTCACGTCTTCTGCCCATTTCTTCACTGGATTATTTGTTTTTTGGGTGTGGAGTTTGGTAAGTTCCTTTTAGATTTTAGATACTAGCCCTTTAACCAATATGTCATTTGCAACTATCTTTTTCCCTTCCATCAGTTGCCTTTTAGTTTTGTTGATTGTTTCCTTTGCAGTGCAAAAGCTTTTTATCTTGATGAGGTCCTAATAGTCCATTTTTGCTTTTAATTCCCTTGCCTTTGGAGATGTGTAGAGTAACAAACTGCTGCAGCTGAGGTCAAAGAGGTTGTTGCCTGCTTTCTCCTCTAGGGTTTTGATGGTTTCCTGTCTCACATTTAGTTCTTTCATCCATTTTGAGTTTATTTTTGTGTATGGTACAAGAAAGTGTTCTAGTTTCATTCTTCTGCAAGTTGCTGTCTAGTTCTCCCAGCACCATTTGCTAAAGAGACTGTCTTTTTTTCCATTGGATACTCTTTCCTGCTTTGTCAAAGATTAGTTTTGACAAATTTTGTGGATCCAATTCTGAGCTCTTCATTCTATTCCTTTGATATGTGTCTGTTTTTGTGCCAATACCATACTGTCTTGAAGGTTACAGCTTTGTAGAAGAGGCTAAAGTCCGGGATCGTGATGCTTCCTGCTTTGGTTTTCTTCTTCAATATTACTTTGGCTATTCAGGGTCTTTTGTGGTTCCATACAAATTTTATGATTGTTTGTTCCAACTTTGAGAAGAATGCTGGATTTTGAGAAGAATGCCCAATTTTGACTGGGATTGCATTGAATGTATAGATTGCTTTGGATAATATTGACATTTTAGCAATATTTATTTTTCTAATCCATGAGCGTGGAATGTTTTTCCATTTCTTTGTGTCTTCTTCAATTTCCTTCATAAGCTTTCTATAGTTTTCATCATACAGCTCTTTTACATCTTTGGTAAGGTTTATTCCTAGGTATTTTATGGTTCTTAGTGCAATTGTCAATGGAATCAGTTTCTTTTTTTTACATTAATTTTTTAAAATGTTTTTTTAAATTTATTTTTGAGAGAGAGAGAGACAGATAGACAGTGAGACAGCATGAGCAGGGGAGGGTCAAGAGAGAGGGAGATACAGAATCTGAGGACAGGCCCCAGGCTCTGAGCTCTCAGCACAGAGCCCAACATGGGCCTCGAACCCATGAACTGTGAGATCATGACCTGAGCAGAAGTCGGACACTTAACCTACTGAGCTACCCAGGAGCCCCAGGGATCAGTTTCTTGATTTCTCTTTTTGTTGCTTCATTATTTGTGTATAAAAATGCAGCTGATTTCTGTACATTGATTTTTGTGCCCTGTGACTTTGCTGAATTCATGTATCAGTTCTAGCAGTCTTTTGGTGGAGTCTTTCAGGTTTTCCATGTAGTGTCATGTCACCTGTGAAAAGTGAAAGTTTGACTTCTTTTTTGCCATTTCTGATGCCTTTTATTTCCTTTTGTTGTCTGATTGCTGATGCTAGGACTTCCAGCACTATGTTAAACAACAGTGGTGAGAGTGGACATCCCTGTCGTGTTCCTGATCTCAGGAGGAAAGCTCTCATTTTTTCCCCATTGAGGAAGATATTAGCTGTGCGCTTCTCTCATAAATGGCTCTTATGATGTTTAAGTAAGTTCCTTCTATCCCAACTTTCTCGAGGGTCTTTATTAAGAAGGGGTGCTGTATTTTGTCAAATGCTTTTTCTGCATGTATTGATAGGATCATATGGTTTTTTTCTTTTCTTTTGTTAATGTGATGTATCACATTGATTAATTTGCAAATATTGAGCCATCCCTGCAACCCGGAAATGAATCCCATTTGATCATGGTGAATAATTCTTTTTATATGCTGTTGAATTCGATTTGCTAGTCTTGTTGAGAATTTTTGCACCCATATACATCAGGATATGTAGTTCTCTTTTTTTTTTTTTTGCTGGATCTCTGTCTGGTTTGGGAATCAAAGTGATGCTGGCTTCATAGAATCAGTCTGGAAGTTTTCCTTCCATTTCTATTTTTTGGAACAGCTTGAGAAGTATGGATATTAACTCTGTTTAAATGTCTGGTAGAATTCTCCAGGGAAGCCATCTGGTCCAGGATCTTATTTGTTGGGAGGTTTTTGATAACTGATTCAATTTCTTCACTAGTTATGGGTCTGTTCAGGTTTTCTATTTCTTTCTGTTTGAGTTTTGGTAGTGTGTGTGTGTTTAGGAATTTGTCCATTTCTTCCAGGTTGTCCATTTTGTTGGTATTTAATTTTTCATAGTATTCTGGGATAATTGCTTGTATTTCTGAGGGATTGGTTGTAATAAATCCATTTTCATTTGTGATTTTATCTATTTGGGTCCTCTCTCATTTCTTTTTGAGAAGCCTATCTAGGGGTTTATCATTTTGTTTATTTTGTTTTTTTTTTAAACCCAACTCTTGGTTTCATTGATCTGTCCAGCTGTTTTTTTTAATTTTTTGGATTCTATATTGTTTATTTCTGCCCTGATCTTTATTACTACTCTTCTTCTGCTGGGTTTGGGCTGCCTTTGCTGTTCTGCTTCTAATTCCTTTAGGTGCGCTGTTAGATTTTCTGTTTGCGCTTTTTCTAGTTTCTTGAAATAGGCCTGACGTGCAATGTACTTTCCTCTTAGGACTGCCTTTGCTGCATCCCAAAGAGTTTGGATTGTTGTATTTTCATTTTCATTTGTTTCCATATACTTTTAAATTTCTTTTCTAATTGACTGATTGGCCCATTCGTTCGTTAGGGTGTTCTTTAGCCTCCATGTTTTTGGAGGTTTTCCAGAATTTTTCCTGTGATTGATTTCAAGTTTCATAGCAATGTGATCTGAAAGTGTGCATGGAATGATCTCAAGTCTTTTATATTTATTAAGAGCTGCTTTATGTCCCAGTATGTGATGTATCTTGGAGAATGTGCCATGTGTACTTGAGAAGAAAGTGAATTCCATAGCCTCAGGATGTAGACTTCTAAATATATCTGTCAGATTCATCTGGTCCAATGTGTTGTTCAGGTCCATTGTTTTAGCCTCAGCTAGAGATAGGATCTCTTTCCAAATGCCCATTGGTTAGAGATGGGATGATAGGATCCCTCTTCGTCCCGGGTCAAGGTTTTTCTCTTCTCCAGGGGCAGTTCTATGAGCAGTTTCAGCTGCTCTTTCTCCTCCCCTCGACTCTCTGTGGCTCTCCATGGAGGGGACTCCCTCCCCTCCATGCCTCCAGGTCCTGGTCCATTTTTATCTTCCCTAGTTTGCAATCATGCACCTATGAGACTGTCTTCTTAGTGGACTCTGTCTCTTTTCCCTCATATTCTTGCAGTTCAGTGTCCTATGGCTTCAGCGCTTCTTTGTTTGAGATATGCGAGCAGGTGTAAAGTACGGAGCTCCCCGCTTCTCCACCATCTTGCCTCCCCAGGTGTTTGTTAATTTACATAGTTTTAATGGGAGAAATGGGAACTAGCTTCAAGATATGTATCATCAAGATTTTTATAGTGCATTCTGTAGAGTTATTTTCAAGCATGTACAACTATCAATGAAAATATGTGCATTCATATGTATCTCTGTTACTTTATTTGATACCCTACAAGAGCCCCTCAAAGTAGGGATAGAAAGTATTAATATCCTTCATTTATGATGATGAGCTCACTTTGCTCAAGGTTACATGATAATTTCTTTGTGTCAAACTAGACTCAAGAGTTTTTTAGTAGATCCTCCCTAGAAACCCATGACATGAATAAAACCCACAAAAATACTTTCAGCATCCAATGATGCCTACACTACAGACTTCTATATGGGCAATCCATTTTAATGAAGAATTAACTTAGGTTGTGCAAGCAAAAGCATATGAAGTTTTGTCCTCTATTAATATTAGTAATGGGAAAAGTGGGCTCTAACATCCTCAAGTTGGTTTGGGACCATCTTATCAGCATTATGAACATGGAGATGTTTAGCCACGATATGTTTCTCTGCCCCTCAGAAGTCCCATAATATATAGTTATATGTATTGAAACAGATAAGGGACATTTGAGTAATTCTGAGTCCTTCAGCATGATTTTTCCAGAAGCCATGCCATAAAATGAAAATTGTTTGGACATTTTCATCTATGAAGAATTTGTTTGGATCTTAATTTTCATGGTAAGTGAAATGGGCTTATTTTATCTCTACCACCTCCCCTATACCTTTCTCCAACCTCTGTTTTGTGTTTGGAAAGACTTTCAGAAATGAAAACTCAAGATGGAAACTAAATGACAGCGTAGATATTACCTGGGATATTTTGTTGGCTTACATGAACATGCAGAATTAAATATGACCTAATTCAAATGTTTATTTTACTTTAATATTGTATCTTGGGGCAGAACCTCCAAAGTGCTGGGAAACAGGAACTCACCTCTCCTTTTTGTAACTGCAGCCCATACACACCTTCAACTACTCCTTTTGCTCTTCCTGTAGAATCATCTTCAGGTACCACTGTTTTTGATGTATCTAGTATATATCTGGTTTAGTTTTAAGAATTTTCCAGATTTGGGGCACCTGGGTGGCTCAGCGGGTTAAGCATCTGACTTTGGCTCAGGTCATGATCTCCCGGTCCATGGGTTCAAGCCCCACATCAGGCTCTGTTCTGACAGCTCAGAGCCTGGACCCGGCTTCGGATTCTGTGTCTCCCTCCCTCTCTGTCCTCTCTGACTTGTGCTCTGTCTCTCTCAAAAATGAAGAACTGTTAAAAAATTGTTTTTGAAAAAAGAATTTTCCAGATTCTTCTTAATACGCAGTGCTCAAATTCCAATCTTGCCAAGTCCTGCACCGGTTACACAGGAGTTTCATTTCTCTGTATCGTTCCAAACCCAATTAAAGAACAATGGACTGGGATCGATGATATCAGGGTTCTGGTCCCACATCTACCATAAAGTAATTGTGTCCCCTTGGGGAAATCATAGTTATTTTGGGCCCCTTTCCTTTTCTTTATTTTGACAGAGTTTTGTCCTAGATGATTCAAAATAGCATGTGTACTCTTTGAGTAATAGTTTAAATGTTATTGGTACTCTAAACAAATGAAGACAACTGTGTGCATAAAACTATACATCGTTTCTGTGAATGTGGTTTTCGAGCTGCCTCCATTTTACGGATGATAAGAAGAGAGAGCACAGCAGAAGCAGATTGTTTAAACAGAGGCTCCAAAGTAGATGGAACTAAACCGCAAGTTTCCTTTTTTTTTTTCCTGAAGCTTATTTAGCCAAAACATAGGCCGCTGAATATTAAGCTGTGAAGCATATTATCAGTGTGTTTAAGGGAGGCTATTCTTAAGGGATTGCTAATTAATAGCAGGAAGGTTTGAAATTCTTTTTTTTTTTTTAATCTTTTATTTATTTCTGAGAGAGAGAGACAGCATGAACAGGGGAGGGTCAGAGAGAGGGAGACACAGAATCTGAAACAGGCTCCAGGCTCCAGGCTCTGAGCTAGCTGTCAGCACAGAGCCCGACGTGGAGCTCGAACCCACCAACCGTGAGATCATGACCTGAGCCAAAGTAGGATGCCCAACTGACTGAGCCACCCAGGCGCCCCAGGAAGGTTTGAAATTCTTACAAGATCATGAATCTTGTGAGATTTACAGCACTGTTTTCATATCAAGCAAGTCCTTCCAGTGTCGGGTAATCATCTGAATTTCTGGTGGCTTCTCTGAACTAAACTTCTGAACCTCTTGAGGTTTTCTTCTTGCTCTCTGAAGTTTATGCCAGAATGGCCTTTTTTTAAGAGAGTACATTCATGTTTTTAGATTCCACGTAAGAAAGAGAGATTCAGTGAGTCAGGGTAGGGGTTAAGCCCTCCTTCTCAGAGTGGTATCTTATTTTTGAGAGGGGGCGGAGAGAGAGAAAGCATGAACAAGGGAGGGGCAGAGGGAAAGGGAGACAAGAGAGGCAGAGATTCTGAAGCAGGCTCCAGGCTCTGAGCTGTCAGCAAAGAGCCTGACACGGGGCTTGAACCCACAAACTGCGAGGTCCTGACCTGAGCTGAAGTCAGATGCTTAACCGACTGAGCCACCCAGGTGCCTGAGCATGCCAGAATTTAAATTGCCACTCTGAAACATCATAAGATCTCGGGACAAACTATTTCCCTAAACTTTTTTCCCTGCATCTTAGAAAAATAATACACTTGCCCAAAATGTCCAATCCCCGGAACCTGAGAATGTCACCTTAAAGGGCCAAAGGGATCTTGTAGATGGAAGGATCTTAAGATGGAGATATTATTTTGGATTATCTGATGGGTCCTAAAAGTAACCCCAAGTATTTTATGAGGAAGATGGAAGGAGGTTTTACTATAATTAAAAAGAATGTGTTCATGAAACAGGAGTTAGATTAATGTGGCCAAAAGCAAGGAATGGTACCAGCCACCAGAAGCTAGAAAAGGTAAGGAAATCGAGATTCTAGAGGGAGCACAGCCCTGCCAACTCCTGATTCAGCCTAGCAAAAATGGTTTTGGACCACTGACTTGGAGAATTATAAGAGATAAATGTGTTTTAAGCCACCAAGTTTGTGGTGACTTGTTATAGCAGCCATAGGCAACTCGTACCTCACAGAACTGTTACTTCAGATAAAATGTGTGACTGGTGGTTCGTGAGTTTAAGCCCTGCACTGGGCTCCATGCTGACAGCACAGGGTCTGCTTGGGATTCTCTGTCTCCCTATTTGCCCCACTCTACTCTCAAAATAAATAAATGTAAAAAAAAAAAGTGTAACTGGAAATACACTTAGTAATACACAGCAGGAATGCTGTAAAATATATGTCCTGTTTTGAAAGTGAAGATTGGTTTGAGGGATCATTGAAACAAGTACAATGGTCACTATTTTTTCAAATGTATATATATATATATATTTTTTTTCTTTTTACCATTTTAGTTATTTTTGAGAGACAGAGAGAGACAGTGAGAGTGGAGGAGGGAAGAGAGAGAGGGAGATACAGAATCCAAAGCAGGTTGCAGGCTCTGAGCTGTCAGCACAGAGCCTATGGTGGGGCTCAAACCCACAAACTGTGAGACCATGACCTGAGCTGAAGTAGGAAGCTTAACTGACTGAGCCAACAACTCACCCCCAATGGTCAACATTTTTGTCTGTGTTCATCCTGGTAAAAATGCCTAGACACCTGCTAGGAAGATCTCTCTACTCCCCCCTAACCCCACACTTCTCCAAATCCTCAGAGGGGAAAGATTCCTTCTCCTCACTTAAGGCACATTATTATTTTCCTTTCTACTTTTTGTTTTCATTACTCTTCATTCAACCAGCCTTTCCAAACTTTAAAGAAAACCAAGTCATTGGGGCTCTCTTAAATGAACATCCCAACCAGCATCTTATTATTTCTAAGCCTCATTACCAGAAATTTCTGAACATAGCTCCTCTTTTCTGTTGTCATTCGTTTTCTCATTTCTCCCTTCTGCTTTTAGTTCATTCCTGTCAACTTAGTCCTTTCCCTAAACACAGCTTTTAATAAGGTCACACAGCAAAGTGACAAAAGTCTAGATGTCCTGGTTTTAAGTCTTGGGTTTTGCCATCTACTTCCTTTGTGACACTAGACAAGGTATTTAACCTCTCTGGTTTCCCCCCCAGAAGTGGCTATTAGGAGTGATACCTACTGCTATTATGAAGAGAAGTGAGGTGATATTTGCTAGGTCCTGAGAATAGGGCTAGTCACAGTGCAAACACTACAAATGTGCCTGCCAGCAATGATAAATGCAGTGTTCCAACATACAACTTTCTCACCTTTCTGTCATAACTTCAAGATATGTATTTGGTGAAATCAATGTAAGTCTTTTCAAGGGAAACACGAAGATATTTCTATCCAGGAAAATAGTTTTCAATGAGTGTCACATGGCTAGTTTAGGTGTTTCACCTCAGTATTTTCAAATTTCTATATGACAGGACCTGGGTTTAGTCCAGCGAAAAATTAGAAACGTGAGTTTCTGTTTGAAACCTTTATGTTAAGGCCCCCACCCTCATCGCTTTGCCCCTTAACTTTAATTTGTCCTCCATGCTCTGAAAATCT
>NW_024080920.1:2065596-2187942 GCF_003009895.1 Hyaena hyaena
TTGAACTGATGTTAACGACAAGAAGGCGCACTATCCTGGCAGAGTAGGAAATACAATCCGATCACACTCTTTTCCCCAGGACTAAGCGATACTTTCTCAGTACAGTTGATCAGTTTTCAACCCTTAGAGTCAAGCTGTGGCTAAAGCACAGAACCCTTTGCTACAACTGTATGGGAAAATGTAAATGCGAACAGCACAAATAAAAGCAAGCACGTATTCCCGGAAGGTGATGTGTACAAGGGGAAAGGAAAGGCAGGGGTGCTCCAGAGCACAGCCTCATGCATTGAGAGAATCATGAGATTAAGCTGAAAGTTAATAACACAAGATATAAATAATAATCGCTAATGTTTCTTGAGCTCTCCTGTATGTTAGACACTAAAGGCTACAAATGCATTCTTGGTTGCTTTATCACGAGCAACCCCATAAGGTAGAGGGGAATCCTTTCCCTGGTTTATGGATGAGAAAACAATGGACATGGGTAGGATGTGGACATTTCTCAGGGGTACGGAGCTAATAAAAGTTGAAGAACAGGGATTCTAATTCAAGCCGTCCATCTCCAGGGCCAGTGCTGTTAGGCCTCTGCTACCACTTCCCTCACCGAGAGAGTCAGAAAATTACATGAAGTTGCAAGAGAGAAGCAGCCAAATTAATTAAATATGACGTATTGGAAACGAAGAGGGAGGGAAAACAGGGGGAGTGGAGTTTTGTCTTCCTCCATCATGGCAGAGGGGCAAAAATATTGTTTAAAATGAGTGTGTCATGATGCACCAAGATAAGCATCATGTTTACAGTTAAGGGGATGACATCAAAGTAGCAAAAAACTGTGTCTGGAGAGGGGAACTCAGGAGAAAAGGGCTACATTTCAGTATGATTCAAGTTGCTATTAAGCTTATGTATTATTTTCATACCATGAAAGTATTTCTGTTCATTTAAAAATTGCTTCTGGGGGGGCGCCTGGGTGGGTCAGTAGATAAAATGTCCAACCTCAGCTAAGGTCATGATCTCGCAGTTCATGGGTTTGAGACACATGTCAGGTTCTGAGCTGATGGCTCAGAGCCCAGAGCCTTCTTCAGATTCTGTGTCCCCCTCTCTCTGCACCTCCCTTCCCCCGAAATAAACATTAAAACAAATTTAAAAAAATAGAAATTGCTTCTACTGTGTAAGTGCGTCAAAACATGAAATTCAAGTGGCACTTGGGTGGCTCAATCGGTTGAGTGTCCAACTTCAGTTCAGGTCATGATCTCACGGTTTGAGTTCAAGCTCTGCATCAGGATCTCTGCTGTCAGCTCGGAGCCCGTTTCAGATCCTCTGTGTCCCTGTCTCTTGGCCTCTCCCAACTCGTGCTGTATCTCAAAAATAAATATTTAAACAATTATGAAATTCAAAATCTTCTTTACATCTACCACATATTTGTCAAATATTTGTCCTATCAGGATATTTCTTTTAGCTTGAAGGCTTTAACAAAATCAGCAGGTATGAACGTTTAAAAGTTGTCTCTGGTAATATCACCAGGCATGGCTGAGAGAGGGTGCAGGACTATTAGAAGCAAACTGGATTTCAACCCTGCTTCTGAGAGGCAGCTCTGACTACAAAGGGCAGGCGATTCTCTGCAGTCACAGAGCAATAGAAATGCTGTGCATTCTTAGGCTCAGTTATTGTAGTTTTCCATGTGTGTACTTCATAAAAGTAAGCACTTTTATGCTCCTGTTAAAATGGAATCTCCTATTGAATTGCTTGGTGAGGGCAACTAAAGCATTATTGCCTAAGGAACTCATTAAGTGTAGATATATAGATCTCTTATCTCCATCCATGTATGTAAGTATGTATGTATGTATGTAGGTATGTACTATGTTTCTATCCTTATTTATAGAACAAAACAACAACAATGATTTAAATTAATTCCTTACCTTATTTTATTTTCGCCTTTCCACAATCTTGCAAGGTAACTAGGCCATGGAAAAAGCATTGAGTTCACCGAGACACTTGAAAGACGGCTCTACTGTTAGTAATTGCGCAACCAAGAAATGGTGCAGGGAATTCCACCCCCATCTTCATGTCCTCCTCTCTTACCTCCCTTTGCGGACTCTATTCCAGCATATTAGTTTCTAGTTGCTCCCTGAGGATATCAGGTACCTTTCCTCTGAGCTTTTGCAGTGGTTATTCCCGTTACCTGGAATGCTCTTCCCTCAGACATTTGTTTCATTCACCTCCCTTTAGCCTGTTCACATCCCACCTTCCTAGTGAGGCTTATCCTGTCCACCATTTAAACTGAACGCTGTGGTTCTGCCTCTAATCTCAATGCTCCATATGCTGCTTTATTCTCCATAACATCAGTCACTGGCTAACCTATTAGATAATTTGCATGTTTGTATCTCTGCTCCCCTACGCCTAGAATGTAGGCTCTACACAGTCAAGAATTTTGCCTTTTTTAAGTCCAGTGGAGATCCAGCAAAAAAAGCCTAGGGACAACCAGAACTGGGCACAATTCTAACTTGTGTGATTTGATACTTTAGTGACTTAGATCAGAGCCGAGCCAGTTACTGAAGAGGATCTCTTCCACTGCATTTAAGCAGCACAATAAATTCAAAGAAACTTAAACTTCCAGCAATTACAGAGCAGGTATGTGCTCTTTCTCCCTTCGTTCCTTCAGGCTCAAATCTATCCTCCCTGGGTGATGAGGGAATGTGTAAGAATGACTGGCCTAAGTCTAAATCAAATATGAAGACATACGAGAAATTTTAAACATTTCTTAAAAAAAAAAACCAAAATCATTGAGTGGTTTCCTTTGACACATCAGGGGTTATCTAGCATCTAGTAAGGTCAGAGTGGGCTGAGAGAAGAGCAAAACACAGAGGGAAGAGGCAAGGGTGAGTCACCTCATCTCTCCCTCCTTTGTACCTTACTTGCTCCTGGACTGTCATCCCTTACATTCAAAATGCAGACTGCAGACGGCAGCGCATGCAGGTAGAACATGTAGCCACTTCCACATCCCAGTCACCGTGACATGGGAAATTCTGCATCCTTAAGTGTGGCTCAACCTATCACCATTCACACAGGTTAATCCTTTCTCTACTGCTGAGTCAAAAAGAAACAAGAGTGAAGGCACATTAATAAGAACAAAGTTTTATACACATATGTGTATAAGTACACAATGTGGGAAGGAGAAAAGTCCACTGAGAAAAATAGGTTGGGGAAACCACTACAGACAGCAGTGGTCTCCTGCCGGTTCCAAGACCAGAGGAAACTGGCCAGGAGCTTGGGTCAGCCGCGTTCACGGTCACGCCAGGGAAGGCACAGTTGGTGATTGATGCAAGTTTCTTCTATTTTCCACCATTGGAAATTCTTGAATCTGGTGTTGTTCTGGAGTAGTTCTACACTGAGGCTTATGCGCCCCTCGCCCTCCAAAACACACATGTGCACAGAACAACACAAAAATACACATGTGCACACAAGGTACACACTTGTTGTATGAAGAGATCAGGTTAAGTGTCACTTAAAGGGGTTGGGCCCCTTTCTGGTGCAACAAAGTCCATTTCCAGTTATATACAATTTGCAAGGAATCTTTGGTCATTATTTGTTGAGATTCATGATGAGAGGAAGGAATTGTTTGGTGGCTCTGATGAAGCCCTAGGCAGGTTATGAAGGTGTTCTAGTCATGCCCAGAGCACAGGCACAGGTGACCAGGATAAACACAGTGCTTGCTCCTCCAGAGGAGCACCTGGCTAGGGCGAGCCCAAGTGCTGTTTAAAATTTCACTGTGGTGTCCCCCATCGCACGACCTGCACTGTGCTTAGGGGGGGCACATGCGCTGTGTGCAGATGAGGTTCCGTAAGTGTATCCAGTCATAGCAGGCGTGGGGTTCTTCCCCGGAGCACCACCTGTGTTAGGGGTAAGTGAGCTCCTCGTGTTCTTAGGGGGGGTGCTGACAGAGAGGCCTGCCATCATAGATGTGATAGTGTCCACATGTGCGACAGCTCCTGCTGGATCTGCCTTGGGTCCTCCACAGTTATTCTTCTGGGACGCACGAGTACCAGGTCCTCCCATTGTGACAATGACCTTGTCCCCTCCGTGTTTACTGACTGTCTGCTGGGCAGGTGGACCGCCGTTACTGGGAGGGACCGTGGAACCACATGTGGATGTGGCTCCAAGTACAGACACAGTGCTGCCACTTGCCACTGCGACAGAGGCAGTGTGGGCCGGCAAGCTGCAGGGGATCTGTGGGGGGTGAACGCACACGTCTCTTGACACGCGTGTGGCTCTTCCACATGGAGCGATTGGATTTTGTGTAGATGAATCCTGGGAGCGATTACGGGTCCCAGGAACAGCTGAAGATCCGTGTCTGGGAGGACCGTGGCCGTCTCCCCCTGCTCCACCCCCTGCGTTGTTGGCAGTTGGCCTCTTGCTGCTTGGATTAAAGGGGGAGGCTGCCTGATCTCCTGACTGGCACCTCTTCTCCCAGATGGCAACACATGCAGATGGGGGGTGTTTTCTCTGCCTGGATGGGCCCCCAGTACACTTACCAGTCATGGAGACTGTAGAGTCTCTACCTGTGGGCATGCTGCCGTCTCGGCCCACTGCTCCACTAACTGGCAACGTGGGTGGGCCCCCAGTGCCTGGATTTAAGGCGGAAGTAGCATGGTGTCCCAATGCTACCTGGGCCACAACAGTCCTGCTACCGGGTGGTGTCTTCTTAGATCCCGGAACCACTATGTAAGGTGGCACATGGGTGTCCCTGGACACAGGGGAGGAATACATGATGGAAGCCTGAGATGGAGACGTAGTGTCCATGGCTTCACCATCAGAAGCTGAGTGGCATTTTGCAGGGGGCTTGCCTACTGGAGTGGAGGTGACACCAGAACCCCCAAGGGACAAACTAGTGGAAACTGCAACACCTGGTGGTAAAGATGGAGGAACAGGTGGGATTGGGGGCCTGGCAGGTTGGTCAGCCAAGCCTGCTGTAGCAATAGGGACTTGCACAGTGTTCATGCTGGATGGGAGACAGTTAGCAGTCCCTGTTGCAAGTATGGAGAATGCAGGGGCAGGCAGAGGGTCCGAGCAGGCTGCTTTGATGTCTCTTCTGTCCCCCAAGATGTTGTTCCTCTGACATGTGGTATTGTTCATGCTGTTCAGGTTTTTGTCCAGAGCTATGCAAGGAAGCTTAGGAGGCGGAAGCAACTCCCCGCGGCCCCACAACGGTGGCTGTGGTGGTGGCAGCGGCAGAGAAGCTGGCATGGGTCTCTTCCATTTGCAGGCCCTGCTGCTGGCAGCTACGGGGGGCAAGGAGCTCCTTGATGATGTGTCTGAAGCCTCCTTAGTCTGTTTCTCTTTCTTGCCGACAGGCCGATGGTTTCCCCCTGACAATTCTTTGGCTGATGTCTCCTGCAGTGAGGGATAGCATGGGGCTGGGTGGGAGAGCACGGCTGCATCTGTGTGAGGCACATCTCTGGCAGCACCATGTGAGGCGGTGACTACATGGCCATGAGGGGAGGAGTGAATCTGATCCTGGTGGGTGTCCTTCCTCCGACTGTCTTCTGAAGGACCAGGACGGAGGTCCAAAGGCTCAGGGCTGCGCTGCCTGGAGCTAAGTTCACTGGCCTCCAGGGGACGAGATGTTAACTGTATATCCCCGCAGCTATGGGGGGCTCTGCTCCCACCATCCCGCCCTTTGGTCTCCACAGGTTCCCCCATCTTTCCTGTGGGTTCTTTTTGGGTCTTCTCCTCCCTCCCATTTGGGCACGAAAGTGGGAGGCCCCTGGATGGGACCGGCTCCACAGTCCCCTCTCCAGTCTCTGATGGCAAACGCTGGAGTCTTAATTTGCGCCCTGGAGGAGGGATTCTGATGGCTCTGGAGTGCCCAAACATCACTGAATTACGAGATGATAGGACAGGTTTTTTCGGAGGGTTACTCCAGTTAACCAAGAGGAGAATGCCCGGAGTGGTCCATGCAGCCTGCGGGATGGGGTACCGCCTCCTCGGCTCGATATGAAAGGTGGCCGGTAAAGGCCTACGTACCTGGTGGAAGAGCCTGCGCCCAGGGTGCAGGGCAGGTGAAGGAGCAGCGGGGTGGCCCCTGCCGGGTGGTGGATGGGGATCACGGGTGGGGCGGACCAGGGCCGGATCCCGGCCAGGCAGGGGACGGCGGCGGCGGCGGCGGAGTGGGAGATGTAGACATTTACTAAGGAGATTGCCCATAGTGAGCTCGTTGCGCGTCAAGCGACCGTGAGGTTGGAGTCTAGAGCCCCTCCGGAGCTTCCTACTCCTCTCGTGGTCTAACACGCACTGAGCCTGAGCGGCCCAGGTGATGCATCCCTGGCACACGTCACAAAGGACATGTCACAGAGAAGGGCGCGCACGCGCAGCGCGGCAAGAGACCCCAGCACAGGGCAAAGGGGAGGCCCCAGAGCCCCGCCGGTTAGCCTCCAGTGCCTGGGACTTTTGGTCGCCAGTGGCGGGGTATAGGCTGCCTGCTGCCCTTGGTCAGTGCGCCCGTTGACGTGTGTGGACAACCAGCAAGGCCACAGCGTGGGGACTGTAGGTGAGTGCTGTGGTTGTCAGGCTCCTCAGCGCCTCGGTGTTTGTCGCCAGCCCTTCCCCCAAGAAAGACGAAAGCTGCAAGGGAGTGGCCCGCTGCCCCCCTGACCCTCTCTGATTCCCTGAGAGGCTTCGAGCCAGCTGCACCTTCGCTAGGGCTGTCCAGGCTTTCAGCATCGCCCTCCAGACGGCGGCAGCTTCCAAGTGGTTGCCAAACCCTAACCCGACCGGATGCTGCGCCCCACGACCTCCCTTCCTGGCAGGCAGGTCCTTGCTTTCTTCCTTTTGAGGAATTTGGCAAAACAGCATTTACAATTTAGACCGCCCCTCAGGTCACACAAGTGGTGGTTTAGTTGGGATTCAAGCCCAGGGTAGTGACTCCCAGAGCTCTTACTCTGAACTGTGGTGCCTCCTTACCATATATGCACCACGTGTTACCATCTTTTTCTTTTTCCTAGTTCTTAGGGTACTTAGCAGGTGCCATATTTACAGTAAGGAGAGGCACTGCCCAGGACCAGGACTTCGTTGAACAAAAGCTCAAATCATAAAATAATCAGGACCACAATGGGTTCTGGTCTCAGAAGATGGAGGTCATGGACCACCAGCGTAAGTATGGTACCATCCCACACTTGTAACTGAGCCTTGCAGCCCAGAATTTCTCTTTGGTCTACTCAGAAAAATCCAAATACATAAGATTTATGTAAAGACTATATGTAAAAATAGAAGAGATTATATTCTAGATACGTTATGGTCTCCCTGGAGGAAATTCACCTGTAGGTTATTCCATATGGATTAGAAGTCAGTTTCTCTGGCCTTCTAGGAATATGTCTGGTAAGGCATCTCACTAATGTCCAGAAAGCAAGGATGTTATTCATTGTACGTTAAGAGTGGAGCAACGTATTGGATTAAAGAAAGGTCGACACAATTTGGTCACTGTGAGCATGCCAGCCAGGTTCATTCTTCACCTCACATTGTTGGCACTTAAACAGAATTCTAGAGATTCTTATGACCAAGACGGGAGAGATATGCTTGGGTGTCTGGCAAGAGAAACATGTATTCTTGTCTAGGAGCTGGAAGCTTCAGCATGAGGAAGAAGGTTTTAAAAATCTTGGACTACATTGGCTTTTCCTAGTTTAATCTCGTTTCTGTGGTTTACTTCATTGAAGTGTTTTCTTCCTCATGGGACTGATGTTGCATATCTGGGACATGACACGCATTAGTTTCAGAACCAAGAATCCTATAGATCAGCAAAAAATACATATTAAAAATTTTATATATATGTATTATATTATATATACATCTATAGACAAATAGTAAAACCTTGGATTGTGAGCAACTTGTTCTGCAAGTGTTCTGCAAGATGAGTAGACATTTCTGATAAATTTTAACTTGGTAAACGAGGGATGTCTTGCAATACAAGGAGTGCATGATGCCAAACGTCACATAATTGAGCCAATGGTTCTCTCTCTCTGTCTCTGTGAGTCTCTCTCTCTATTTCTCTGTGGCATTGTGGGTGATCATCTCCCATGCTCTGATGCTCTGTCTCAGGCCAGGGGTTTGGCAGAAATCAGTGATTTTTCAGAACACTGGAAGGTGTCCACAACTGGCACTGGTGTCTTTTTTGTCACTTCAAAGCACCTATGAGCAGTCCTTTGCTTTTCCATACAAGAGTAAGCTCAGGAATGCTTTGCCTCATTCTAGATCAGCTGCCTGCAGATATAGACCCTTTCCTCTGCTGCCTTATTGCCAGTTACATTACATAGAGCATATGACAAGAGCTTATTAATAGTGTAGTGCAGTCAACATGCGTTAGTGATAATGAAACCCATCCTACACAATAACCCTTCTCTCTTGTCTCCTTCACACCAGCCACAAAGGGTTTCAAAGGTAAGTACAGGTTAATTTGTTTATTTTTCTTTATATTTTGTATTTTCTTTATTATTTTGTGTTATAGTGCAGTATTATAATGATTTTTATATGAATATTTTTGGGTTGTGGAACAAATCATCTGAGTTTCCATTATTTATTATGGGGAAGTTGGTTTTGATACACAAGTGCTTTGGATTACAAGCATGTTTCTGGAACAAATTTTTCTCATGAACCAAGGCTTTACTGTCTATTTTTTCATATTTAAAATAGCACTGGGCATAATTCATATTTTACAAAATTAGCTCTAGTGCTCTGGTTATGAGAGCTTCTATAGTATGTTAGAGCAATTTTGGACTTTCATCCCCAACAAACTAGGGGATTGGTAGGACACAAAACGTTTTGCTCAGACTCTAATTCTCCTTGAAAAAAAAGGAGAAATATTATAAGTCCTTTCTAATCTCTCTCAGAGCAAAAATGTTTTCCAGGTAAGACATTTAACCACAAGTCCTTTGATATCATTTGAGTTCAATAAGGAAGAGTTTCTTGGCAACTTTTTCCCTGAGAGAGAGAGAGCATGAGCAGGGGAGGGTCAGAGAGAGAGGGAGGTACAGAATTTGAAAGAGGCTCCAGGCTCTGAGCTGGCTGTCAGCAAGAGCCCAATGTGGGGCTCGAACCCACGAACTCTGAGATCATGACCTGAGCCGAAGTCGGACACTTAACCGACTGAACCAACCAGGTGCCCCTCTTCTACTGCATTTAAGCAGAACAGTAAATTCAAAGAAACTGGAATTTCTAACATTTACAGAGCAAGTATGTGCTCTTTCTCCCTTTGTTCCTCCAGGCTCAAATCTATCCTCCCTGGGCGATGAGAATGTATAAGAATGACTGGCCTAAGTCTAAATTAAATATGAACACATACAAGAAAACATTTAAACATTTCTTTAAAAAAAAAACAAAATCATTGAGTGGCTTCCTTTGACACATCAGGGATATCTAGCCTCTAGTAAGATCAGGGCGGGTGAGAGAAGAGCAAAACACAGAGGGAAGAGGCAAGGGTGAGTCACCTCATCTCTCCCTCCTTTGTACCTTACTTCCTCCTGGACTGTCATCCCTTACATTCAAAATGCAGACTGCAGATGGCAGCGCATGCAGGTAGAACATGTAGCCACTTCCACATCCCAGTCACCGTGACATGGGAAATTCTGCATCCTTAAGTGTGGCTCAACCCATCACCATTCACACAGGTTAATCCTTTCTCTACTGCTGAGTCAAAAAGAAACAAGAGTGAAGGCAGATGAATAAGAACAAAGTTTTATACACATATGTGTATAAGTACACAATGTGGGAAGGAGAAAAGCCCATCGAGGCAAATAGGTTGGGGAAACCACTACAGACAGCAGTGGTCTCCTGCCGTTTCCAAGACCAGAGAAAACTGGCCAGGAGCTTGGGTCAGCCGCGTTCACGGTCACGCCAGGGAAGGCACAGTTGATGACTGATGCAACTTTCTTCTATTTTCCACCATTGGAACTTCTTGAATCTGGTGTTGTTCTGGAGTAGTTCTACACTGGGGCTCATGCGCCCCTTGCCCTCCAAAACACACACATGCACAGAAATAACAAAAATACACACGTGCACACAGTGTACACACTTGCTGTATGAAGAGATCAGGTTAAGTGTCAGTTAAAGGGGTTGGGCCCCCTTTTGGTGCAACAAAGTCCATTTCCGGTTATATACAATTTGCAGAGGAATATTTGGTCGTTATTTGTGGAGATTCATGACGAGAGGAAGGAATTGTTTGGTGGCTCTGATGAAGCCCTCGGCAGGTTATGAAGGTGCTCTAGTCATGCCCAGAGCACAGGCACAGGTGACCAGGATAAACACAGTGCTTGCTCCTCCAGAGGGGCACCTGGCTAGGGCGAGCCCAAGTGCTGTTTAAAATTTCACGGTGGTGTCCCTCATCGCACGACCTGCACTGTGCTTAGGGGGGGCACATGCGCTGTGTGCGGATGAGGGACCGTAAGTGTATCCGGTCATAGCAGGCGTGGGGTCCTTCCCCGGAGCACCACCTGTGTTAGGGATAAGTGAGCTCCCCGTGTTCTTAGAGGGGGTGCTGACAGAGAGGCCTGCCATCATAGATGTGATAGTGTCTACATCTGCGACAGCTCCTGCTGGATCTGCCTTGGGTCCTCCACAGTTATTCTTCTGGGAAGGACGAGTACCAGATCCTCCCATTGTGACAATGACCTTGTCCCCTCCATGCTTACTGACTGTCTGCTGGGCAGGTGGACTGCCGTTACTGGGAGGGACTGTGGAACTATAAGTGGGTCCAAGCACAGAGTTGGTGCCGCCGCTTGCAACTGCGACAGAGGCACTGTGGGCCGGCAAGCTGCAGGGGCTCTGTGGGGGGTGAACGCACATGTCTCTTGACACGCGTGTCTTTTCCAACATAGTGGCTCTTCCACAATGAGAGATTTGTTTTTATGTAGATGGTTCTTGCTTACGGGTCCCAGGAACAGCTGAGTCTCCATTCCTGGGAACAGCATGACCCTCTCCCACTGCCCCACCACCTGGGTTTTTGAAGGTTGGCCACCTGCTGCTTGGATTTGAGGAGGAGACTTCCATGTCTCCTGACACACCTTTCTTGTCCAGAGTAGTGGCTCTTTCCCGTGGGTCAGGTTTACTTTGTGTAGATGGGTCCCAGGTAGGTTTATGTGTACCAGGAACAGCTGAAGCTCCATCTCTGGGAACAGCATGGCCCTCTCCCACTACTACACCACCTGGGTTTTTAACGGTTGGCCCCTTGCTGCTCAGATTAAAGGAGGAGGCTGTCTGATCTGACTGGCACCTCTTCTCCAGGATGGCAACACTTTCTCAAGGGGGATGTTTTCTTTGCGTAGATGAGCCCCCAGGACACTTATAGGTCATGCAGACTGTAGAGTCTCCCCCTGCAGGCATGCTGCAGTCTCGGCCCACTGCTCCACTAACTGGATATATGGGTGGCCCCCAGTGCCTGGATTTAAGCTGGAACTAGCATGGTGTCCTAATGCTACCTGGGGCACAACAGTACTTTTACCGGGTGGTGTCTTCTCAGAAACAGGAAGCACTATGTAAAGTGGCACATGGGTGTCCCTGGACACAGGGGAGGAATAGATGAAGGAATTCATTCTCAGGAATGAAGCCTGAGAGGGAGACGTAGTGTCCATGGCTTCGCCGTCAGAAGCTGAGTGGCAGTTTGCAGGGGGCTTGCCTACTGGAGTGGAGGTGACACCAGAACCCCCAAGGGGCAAGCTAGTGGAAACTGCAACACCTGGTGGTAAAGATGGAGGAACAGATGGGATTGGGGGCCTGGCAGTTTGTTCAGCCAAGTCCGCTGTAGCAATAGGGACTTGAACAGTGTTCATGCCCGAAGACAGACAGTTAGGAGTCTCTGTTGCAAGTATGGGGAATGCAGGGGCAGGCAGAGGGTACGAGCAGTCTGCTTTGTTCTCTCTTCTGTCCCCCAAGATCTTATTCCTTTGACATTTTGTATTCTTCAAGGTGTTTAGATTTTTGTCAATAGCTGTGCAAGGAAGCTTAGGAGGTGGGGGCAACTCCCCGTGGCCCCACAACTGTGGGTGGCATGGTGGCAGCAGCAGAGAAGGTGGCATGGGTCTCTTCCATTTGCAGGGCCTGCTGCTGGCAGCTACAGGGGGCAAGGAGCTCCTTGATGAGATGCCTGAAGGCTCCTTAACCTGTTTCTCTTTCCTGCTGACTGATGCTTTTCACTCAACACTTCCTCTGTTGATGTCACACCTGAAGGCTCACCACCCTGTATCTCCTTCTTGGATAGGTCTGATGTGCTCTCAGAAGACTGATGGTTTTCACCCGACATTTCTTGGGTTGATGTCTCCTGCGGTGAGGGGCAGCATGGGGCTGGGTGGGAGAGCACGGCTGCATCTGTGTGAGGCACATCTCTGGCAGGGCCATGCAAGGTGGTGACTGCATGGCCTTCAGGGTAGGAGTTAGTCAGAGCCTGGTGGGTGTTCTTCCTCAAACTGTCTTCTGGAGGATTAGGACGGAAGTCCAAACGTGCAGGGCTGCACTGCCGGAAGCTGAGAAATCCACTGGCCTCCAGGGGACCAGATGTTAACCGTATATCCCTGCAGCTATGGGGGGCTCTGCTCCCACCATCCCACGCTTTGGTCGCTATAGGATTCTCCCTCTTTTCTGTGGGTTCTTTTAGGGCCTTCTTGTCCATTCCATTTGGGCACAAAAGTAGGAGGTACCTAGATGGGACCAGCTCCACAGCCCCCTCTCCAGTCTCTGATGGCAAATGCTGGGGAGTTAATTTGCGCCCCGGGTGGGGGGGGGGGCGGGGAGGGATTCTTATGGCTCAGGAGTGCCCGAATATCATTGAATTACTAGAAGACAGCACAGATTTTCTCGGAGGGTTACTCCAGTTCACCACGGGGAGGATGCCCAGGGAGGTCCATGCATCCTGCGGGATGGGATAACACCTCCTGGGCTCGATATGAAAGGAGGCCGGTAAAGTCCTACGTACCTGGTGGAAGAGCCTGCGCCCAGGGTGCAGGGCAGGTGAAGGAGCAGCGGGGTGGCCCCTGCCGGGTGGTGGATGGGGATCACGGGTGGGGCGGACCAGGGCCCGATCCCGGCCAGGCAGGGGACGGCGGCGGCGGCGGAGTGGGAGAAGTAGACATTTACTAAGCAGATTGCCCATAGTGAGCTGGTTGTGTGCCCAACGATCGCGAGGTTGGAGTCTAAAAGCTGGAGAGCCCCTCCGGAGCTTCTGACTCCTCTCGAGATCAAACACGCCTTGAGCCTGAACGGTCCAGCCTGGCACTGAGTGCTGCATCCCTGGAACAAATCACAAAGAAGGGCGCGCACGCGCATCGCGGCCAGAGACCCCAGCACAGGGCAAAGGGGAGGCCGCAGAGCCTCGCCCGTTAGGCTCCCGTGCCTAGGACTTCCGGTCGCCGGTGACGGTGTGTAGGCTGCCTGCTGCCCTTGGCCGGTGCGCCCTTTGGCACGTGTATACAGCCAGCAAGGCCACAGCGTGAGGACTTTAGGGGAGTGCCATGGTTGTCGGCGCCCCTCAGCGCCTCGGTGTGTGTCGCCAGCCTTTCACTCAAAAAAGATGAGTGCTGGGGGGCTCCCAACGCTGCGAGGGAGTCACCCGCCGCCCCCGGTCCCCTCTCTGCTTCCCTGCGAGGCTTCGAGCCAGCTGCATCTTCGCTGGGGCTGCCCAGGCTTTCAGCATCGCCCTCCAGACGGCGGCAGTTTCCAAGCGGTCGCCAAACCCTGACCTGACTGGATGCTGCGCCCCAAGACCTCCCTTCCTGGCAGGCAAGTTCTTGCTTTCTTCCTTTTGAGGAATTTGGCAAAACAACATTTACAATTTGGACCGCCCCTGAGGTCACACAGGTGGTGGTGGCTTAGCTGGGGTTCAAGCCCAGTGTAGTGACTCCCAGAGATCTTACTCTGGACTGTGATGCCTCCTTGCCATATATGCATCACGTGTTACCATGTTTTTTCTTTTTCCTAGGTCTTAGGATACCTAGCATGGTGCCATATTTACAGTGAGCACAGGCACTGCCCAGGACCAGGCCTTTGTTGAACAAAATCTTAATTCATAAATTAATCAGGGACCATGATGGTCTCAGAAGATATAGGTCATGGACCACCAGTGGTAGGCATAGTACCATCCCACATTTGTAACTGAGCCTTGCAGCCCAGATTTTCTCTTTGGTCTACTGTGAAGAATCCAAGTACATAAAGATTATATGTAAAGACTTTATGTAAATATATAAAGATTATATTCTAGATATGTTGTGGTCTACCTGGAAGAAAATTCACCAGTGGATTATTCCATATGGATTAGAAGCCAGTTTCTCTGGCCTTTTAGGAATATGTCTAGTAAGGCATCTCATTAATGTCTAGAAAGCAAATATGCTGTTTATCGTAAGTTAAGAGTGGAGCAATGTATTGGATTAAAGAAAGGTCAACACAATTTGGTCATTGTGAGCATGCCAGCCAGGCTCATTCTTCACCTCACATTGTTGGCACTTAAACAGAATTGTAGAGATTCTTTTTTTTTTTTTTAGTATTTTTATTTCTAGGAGAGAGAGAGAGACAGACAGCATGAGCAGGGGAGGGTCAGAGAGAGAGGGAGATACAGACTCTGAAATAGGCTCCAGGCTCTGAGCTGGCAGTCAGCACAGAGCCCTCTGCAGGTCTCGAATCCACGAACTGCAAGATCATGACCTAAGTGAAAGTCGGACGCTTAACCGACTAAGCCACCCAGGCACCCCTAGAGATTCTTATGACCAAAAGGGGAGAGATCTGCTTGGGTGTCTGGCAATAGAAACATGTGTTATTGTCTAGGAGTTGGAAGTTTCAGCATGAGGAAGAAGGTTTGAAGAATCTTGGCCTACATATGGCTTTATCTAGTTTGAATCTCGTTTCTGAGGCTTACTTCACTGAAGTGTTTTCTATCTCACAGGACTGATGTAGCATATCCGGGACATGACATGCATAAGTTTCAGAACCAAGAATCCTATAGATCAGCAAAAAATATATATTAAATATTTATGTATATGTATTATATTATATAGACATAAATTTTAACTTGATAAACAAGGGATGTCTTGTAGTACAAGGAGTACATGATCCCAAATGTCACATGACAGTTGAGCCAATGGTTCTCTCTCTCTCTCTGTCTCCCTCTCTATTTCTCTGTGGAATTGTGGTTGATCATCTCCCATGCTCCAATGTTCTGTCTCAGGCCACGGTATTTGGCAGAAATCAGTGATTTTTCAGAACATTGGAAGATGTCCACAATTGGCACTGGTGAATTTTATATACAGTAAAATCTTGGATTGTGAGTAACTTGTTCTGCAAGTGTTTACAAGACAAGTAGGCATTTCCGATAAATTGACTATAAACAAGGCTCAGCAGAAGCAGACGGGCCTTGTGCAGATCCTTCTTTGGACAGTCTTTTCTTGATCATTCCATTCAACAGTCCGGCATTTCACTTTTTGCCTTCTCGAAATGTATCAAAATCTTTCTATGGGTGATGATTTCCACGTTCTCTTGGCTTTGATTGGTATTAATTTTGGTATTACTACACTTGTATTAAATATGGTTTCAGGAGGAACAGGAAAGTAAATGTGTTTTTCTAGTCTGCCGCCTTGAACTGAAAATATCTGTTGATTTTAGCATCCAACATTCCCATATATAAAAAAAAACCCAACCTCAGCATTCACATTCAACTTTTCTTGAGAAATCACTAAGAATTTAGGATGTGGTCATTTCTAAAGGGAAAACAAAACCTATCTCATGGAGGTGATTTGAGAACTAAATGAGATAATGAACATGAAAAAGATTTGTAAAGTTTAAAGTTGTCTAAGAGACTTGTGTGAAAGGCAAGATGATGAAGTAGGGAGCTTCGTACTTTTCGCCCGCCCACATTTCTCAAACAAAGAAGGGCTGAAGCCATAGGACACTGAACTGCAAGAGTCTGTGAGAAAAAGAGACAGAGTCCACTAAGAAGACAGCGTCATAGATGTGTGATTGTGAGCTGGAGAAGATAAAAATAGTCCGGGACCCGAAGGCACGGAGGAGAGGGAGCCCTCTCTGCAGAGAGTCACAGAGAGACCAGGGGAAGAGAAAGAGCGGCTGAAACTGCTCATAGAACTGTCCCTGGAGAAGAGAAAAACCTTGGCCTGGGACGGAGAGGGATCCTTCATCCCATCTCTAGCCAATGGGCATTTGGAAAGAGATCCTATCTCTAGCTGTGGTGCTTTATTTTTGTTTTTATATTAGATAAATAGGTTATTCAATTTTTTAAATTATTTTTTAATGTTTTTTATTTATTTCTGAAAGAGAGAGAGAGACAGCATGAGCAGGGGAGGGTCAGAGAGAGAGGGAGACACAGAAACAGGCTCAAGGCTCTGAGCTAGCTTTCAGCCCACAGCCCGACGCGGGGCTCGAACTCACAAACTGTGAGATCATGACCTGAGCTGAAGTTGGACACTTAACCGACTGAGCCACTCAGGTGCCCCTCAATTTTTTTAAAAATGTTTATATAGTTTTGAGAGAGAGAGAGATTGAGAGAGAGACAGAATGTGAGCAGAGGAGGGGCAGAGAGAGAGGAAGACAGAATCTGAAGTAGGCTCCAGGCTCTGAGCTGTCAGCACTGAGCCTGTCTTGGGGCTCAAACCCACGAACTGGGAGATTGAGATCATTACTGAGCTTAAGTCAGACACTTAACTGACTGAGCCACCCAGGCGCCAAGATAAATAGGTATTTTGTATTTATTTCTCCATGTTTATTTATGTTCACCACGACTTCGGAAATTCCACATAAAATTACTGTATGGAATGGGAAAAATGTTTTATCCTTTTTTATGTCTTTTTTGGCATTTTAACTAGGTAAGGGGTTGTGTATGCATATTTCTAGGGTCGAAATACATTTACCTTTCTCTTACCTTACTCTTCCCAGTATTTATTTCTGAAAGCACATTGTACCAGTAATGGCGTGTTTAAAAAAAAATCCATTAATAACAACTAAGAATTCTATCTTTCATTTTTTAGGCTAGGAAAATAGTCAATAGAGGAGTTTTAATAGAACAGTGACTTTGCACTCTTCAAAAACTGGCTTTGTCTAAAAGCTCACATAACCCAAATCCAATTCAGGTTGCTTTAAAAAGTTTAATGTTCTATTTACTGTACTACACCATTTTATTTCTAATTGAAATGCTTTCAAATGGGTCAAATGGAAGTGTTAATATTAGAAGTTTTGTAAACCCACAGCTATTATCATCCTCAATGGGGAAAAACTGAGAGATTTTCCTGGATGGTCAGGAACAAGACAGGGCCGTCCACTCTCACCACTGTTGTTTAACATGGTATTGCAATTCTTAGCCCCAGCAATCAGACAACAAAAAGAAATAAGCATCCAAAATCCAAATTGGCAAGGAAGAAGTAAAACCTTCACTGTTTGTGGATGACTTGATACCCTCAATAGAAAACCTGAAAAATGCCCCCCAAAATTGCTAGAACTGATACACAAATTTAGAAAAGTAGCAGGATGCAAAATCAATGTACAGAAATATGTTGCATTTCTATACACCAATAGTGAAACAGCGGTGAAATCAAGGAATCAATCCCATTTACAATTGCACCAAAAACTATAAGATACCTATGAATAAACCTAACCAAAGATGTGAAAGACCAGTACTCTGAAAACTATAAACACTGATGAAAGAAATTGAAGAAGATGGAAAGACAGTCCATGTTCATGGATTGGAAGAACAAATATTGCTAAAATGTCTCTACTACCCAAAGCAATCTATATATTTAAGGTAATCCCTATCCAAATACCAATAGCATTTTTCACAGAAGAACAAACAAACCTAAAATTTGTATGGAACCACTAAAGACCTCAAATAGCCAAAGCAATCTTAAGAAAGAAAAGCAAAGCTGGAGGCATCACAATTCTGGACTTCAAGTTATATTACAAAGCTGTAGTAATCAAAACATTATGGTTCTGGCACAAAAATACACATGGATCAATGGGACAGAATAGAAAAGTCAGAAATGAACCCACAACTATGGTCAATTGATGTTTGACAAAGCAGGAAAGAATATACAATGGGAAAAAGACATGTGCTGGGGAAACTGGACCACTTTCTTACACTGTACACAAAAGTAAACTCAAAATGGATGACAGACCTAGGCGTGAAACCTGAAACCATAAAAATCCTAGAGGAGACCACCGGCAGTAACCTCTTTGACACTGGCTGGGTGTAGCAACTTCTTTCTAGATATATTTTCTGAGGCAAGGGAAATAAATGCAAAACTAAACTATTGGGACTTCATCAAAATACAAAGCTTCTGCACAGTGAAAGAAACAATCAACAAAAGTAAAATGTCACTTATGGAATGAGAGAAGATAGGCTCAAATGACATCCGATAAAATATTAGTATCCAAAATATATGAAGAAATTCTACAACTTAACAGCCAATAAAGGAATGATCCAATTAAAAATGGTAGAAGACATGAATAGACATTTTTCCAAAGAAGACCTCCAAATACAAAAAGATGCTCAACATCACTCATCATCAGAGAACTACAAATCAGAACCATGATAAGATATCACCTCACGTCTGTCAGAATAGCTAAAATCAACAACACAAGAAACAATAGGTGTTGGTGAGAATGAAGGAAAAGGAATTCTCATGCAGTGTTGATAGGAATGCAAATTGGTGCAGCCACTGTGGAAAACAGTATGGAGGTTCCTCAAAAAGTTAAAAATAGAACTACCATATGATCCAGCAATTGCACCCCTAGGTATTTCCCCCCAAAACACAAAAATACTAAATCAAAGGAAGCATGCACCTCGATATTTATAGCAGTGTTATAATAGCCAAGAAAATAGAAACAGCCCAAGTGTCAATAGACTGATGAATGGATAAAGAAATTATATATATATATATATATATATATATACACTACACACACACACACACACGCACGCAGGCACACACACACAGACTATACACTGTCAGTGCAGAGCCAGATGCGAGGCTTCATCTCATGAGATGTGAGGTTGTAACCTGAGCTAAAATCAAGACTTGGACACTTAAACTGACTGAACCACCCATGTGCTGCAAAGTAAAATTATATTTTAAAGTGTAATTTGTTTTATAGCCCTAATATTTCCAACATGGAAATCATGAACAAAGCCCTATTTATTCTTAGTGGCTAGAATAGTGAGGTGGTGGGAAGCATAATGCAATGCGGGCATTCAGCCATCCCTTCAGTCTTTGTATTAAAGCTTAATGACTTGCCCAGCACTGTATTAGGATCTAGATTTACAAATACAGATGTAAACCAGGCCCTGTTATTATGAGCTTTTATAATCTGAGGATGGAAATTTAGACAAATAATCATATAAATGTGTCATGATATATATACACATACATACTAAGACATATATCACCTACCTGGGGAGGTCAAGAGTGGTTTCTGTGACCAGGGAACATTAAAACTTCATTAGTGGGAGAAGTGGAAAATAGGAAGCTTTCAGGCTGCAAGTAGTTTGATATGGCAAAGAGTTTGTGCCTTTTGAGAAATGACTGAAGGTGTGAAGAATGATGAGCCTGGAAAAATTGTGATAAGTGTTTTTAAATACTGAAAGCAAGTTCACTCTTGAATATTATTATTGTTGTTTGTGTCCAAACTAAATACCATCCTGTCTTAAACTTTATTAAAACAAGCTTTTGAAAATGGGGAAAGATCATTTAAATTGCAGTATACTTTGGCTTTTGCAAGGCTAAACGAGACCAGGAAATATGGCTGTTGAAAGCTCTTTCTAGGGGGTTGGATAGACTTGGATGAGAATCCCAGTTCTGCCATTTTTCTGGCTGTGAAACCCTGCACAAATTACTAGCCCTCCTTTAGCAAGTTCTAGTTTCCTCATGTGGATGATGGGGCAAAAGGTGGTTTTTCCACAGGACTAATAACATCTCCTTCCAGTGTTCAGCACAAAATTAGTGTACAAAAATGCTGGCTATTATTATGCTGTGATGCTGTATTTCCATTGGTCCTTGATTCCAATTCACATTTTGGTACCTGTTAAAAAAAAGCAACATAAGACAAGTTTTCCATTTATAAATAAATAACTCTTCCTCAGACCACATAAAAATAAACAATTGCCATACTTGTGTGGATAAATGTGATATGCAATAAAAGATAAACAAATACTTGGTTATAAATATTACTTGTGCACTATCACATGCATTAAAAACACTTTTAGTGCATTAAATATATTTCAAAATGTGGAAAATGACTTTTATATCTGTAATGAACAAACATGTATAAATATCCAATGCATTATGAAACAAAAGGATTGTATTTGAAGAAAACATTAATGATAATGCAGATGAAATGAGTTAGGAGGTCTAATAAAATAAAAGGTCCTCAATGTAATCATTTATTATAAAATTATGAGGCTTACTTATTTTTAATATAACTTTTTCTTCAACATAGGTATTGCTTATTTTACGATTATTAAACACCCAGACATTAATGACAGTTTGAAACATATGGAAAATTACAAAGAAAATACAACCAGTAAATTTAACACCTAACAATATCCATTCTTGAGTTTTAAAATATTTTAAAATATTTATTATCCATTACTGCTGTACTGTCAGATACCAACATTATAAATACATATTTTTATGTAATTATTATATGGGTACAGATGAGCTCATTATGCTGCCATAAGAACCCTGAATCTTAGTTTTTTATCCTTTAAAATAAGGATATCCTTTAAAATAAAGGACTAGAGGATCTAAAGCAGGCTTTGCACTGACACCAGTGAGCTTGGTGCAGGAATTGAACCCATGAATCATGAGATCATGACCTCAGCTGAAGCTGGATACTCAATTGACAGAGCCATCCAGATGCCCCAGTAAAGGACTATTTCTTTATTTTTAAAAACTGTTTAGTTATTTATTTTTTAATTTTTTTCAACATTTATTCATTTTTTGAGAGACAGAGAGACACAGTGTGAGTGAGGCAAGAACAGAGAGAAAGAGGGAGACACAGAATCCAAAGCAGGCTTCAGGGTCTGAGCTGTCAGCACAGAGCCTGACTTGAGGCTCGAACTCACGAACCACGAGATTATGACCTGAGCCGAAGTTGGCTGCTTAGCCGACTGAGCCATCAAGGCACCCCTATTTATTTATTTTTGAGAGAGAGAGAGTGTGTGTGTGAGCAGGTGTAGGGGGAGAGAGAGAAGAGAGAGAGAATCTTGAACAGGCTCCCAAGCTGACAACATACAGCCTAATGCAAGGCTTGATCTCACAACTATGAGATCATGACCTGCACTGAAATCAAGAGTCAGATGCTTAACTGACTGAGTCACCAGGCACCTCAGGACTATTTCTTGCTCTTGCTATATATGAGCTTCATTACCTGTTTTCTGTGTCACCCTAAAGGTTCTTCGAATGTCATAGCAGCTGCTTAACATCTGGGAAATTGCCAGTCTCTGTAAGGGAGGGAAAGAGAGAGTGAGCATGGAAAATGGTGAACTGATCCTTAGAAGTTCCACCTAAGAATGATATGTATCACATCAACTCCTTTCAAAGCCAAAGGCAAGTCATCTAACTCAAGGGGGCCAGTAGTTGAATCCACTATTTGCCTGAAATGAGAAATAAAAAAATTTTTGTGAAGAGTTTTTACTGACTACCAAAATTGTTTCACAAGTATGTGAGAATATTAGCAATTATCTATGAAACTAAAATAGAGGCAAGAAAAGTGTAAAGTATAAAGAATGATTTGGAAATTTATTTGTAAGCATTCATGCAACCTCATACTTCTGTGAAAGCCGTCCTACCCTTTCCAAAAAAATCAATTTTGCTTGTTTGACTTTTGCCTGCTTTCTGAAATATGTCCTGACTTTCCAGTTTCTTGACAAGCCATACTCTTGATTTTTCCAAACCAAATGTAACACTGACTCTAAATCTTGGCTTTTCCAAAATTTGTTATGTAAGAATTTGTTATATGTGTTTATTCAGGTTAATTTATGATCTTAACATCCCATGTTGAAGTCAGCTTTGCAATTCTTAGATGACAAATAGAAGCTACCAAAATTAAGAGAATCTATCTTACTGATGTTTTCTTTGTTTGCTGCTCTCTCCAGTCAAGATAATACCCTTCAACAACAAAAAAAAAAAAAAAAAAAAAAAGGCAGTAAAGCAGCAAGACAGTGTTATCTATCTGATCATTGCCTCATTACTGACTTCTCAAGGTCAAGTATTTCCTTACTGCCTTGCATGTACTGCAGTAATTGACACATGTAGGAGTGGTTACTCTATTGCTATCTTGCACATCCTTATCCAACAGTGTTCTTACAGGTACTTTGGGATCCATAACTCTCTGACTACAGTTGTTCAAAGAGGCAAGTACTAGATTAAATTCAGCTGATCCTAGAACACCCTCACTCTCCAGTTATAGTAAGTGGTCTAGAGATGGAAATGTAGAGTCTTGTGCCTGGACTTATCTGAATCTACCTATTAGGGGAGCCTGGGTGGCTCCCTTGGTTAAGCATTCATTGTTGGTTTTGGCTCAGATCATGATCTCACAGTTCATGACTTTGATCTCTGCATAGGCTCTATACTGGCATGGTGGAGCCTACTTGAGATTCTCTCTCTTACCCACTCTCTCTCTGCCCCTCCCCCAGTTGCACTGTCTCTGTCTCATTCAAAAGAAATAAGTAAAATTAAAATAATTTGAATCTACCTATTAGATCTTTAAAGGTGGACCTGGAAGTGGAAAGCCCTTGACTTGTTGATGGCAAAAATTGAGCCACCTGTGTTGTTATAGTTATGTTGGAAAAAGTGATTCTGAAAAACAAAGTCAACAGAAGAAAATGAGAGTGAAAAAGAGGGTTTCTGATTGTTCTCATGTCTGTTTTTTGTGGTTTCACGTACCAATTGTTCCTGATATCTGAATTCTTGCTCCCCCTCCCTTTTGATTATGAGTCAATAAACTCATTTATTGTTGCCTCAGTGAACTGAATCTAAGTTTATTTTACTTGTAACTAAGAGAAGGCTGAGAGATACTAATGCAGGCAGACTGGATCTGAGGACCCAGAGGGGGTCCCACAGGTCCAGCCAAGAGGGTCCCTGGCTGCACACAGGATAGAAACCACACATGAGCCAGGAAGAGGTGAAAGAAGAGTTTATTGAAGATATAGAAAGAGTGCAGGTATCGACAGGAGTGTTTGTGAGACTCAGAAAGGAAAGGAGACCCTTTGCTCTGGGTCTGGGGTTTTTACTGAGGATTGTGGTCTGGTGTATATGTTGTCTCAGGCATCCAGGAGCTGGTTATTCCTTTGAGCCGGGGGGTCTTGGCATTGAGATTTCTAGCACCAGTGGTTTGGAATGTGCATATGATAGCTTTGTCAGGTCACCATCACCTGGTCCTTCCTTAGGTGTTATTTATTCTAAAGGAACTATTAGGTGCTTACAAAGAGGACATACACTATTTGCATTCTGAGATATTTGTAAAGTGGAGGTTCAGATCCCAGAAAGAACAGAAGCCAGAGAAGGAGCCAAAAGCAGATTTTTATGGAATCCTTCAGTTTCCCTATCTCCTGCCTTACGTTCTGTACAGCCTCTCATGGGGAAAGTAAACAAAAATTAATAACATAAATGTTTACTAATTTCACCCAAGGATAGCAGAAAGTGTCTGTTTTAAGCTGATTTTAGGGGCGCCTGGGTGGCTCAGTAGGCTAAGGGTCTGACTTCGGCTCAGGTCATGATCTCACAGTTCAGTGGGTTCGGGCCTCTCATCTGGCTCTGTGGTGACAGCTAGCTCAGAGCCTGGAGCCCACTTCTGATTCTGTGTTTCCCTCTCTTTCTGATCCTCCCCTGCTCACGCTGCCTCTCTCTGTCTCTCTGTCTCTGTCTCTGTCTCTCTCAGAAATAAACAAAACATTAAAAAAATAAAAAAATAAAAGGGCAACATTTGGGGCACTGAGATGTCTCAGTTGGTTGAAAGTCTAGCTCTTGATTTCAGCTCAGTTCACAGTTCGTGAGTTTGAGCCCCATGATGTCAGTGCGGAGCCTGCTTGGGATTCTCTCTGTCTCTTCTGTGCGCATGCTCTCTCTCTCAAAATAAATAAAATAAACTAAAAAAAAATGAAGGGTGACATTATTTTACTTTATCTCATAGTGAATTGGAGTTCACCATTGTCCAATCTTGTAGGGAAAAAGATACAAAAAAATTCTCGAAAAGGTTTTATAATTTACTTGAAAAAAGAGAAAAAATGATAAAGGGATATTTAGTTTCTAACTGTAATAGTGCCTTTAAAAAATGTGTAGTCTTATGTTAGACTCTATGTCCTAAGCTATTTGCAGAAACACCTATATTTTCCTCAAAATAGTAAAGGAAGAAAAAAATCAATCAGTGAATAAGGAAACACAAGTCTAAATTTCTGAAGTTTCTTTTATTTGTTAAACCTTTAAGTAATTTACATATGCAAAAATGTATTTTAAGATGTAAGTAAAAGCCATTTTGCTGTTTTTTGTTTTGTTTTGTTTTGTTTGTTTTTTGTTTTTTGTTTTTTTTGCACAGGGTTTGGGGAATGTAGCAGTGGGAAAGCCAGTCCTAAATAGTCTTGAGTTTAATTTTTTGTTAATTTGCCTTCATTAGCTCACCAGGGTAGCATTTTGTCTAGGTGGTGTTGGGGGTAGTTGATCTACATTAGCAAATTGATTATTGATGACTCTAAAGAACAGAAAAATAGACGAATTACTATTTGGGGAAATGGCAGCACAGAATACCTCTATTTGTTGATTAGTGCATCCTCTTGCATTAGGAGCAATTATTAAAGGAACAAAGTTAGTTTCAGATGATAGTACAGTAAAACCTTGGATTGTGAGTAACTTGTTCTGCGAGCGTTCTGCAAGATGAGCAAATACTTCTAATAAATTTTAACTTGTTAAGTGATGTCTTGCAACATGAAAGTACAAGACATCAAACGTCACATGGGATCCCACCTGAGCCACTATTTCTTTTTTTCTCTCTCTCCTTGTGGGATTGTGGGTGCTTGTCTCTCATGCTTAGATGCTTGGTCTCAGGCCATGGTGTTGGGCAGAAGTCAGTGATTTTTCAGAATGTTGGACTGTGCCCACAACTGGTACTAGTGTATTTTTTGTCACTTCAGAGCACTTATGGATAGTCCTTTGCTCTTCCATACAAGAGTAAGCTTAGGAGTGCTTTGCTTCCTTCAAGGTCAGGCTGTCTGCAGATACAGACCCTTTCCTCAGCTGCCTAATTGCCAGTTACATTAAATACAGTATTTGACAAGAGTTTACTAATACTGTACTGTAGTCAACATCTGTGCAAGCATATACAATGGCTCGCATGCAGAAAAAGGTTGAAAAGAAAGACTGTAAGAAAGAGATGATTACGGTGGAAGTTAAGGAAACCATCAAGAAGTATGAATGAGGTATGCGAGTGGCTGAAATTGCAAGATTTTATAAGAAGTCTACGTCTGCATCTTGTCTGCAAAGGAGGAGGAGGAGAAAAAGTCAGAGGAATCTTTCACTTTAAATGAGAATAGAAAGATATGTAAGATGTGGGAAACATTACAAAATTTTGTAGGAAAGCACTGTAGCAGTGTGAGCTTCAGCAGTGCAAGGTATGGCTCTGTTTAACGGCTATGCAATGTCACATTTTCACGAAATCCTCAAAAAGAGGCAAAAACAAGTGTCATTGGATAGGTTCCTTGTTAAAGTTGCCCTAAAAGAAAAAGATTCCATTGAGCCAATAGATAGCAGTGATTCCATTAATGATAGTGAAAGTTGTCCTACACAATAACCCTCTTTTCTTGTCTCCCTCACACGAGGCCTGAAGGTTTTCAAAGGGAAGTGGAGGTTAATTTGTCTACTTTTCTTTCTCTGTTGTATTTTATTTGTTATTTTATATTATATTACAATACTGTAATCATTTTTACATGACTATTTTGGGTGTAGAATGAATCATCTGAGCTTCCATTATTTCTTATGGGGAAATTCGCTTTGTTATACAAGTGCTTTGGATTACAAGCATGTTTCCAGAACAAATGGTGCTCACAAACCAAGGTTTTACTGTATTTGATAAGTAAAGGGTCAAAATGTAGCAGGATGGTTTCATATCACTTTATCTGTTATACTTTATAATTCATGTAATTATAATGAACTAGAATAGTCTCCTCAGCCAGAGTACCTTCTCCCCTGATCAATTTCTTTGGAACACAGACATTCGTCAGTAACTACTTGCAAATACTCTTTTAATTACCCAAATCATTGGCATTATCATATCCAGTATTAAAGCTTATGTTTCATTAATTACACTTTAAATTGGCAATTTCCTAACTGAATTAGAAGTTAGTATAACCCTATTAGCATTATATTTACAAGTCATATTTTAATGAGGTATCCTTACGGGAAGACAGTTTCATATGGATATTCTCATGCATTACAGAAATATTGATATCTTTTAATCAAAGGTTAAATAAAAAGGTGATTTGAAAACATGAGGCATTGTCTAAATGCAATATGCCATTTATTGATTCCTGATTCCATAATCTAAGAATCTTGTATTTATTGGAAAGATCATTTCTTTTTTTCTGATTAGTCTATTTTTATTCTCTGCATTAAATATCACCATGAAATTGATGATAAATATAATGAAGAATATCAGCAAAGTAAGATATATAGTAGCCTGCCTGACTTAGAAAATACTTTCTTGTCATCTTTACTAACTCACATCTCAATGGATCACCTGTTCTATGGATGTAGTTTTCTATGGTGTGATATCTGCAAAATGGATCCTACTTTTCTGGCACAGAAACAGAGAAATGAATATTCACAGATATTCACACCAACAAAATAACATTTGAATTTGACATTTCAATGCTTACTTTAAAAGCCCATATCGGGGCGCCTGGGTGGCTTAGTCGGTTAAGCATCCGACTTTCGCTTAGGTCATGATCTCGCGGTTCGTGGGTTCGAGCCCCGCATCGGGCTCTGTGCTGACTGCCAGCTCGGAGCCTGGAGCCTGTTTCCGAGTCTGTGTCTCCCTCTCTCTCTGACCCTCCCCTGCTCACGCTGTCTCTCTCTCTCCTAGAAATAAATAAAAAAAAATATTAAACAATAAAAAATAAAATCCTGTATCATTTGACATTGCTGATTAAAATGGTAAGTTGTTTTTCCCTGAAGTGGTTAATACAATACAACATGCTTTTGCACACATGTGTGAGTTTTGCTATAAAAAGAACATACTGTCAAAAGAGTACCAAGCACTGATGTTTCTTCCCACCAATTTTACCTTTGTGCTCCACTAAATCCCCTTTAAGAAAACCAGTATCACAAGTTTTGAGCTTGCAAATAGCTGAATTAAGAAATAAGTTTGTGAAGTGAATTATGAGTGAATCTAGAGCACTTACAATCTAAACTGATTCATAAAATTCAATTTACACTAATCTTTCATACACTCAGGCTTGCCACCAGATGATACAGGAGTATAAGTAATAAAAGATAAAATTCCAGTGAAACGAATTGAAGATATAACTGAATACAGATGAATAGCCTGATACTGAGACCAGGAAAACTTTGAATTAGAGAATTATTTCTCTGCATGAAAAGGTCTTTCCACTAGTTTTCCATGGTAAAAAATGATGAAATTGTAAAATTACGTCTGCAAAATGCTCTTCCTTTAAACACATGCAAAGATAGAAAAAAGTTTTCTGCATTACTATATTAATTACTATTAATAATGTTAATAGGAAATGTGTTTTTTTGTGTGTGAACATCAGTTTCTCTACAGATGTAGAGAAATGTGATTTTTCATTACATTGCAATTAGGCAGTTAATATAATTTAAAATAAATTTTAAAATGTTTATGACATGATTTTTGGTTCCAGATGGATTCTTTCTGAAGGTTGGCAAATTAAGTAGGTTTTTTCATTATCCATATATTTTTTTGTTTTTATTTTTTAAAATAGTTTATTGTCAAGTTGGTTTCCATATAACACCCAGTGTTCATCCCCACAAGTGCCCTCCTCCATGCCCATCACCCCCTTCCCCTCCCCCCCACCCCCATCTGCCTTCAGTTTGTTCTCAGCATTCAAGAGTCTCTCATGGTTTGCCTCTCTCCCTCTCTCCCACTATTTTCCACCTTCTTCTCCCCCATGGTCCTCCGTTAAGTTCCTCCTAATCCACCTATACGTGCAAACATACGGTATCTGTTTTTCTCTGCCTGACTTCTTTCACTCAGCATAACACCCTCAAGTTCCATCCACGTTGCTACACATGGCCAGATTTCATTCTATCTCATTGCCATGTAGTATTCCATTGTATAGATAAACCATATCTTCTTGATCCATTCGCCAGTTGATGGACACTTAGGCTCTTTACATATTTTGACTATTGTTGAGAGTGCTGCTATGAACATTGGGGTACATGTGCCCCCATGCATTATCTGTATTTTAATGGTCAAGAACTGAAACTCACAGGTCTTTTTTTTTTTTTTTTACAAATAGTTTATTGTCAAATTAGTTTCCACATAACACTCAGTGCTCATCCCCACAAGTGTCCTCCTCCATGCCCATCCCCCCTCCCCCCCACATCCATCAGTCCTCAGTTTTTGTCAGCATTCAAGAGTCTCTCATGGTTTGCCTCTCTCCCTTTCCCCCACCATTTCCCCCCTTCTTCTCCCCCTTGTTCCTCCGTCAAGTTCTTCCTAATCCTCCTATATGTGCAAACATATGCTATTTGTCCTTCTCTGCCTGACTTATTTCGCTCAGCATAACACCCTCAAGGTCCATCCATGTTGCTACACATGGCCAGATTTCATTGTTTCTCATTGCCATGTAGTATTCCATGGTATAGATAAACCACATCTTCTTGATCCATTCATCTGTTGATGGACACTTAGGCTCTTTCCATGTTTTAGCTATTGTGGAGAGTGCTGCTATGAACATTGGGGTACATGTGCTCCTATGCCTCAGCATTTCTGTATCCCTTGGGTAAATTCCTAGCAGTGCTGTTGCTGGGTCATAGGGGAGTTCTATTGTTAGTTTCCTGAGGAACCTCCACACTGTTTTCCAGAGGGGCTGTACCAGTTTACATTCCCACCAACAGTGTAGGAGGGTGCCCGTGAAACTCACAGGTCTTAAAGGACTTGCCTTAGGATACACAGTTGATGAGAGTAGAGTCTTTCCTACCCTCTGTGCTGTTTCCAACTATAAAGGATCCTCAGAGCTTAAGCAATTTATCTTATCAAGTTTACATGGAGTGGTGGCAGAATGAAACTAGTCAATACGATGTTGAATATTTAGAAAAACAAAATCTCTAACTATTTAGGAAACATTTCCTAGCAAAACACCTTGTTTAGGCAGAGTACAAGTCTATAGTCTTGTTTACAGTTGAGTCCCTAAATATTCATCAAAAGTGCTGTGGCCTAATCTTCCCATACCTAACACAGAACTAGTCCTACAAAGAACATCCTCCTTTTCAGCGTGAGGCCAAACTCAGTGGTGGGGGTCTCTGTCTTGCAATACTTGTGCACTCCCATCACTGGAGTGGAATTAGCAGGAAATGACCCAGTTGTGAATCAGTCACTGTGCCTTTTCACCTTCTTACCGCTGTGTTTACCTGCAGCATCTACTTCTGGGCACTGCACATTTTCGAAGCCCAACAGATGAGAAAGTTGTTTTGACTGAATCTAGACAACAGGCTATTTGAGCAGGGAAGCTACGTGCTGGATGCCTGAGCCTGTCACCTGAAAGACAGTTGGCATTATTTTCTTTCATCTCAGGCAGGTAATATATAAGTCAACTTGGTGCTATCTGATGGGTAGGCCAATTCTGATATTTAAATCGGTCAAACAGTGTCAGTTGTTTGCCTGAAGTCATGGATTTTAGAATTTAAGTATAAAATTTTTAGGTTTTAAAATGACAGTTTGTTCCCATTACACTTTTATAAAGTCACTAGTAGGATAAATGGACTCTAATAATTTGGAAAATAATTCTGGTATCTGCAAAGTTACTAAATTTAAAATAGAGTGTTCATATTTATTTTTATGAATGCTTCCGTTTATCAAGGATTCAGTCCGATATTCTAACAATTGCTCTATGGTGATTATAATCCTGGAACAATGTGCTATTGGCAGGTTGTGGGATTAAAATATGAAAATAAATGTGGTTGGAAGTTAAATGGCATTTTCATCTTGGGACTAAGAAAAATCATTGTTCAGATGTTACCTTAAAAACACATTTGTGATTTTAGTGAAAAAAAATTTATATACTTACTAGTCCCTGTTAGCAATCTCCAAATACAGTCTAATTAGTATGTGCCTTCTATTATGTCATTACTTTTTGTTTTGTTTTGTGTTTTGCATGGAAGCTTACTATAGCTTGGCTATAGGAAACAACATGGCAGCATTTAAGGTTTCAATTCTTCATAATTTCTGCTTTTTTCAGTCAAAACTTGACTTTTTTCTTGGTTATTATTTTTCTGAATATAGAATAGAAGTACATTTATATTTAAAAATTTTTAAACACAGATAAGCAAAAATAAAAATAAATGCTTCCATTTACTACCAACCATTCAGAGGTAATCATTGAAATAATAGATATATGTCATCCGGTCTATGGAATATATTTTGTTTTTTATATAATTAAAAATTTTTTAATGTTTATTTATTTTTGAGAGAGACAGAGAAAGAGAGAGAGAGAGAGCGCATGAGTGAGTGAGGGAGGAGAAACAAAATCTGAAGAAGCTGTAAGCACAGAGCCAGATGCAGGGCTTGAACTCAGGAACCATGAGATCATGACCTGAGCCGAAGTCAGATGTTTAAATGACTGAGCCACCCAGGTGCCACCAAGAATATATGTTAGTTTAAGCAAAAACTGGATCTTAGCATATTAATTTTTGGACATCGTCTTTTTTGCAGTTAATTGTCAAATTTTTTCAAATCAATGAGTATACTTCAACTCTATTAATTTTAATGACTCGAAGTTTGAATATGATGTGGGCATCCAAGCAAAAAGTATATATACTAAGTTTTATGTACGTAAAAGATGGTAAGATAATAAGAAAGGAAGAAAGAATAGAGCAGAGATCTTGGGCACATCAAGATATAAACTATAGATGACATAGTTTTACTTCCCAACTCAGTAAGTACTAGAATTTTTGAGCTTTTGAAATTTTCTCCTTACAGTTTATTGGGGATTATATTCAATGTCATTTATTAGAGTTATATTCTCTCTTGGAGTACTCTCTTGCATGCGGCTAGAATGAGCCAGCTGATGGTTTCAGCATTGCACCTAGATACTTCCTTGCTCAAAGTCATGACTTCATTGGGTACATTTTCTATCTTCTGAGTTATTGTAGGTAATATTTTTAAGACAAGTTTTTGCATCCACATAACATACTTTGTACTTTTCCAGCTTCCTATAATGGTTTTCTCATTATTCTTCATTCTCTTCATTCTACTTTGCCATTTGTTTGCAATGTTCTACTCAGCCCCAACGGCAATCCTACATGTTTTAGGCCATACTTCTTTTTCTTATAGGTTTCTAAATAGTTAACCATTTCCACAATAATACTGTGTGACAACCAAGCACAAAACTTTAGTAATATTTAATAAAAATGTTTTTTTCTTATGTGACTATTATTATGTGACTACTCTGTGGCTATTCTAGGTCCTGTGCTTTTCCATATAAATTTTAGCATTGGCTTGCCAATTTTGACAAAAAGTGTTACAGTATTTTGATCAATATTGCACTGAATTTATAGGTCAATTTAGGGAGAATTAATATCTTAACAATATTAAGTCTTCTCATTCATTAACATGGTATAACTTTCTATTTACATTATTTCTCTCAATAATACTCCATAGTTTTCAGTGTAGAGTTCTGGTAAATCTTTTGTTAAAATTTATGTGTTGGAGAGGCTATTATAAATCATATTTTGAAATTTCATTTTTAATTATTATTTGATCTATAGAAATACAATTCATCTCCTATTTTTTTAAATTTTGTACAGTGATATTGGAAGATTCACCTATTAGTTTAGGTTTTAGCTTTTTTTTTTTTTGGTAGAATCTGTTAAGAATTCCTATTTACATATTAATGTAATTTTTGAATAAAGCCACTACTTCTTTTCTGATCTTTATTAAAGATTGTGAGTGTAGTGCTGTACACATGAATATAATTATTAGAATCCTCTGAGTTTCCACCGGTCCCCATATTCTCTACTAATATTGTGGTCTGACTGTTCTCTGGGATTTGTAATCCCTTTTTGAATATAGAAAAATGGAAGCAGGGCGTGGGTGGGTTTACACCCTGTTAGCACAGAAGAGCAGTTATATGATTTTCTGATTGACACAATCCCTGGTTTTCAGGGTCAGGAGCATGGACAGTTTGGAAGAAAAAATATTTTTCTGCCTATATTTTTAGGTCTTTTTTATTTTCCCATAAATTGAAGCCAGTGTGTGTCATTTGCTGAATTCTGATTTGTTTTTCTAAACCAAGCCCTGTCAGCCTTGCAATTGTTGTCAATCCCTCCGAGATTATGGTGTTAGACTACCTGATAGTTGTATTTTTCTTTGTGGCTCTGGATATTTATCTTTTTTTCTGTCTTTGTACATTTTAGTGAGAAGTTGAAAGGAGCTGCATTGGAGGTTGCTGAGCTAGTCTCCAGAATGAATTGGAAATACTATTTTTTATTGAAAACTAAATTCCCAAGGTCAATTAATTCACCAATATATTCTAATTCATTTATATTTGAAGATGAGAAAATATTAACTTTTGCATGAAAAATTTTATTCCTAAAAATTCTGCTATTGTTAAAAGACTAAGCACCTTTTCCTTATTATTTGTTATAATTGTGCTTCCTATAGAAACGCTTTCATGATATAATATTAGCTCTGCTAGAATTACCCATGTATTTCACAAGAGTGTGCCATGAGATTCTCAGGTGCTTTTAGGTAGAGGAAAGATGGTTGCAGAGTGTTGGCAGTGACATTGTATGCAGTTAATTATTTCCCCCAGTGCTGCTTTGGGCAGAATATTTGAGGAAATATATCTTATAGAGAGCTCTTGAAAGCACTTTCAGTATAAGATTATGTTAAAAATCTAATTTTAAAAAATCCATGCGATATTCTTAGTTTCGTAAATGTCATAGGAAGCCAGAGATTTCTGCTAATGCTCTTTTTTGTTATCTGGACATTCTCTTATTTACTACAATTTATTGGCAGTGGGGAGTTGAGGAGAAGTGAGTGAGTTGGTGGGAAGAAAGCAGAGGAAGCTCAAATCTTCTGACTCCCAAAGTCCTCTGGAGTCATTGTCAGCTTTAGACTCTGAGGTCCCAAGGCACTGAGTGTCCAAGAACCCTTGAAACTGCATTATGCATGTGTTGTCTGCTAAATATTGCCTTTATCATTATTTCTTGAAAATAGATGACTTATCTTTCATAGGTTGAAAGAAATGCACCTTCCATTTCCATTACTACCCAACCAAACCCTGGAAAAATCTACAGAAGATTGATCCTCAAGACACTTTCATGTTGAGTGACACACTTCATTTAAAGGATGCCCATATGTGTAAGGCTTAATAATAATGGCAACGTGTTAAGGCAGAGGTTGAATATTATTTAGCAATCTGACATCATTTATAATTTCCAAGTAGTTTAAAGTCAGTATAATATATTCCCTTTTTGTTTGTTTATTTTTGGTATTTTTCTGCTTCTCTAAGCAATTGTTTTCAAGGTAGCAAAACTTAGGTCACATGAACTGCACCAAAAAAATCGTAACATGCTCAGTAAGTTTCATCTGTTGGGCTATAGAAAGTCAATCTACTCATATGGCTCAGTCACACTGGCCTTCTCACATTTCAAGTGCCCATCTACAGCAAAGTCTGTGCACTGCCTGTTCCTTCTTCCTGGACAGTTTCCCCAGATCATCACCAGAATCTTCACTCTCTCCCTTCATCTCTGCCCAAATGGCATCACCACCTCTGAGAGGCCTTCCTTGACCAACCTACTCCAAACAGCACCTCCTTCTCTCTTTTTCCTCTAATGTTGCTTTGTTTTTCTCTGTATCACTACTTATATTTTTACCCATTTACTGATGGATTGATTGCCTGTTTTATGAACTAATATGTAAACCCATTGAGAACATGAATTTTGTTCACAGTGCATGCCTAGCACCCAAAATAGTGCCTGGCACTTCACGGACAGTAGGTTAATATTCTTTTAATAATAACTGAATGGGTGACATCTTCCTTAGTCTTTCTAAGGTCAGATTCCTTGCTTCCTTGTTTCATAGAATTTATTACAGTCTGAAAATACATACTAGTATTATTAATATATATATTTTTTCTCCCCATTCAATGTAATAGAGACTTCAATAACAGTGGGTTAAATAAGAGGGAAACTTATTTCTCTTTGCTGTAATAGCATGTAGGGAGGCAGTCCCAAGGCTGGCGGAGCAGCCTTGATCCATGAGGCCTTGCAAGGCCACAGCTCCTGCTACCTGGTTCCTCAATCACCCAAGGGACATAGCCCTCCTGTGCACTGCCCAAGATGGCCATCATGTACACATGCCTTCCCCGCAGGCCAGGGGAAAGGAGAAGAGAAGGTCAACCCCTCCTCTCCTTTTATAGTGTGATAATTTCCAGCTACAAGTGGGTCTGGAAAATATAATGTTTATTCTGCCTGGAGAAAAACTCATTTATCATGGAGATGAAGGAAATTATACCGGAGGACAAGTAGCAGGCGCTGCTACAGTCCTTTTGTGTAATAATTTAATAATGTTCCTCTCTTCCACTGAAGTGTTAAACACCTGTGGTTTTCCTTTTTGTTTTAGCCTCAAGCCCTGGCACAGAGCCATCACATAGTGGTTACTGCATACCTATGTAGTTAAATGATTATTTTATCACTCAATAACTACATAGTTAAATAATTACTTTATTGATGAAGCTGTTCTCAACCGGCATGCCCATTTGTCACAAGAGGAACTTTTGCAGGGAGGAGGGAGGTAGGAAGATTATCCTATTACTCCAGGTGGGAGGAGAGAGAGGTTCAAGGTAGAGACATGTTGAGGAGGATGAGGCAGGAAAGGTTGAGGAAGGTAGGGCTTTTGTAAGAGGAGGAGCCTGGGGATGGGAAGTGTCTGAGGTTGGAGAATAGGAGGTGACGGGTCCTTCATGGTGGTCACTATAAGCTCCCTAAGGGACAAAGGGCGAGGCACCCCAGTGCATTTCTGGGGCTCCAGGAGCTGCTTGGGTCCAGTGTTCCTTCCTTCCATTATGTGAGCTTCCCAGATTCTTCTTAAAATCACCATTCTGCTGAGCTTACTTTCCATGTGATTTTTTCTCTTTCAAGCAAACAAGATCCTGACTGACACTTCACTTAGAAAAGGGCCTTGAAACTTGTTCTTGGATTTATGGATAACCCCTCGGTTATATGTCAACACCTTTGTTTATAAGCAAAATCTCCTGGATTGTTGAAAGAAACATTTTTCTTATGAAGTTAAACTTAATGTAACAGGAAAAATGCCTGTTGATTAAAAAGTTATAGGGGCGCCTGGGTGGCTTAGTCGGTGAAGCGTCCGACTTTCGCTTAGGTCATGATCTCGCGGTTCAGGGGTTCGAGCCCCGCGTCGGGCTCTGTGCTGACTGCCAGCTCAGAGCCTGGAGCCTGTTTCAGTCTGTGACTCCCTCTCTCTCTGACCCTCCCCTGCTCACGCTGTCTCTCTCTATCTCTCCTAGAAATAAATAAAAACATTAAATAGAAAAAAATAAAAAATAAAAAAAATAAAAAGTTATAAATACATGAAAATGATTTAAAAGAAGAATGCTGTTAAATATAATACTTTCCATTAAAAGTAACATTTCTGGTGAAAAAAATCTTATTTTCTCTAGTATTAATAACAAAATAAGTTGCATAGAGAAGTCACATTTGAATGTTCTTGAAGGGGAGCAGAATTTGCTATCCCAAAATATGCCTCTATGGCATGAGGTTTATTTTAGGCTGATTATTTTTAAGAAACAGCAGACCTGGAAACGCTGTGAAATTGGAGAAGTTACCCTTTTGTAAGAGACATTCACTTTGGTTAAGGAAATCCCATTTGTAAGGGTGTCTTTACCCAGAAGAGGAGAGACTAAATCTCTAGGAAACCTTATCAGTGAAGCCACAACTTAAGTCTATGTAACAACCATGCTCAATGTTTACTGCGCTTTTTCTGATAGCTTCCAAAATCTGGCTTCCCACCCCTCCACATCTTTTTCCTTTAGCTGGAGATGGTATGTAGGGTGGTGGCTTAGGCCATCTGGGGGAGTTACTCACTTTTCCTAGGCATCTCTCACGTATTTAGGAGGTGTACATGTTACTAAATTTCATTTGTTTTTCTCCTATTAATCTCTCTTTTATCATGGAGATGGTGGTGGTGGGGTCTCAGTCAAAAACCTAGGAGAGTAGAGGAAAAGTCATTTTTCCTCCCTTACATTATAAAAGCCCATTTTTCTTTGAGGACTTTGTATACCTCAAATAACAATAACAGGAATGAGCAGTGATCCTTTAAAAAAAAAATGAAGCAAACAACAAAAAAATAGAATCTTCTGAAAATGGTGATATTAACTTGAAAGAAGGAAAAAAAGAGGACAAAGACAAAGGGCATTTTAACTATCAGGCCTTTATCATGTCATCATCATAATAAGATTCAGCTGGCTTTGCCTTAGGTGGAAGCAATTTTGCATTCTACTTTGAGTCTCATGGTAAAAAACCGCAATGTGAAAAGGTCACTTTCACAACAAATTGTATCAAGGATGAAAAGTGAACAACAATAATGCCAGTATTATTTTGCTAAGGTCTTCTGTGAATTGAAAGTAGCAAAATTTGTGGCTAAATGTGTAGTTTACCATGTCAGTATAATACTGATATTTGAATCAGAAAACCTAAAAAGAAAAAAAAAGAAATGTGGCTTCTATTTAAGTTGCAATGTACTTTCCCAAATTCTAATATAGCATCCAGTTTTATAGTTCTTATGGTGAATATTTGTATCATGCTTTCCACTTCATGCCATTCTTATTTTATGAGTTAACACTTAGTCTGGGACAGATCATGATGGGCCTTGTAGGACAGGCGAAAGAATTGGAAACTTTGCTAAATGGCGAGTCATAGAAGGGTGTTCAACAGGGTAATAGAAAAATGAGAGTCAGGTTTGAAAAAGACTGCTCTGTGACAAGCAGGAAGATTGACACAGGGCAGCCAGCTTGTAGGAAGGGAGATTTGTGGTAGGGGATTTGACATTTGAAATCTCCTGCTTTTTCTCTCTCCATGAATGTGTTTGCTAAACTGCTGGGTAATGTTTGAACTTCTCTTCCTCTTCCTCCTCTTGCTCCTCCTTCTAGTTCTTTTGTCTTCAAAGCGCAGTTAGCTTTGTGAGAGGGATTATTATTTTCTTAAGAGGGATTATTTTAATTAAAAGCTTTGCTGTCCTGATGACAGGGCCTCCAGCGGTCAGGACTAAGGATAGGTTTGAATTGCTGCCACAATGTTGGGTTCAGAATCCTTCTTCCTCATCAACAACTGAACTTTGTATTGGTTTAAATCCCTTGGGGCTTTTTCTAATGTAGCATTGGGTTTTCTGAAAAGAGTTTTCAGATTCCTGCTTACACACCCATCTGTTAGACATGTTCAGATATGTCTGAACCCCAGGAACTGATATAACTCAAGAATTTTGTTAGGAGTCTCCCCAGCCTTGTAAACAGGCTTCCGAAAGGCCTATCTTATCAGTTCGCTAAACATGCCTGGACCTGCCTGAATCCCAGCAGTGAGCAGGAGGTCTCAAACCAAGCTCTGTGCCAGGCGCGGCCGATATGGTAAAAATAAAATAAAATAACCAAAATGATTGTCTTTGTATCAAATTTAATATCTGTTGAGAGTCTTCACATATTTGATCTTCACAAGAACATTGTGAAGTACACACATTTCTTATGAAAGCATTTCTTATCATCCTATTTCAAAGCCAAGAAAATAGTAGGAGATGTGAAGGGAGTGGAGAAGAGAGAGGGTGGAAAGCAGCTTTCTGATCATTGAAATGGAAGATAATAGGAAACTTTTTGTTGCTGCAGGAACAGGAGGAGGGGCATGCGGAAAGATTCAGAAGTAATTGATAACCAAAGGGACATAAGAGCATGAAAGGAGACCCTTCCTAGCTGAAACTCAGAATCAATATGAAATTTCTGGGGATAGAAATATAACAAAGCGATATACTTCTGAATTTGTTTTCAACAAATTACAGAAAAAAATACCCCAAAAGACAAACGCATGTAGGTAAAGACCATCTAGTTGAAAAATATATCTATCACATCTGACTGTTTTTGCAGAACTCTGTGCTTTATTAAAACTGAGGTTAGTCCACTGTGGGTTACCATACTGAATATAAGATACACCATTGTTTTATGGGTCACTAAATATTTCTTAAATGATGCCAATTAAATGTGGCCACCTAGTAATTGTAAGGTACATTCTGATTTGAGATGACAAAATATTTAAAGATATGTATCTCAGAATAACTGAATGTCATTAATTATACCCTCTATATTTTTATGTGAATGAGGATAATCTATGCATATTAGTTGGATGAAGCTTATTGCATGAAAGATAATTTTACCAAGGGGGGCTAAGGATCTTGAAACTTGCTGCGAGAAATAAGCCCACTGACCCAATCATGGGAGGGACAAAGAGAATTTGTGAAACCAGGCTTTAATCAACATTCTTACAAGAGCAGGTGTCTGATGGACAGACACACTCAGGGCCGTTACGGCAGACCATTTATCTCCTAGTGTGCAATTCCCTCCCCTGATTTCTCATTGGCTGAGTACTACAGAGGTTACAGCCTTACCCAGAAGTTGCCTATGCCCACATAGGGCAAAACATAGTCTAATTGGAACAAATGTACATTTCCTGAGGTGATGCAGAGACTTTTTCTTTTTTTCTTTTTTTTAATATTGTTATTCATTTCTAGGAGAGAGAGAGAGAGACAGCGTCAGCCGGGGAGGGTCAGAGAGAGAGGGAGTCACAGACTGAAACAGGCTCCAGGCTCTGAGCTGGCAGTCAGCACAGAGCCCGACGTGGGGCTCGAACCCACGAACCGCGAGACCATGACCTAAGCGAAAGTCGGACGCTTCACCGACTAAGCCACCCAGGCGCCCCGTGATGCAGAGACTTTCAGTCTCTCCTTTGTTCTTTGGCACATGTTCAGGCAAAGCCCATGAAAAAAAGCCTGCAAAATGGAAAAGGGAAGAAGAACCAGGAAGTGAAGTGTCCAAGGGTTTGGGACTCTATTATGGGGTGCGGGGCGCTTCATATATATTACCAGTAGGTTGTAAACCTACTGTTACCTAGACAGCACAGCTTTTATTTGGTATTTCTGAAAATGAATCATCTCCCTTCTTACATTTGCCATGTGACAATCTGGGGGGAAAGGAGACATTTATAAACTGTCACAAGGAAAGCATAGTACCTCAATACTTGGGGCATTTCATTCCCGGGAAATATTTTATGTAAATTATATCATGGAAGATATCCAAAGTATGTGTGTGGTTTTTTTTAAGGTTTTTAAATATTATGTTTTTAAATAATTTTGCATGCTTGCTTTCTTGCAGTATTTCTATTAGAGAATAGGAAAACATATTGGTAAGTCATTTCAATGAAAAAGGAAATTATTGGCAATCATCTAAAGCATAATGGAGAAAATCAATTACTAAGTCATGTATAAGGCACTTAACTAGGAAAGAACTCATTGAGATTCCCCCTTAAAATAAGAAATAGTCTAGTGGCTTGGATACATTTAAAAACTCAAGGAAAATAACAAAAGCAGCAAAGACTTGAGAAAATGATGTGTATAATACATGATTAAAATGGAATATTAACTTCAGTGGAAAATAAGAGTGATCAAGTCAGTAATTCACATGGCTCATGCATGTTTCCAGAAATTATGAACATCTCACTCACTGTCTTATTAAAATAATCTTGTAAGATGAAAGAAGTATATCTGATTCTTTGGCCAAGAAATCTTCTGAAACAAGTGAAAAGTGTGCTTTACCAGAAATCTCAAATCCTATGTTCCAGTCTTGGATTGGCTAATAAGTAATATATGACAGACAAAATTCCTTAACTTATTTAGGCCTCAGTTTCTTCTGTAAAATGAACAAATCTGAGTAAGCCACATGATGTGTAAAAAAAATCTCTTCCTACTCACATAATTTACAAATATAAAGAAGCAGCAAAGAAATGGTTCTATTACCAAATTGACTAAATTTTGTAACAAAGTTAGTATAAAAATATATGTAATATATTTTGGGATAAATATCTGATAACTCTCTCAACAATCTCTCTTTCCCCCAAGAAAGTAAAAGCATTGTGTTAAAAACTCATAAGAGAAATCAGGAGATTTCCACTTTCTGATATGATGGAATAGCTTGCAACCTATTCAATCCTCTTTTGACACAGAAGTAGTTAAACTCAATTTAACAAAATATGTTTGAAGGGATCCATGAACTTCAAAGGTATAAGGAGGCAAAATCCTAGAAAAGGAAACTCAGGGATGTGAGTTTGACATACTATGTTGTTTTTATTCTAAAACTGAGGACAGGAAAAGACAGAGAGGCACCAAGCAGGAATCCAACGGAGAACAGTGGCTAAGCAGAGTTTTTAGTAGTTTTCATAGGGACTGGGGAGACAGTAGTGAGAGATCATGGCTACTGTGGCAGCCAAACCAAGATTCCCGAGAAAATGGAAGCACAGAGAAGATAGTCCAACCTCAGCCCTGTTTTTCACCTTCAGACATTTGATGATTTGTATGTGACCTATACCTATGGTAAACCAAGTGAAAAGCTCATGTAAGAGACTAAGAAAATAGGTAGAACCATCAGGAATCTCATTGCCCTGGGAAGATGAAAAGTAGAATTCAGGAACTTCCAAGGAGTAGGGAACTATGCAAATCCCTAGGGTAAGTATAGAGGTAAATCTAAATGAGTTTTACATGTACAGAATAATAGAAATTAGGTCATATAAAGTCACAATGCATGTTAAATATTTGATTAAATATATACTTTGTAGGCTACTTATGTAACTAAAATATATGATGTCAGTAACCTAGGACACGAGGGATATATATAGAGTTAAAAGTTCTAAAGCCATAGTATTGTCAGGCAAGTTACATTAGTACTAATATATATTAGATCACAATAAGTCAAGGAAGCACATATTAATCATGAAGGTATCATTAAAAGATCAATAGATAAGCAAGCTAATCAAGGAGAAAATTGCTATATAAAAATGTTTGACATTTTCAAAGAAGAGAAGAGAGGAAAAGAATCAAGAATCTATAAAATAGCTATAATAGGGTGGATTTAAATCTAAATATATTGATTTAATTTAATTTAAATTATCGGTGGATGAAAACGAAAAAAATTACTTAATTCTTCCTATATGACATACAACTTAAATATGAGCAAACAGTAAAAGTTAAGATTAAAAGGATGGAGAACTATATATGATGCAAGCTTTGTGTTGGTGAGATAGGGAGAAATTGGAATCCTTGCCCCTGTTAGTGAGAAAGTAAAATGGTGCAGCCGCTATGAAAAATAGTATGGTGGTTCTTGAGAATATTAAAAACAGAATTACCATATTCTGAGTATATCCCCAAAAGAACTAAATCAGGATCTCACAGAGATATCCACCCTCCTGTGTTCATTGTGGTATTGTTTACAGTAGGCAAGATATAGAAACAAATGTTTATTAACAGGTGAATCATAAAAAATATGAGATATACCATGGAATATTGTTCAGCCTTTAAAAAGAAGGAAATACTACCATATGGAACAACATGCATGAACCTGGAGAATATTACGGTAAGTGAAATAAGCCAGTCTCAGAAGGACAAATACTCCATGATTTTGGATGCCTTACTTATAAGAGGTATCCAAAATAGCCAAACTCATAGAAGCAGAGAGTAGAATGCTCGTGCCCAGGAGCTAGAGAGAGAGGGAAATAGGGAATGTTAATATATTGCTAAAGTATTGTTCAATGCTAATATATTGTTTCACTTATGCAAGATGAATAAATTCTAGAGATTTGATGTACTGCATAGTGCTTATAGTTAATAATTATATTGTGCACTGAAATATTTGTCAGGAAAGTAGATTTCAAATTATGTGTTCTTACCACACACAAAAAGGGGAGAGACAAGAAGAATCTTTTGGGGATGATAGCCAAGTTTATTACCTTGATTATGGCGATGGTTTTGTGGGTGCATGCATATGTTCAAACACATTAAATCATATGCATTAAAAAATGACACTGCAGTTTGGTGGAAAACAGATGGCCTCTTCAGTAAATGGTGCTGAGCTATTTAAATATCTATGTGAAGAAAAACTGGCTCTCACCACAGCTCATGGTGATTTAAAATGGTAGAACTACTGGGAAAATTGTTTAGCTGGATGTAAAAAAAAAAACAAAAAACCAAAGAACAAAAGAAACCTGAACATACTGTTACCATTTGATCCAACAATTTCATTCTTATGTATGTACTTCAGAGGAACAAATGCACACAGATATACACCAAAAATTGCAAGAATTTGTTAATAGCCTCAAACTGGAAATACCTAGAAATCATTTAACTGCAAAATGAACATATAAAAGTCAGTATATTCATACAATGGAATAATATACGGTATTGAGCACAAATGAGTTACTCTACACACAACAACATGATGGAATCTCTCAAACTTAATGTTGAAGGAAGAAATCCAATGAATATATAATGTATAGTTCTATTTATAAGCCATTAAAAATATACAAAATTAGGGGCACCTGGGTGGCTCAGTTGGTTGAGCCTCCAACTTTGGCTGAGGTCATGATCTTGTGGTTCATGAATTTGAGCCCTGTGACAGGCTCTGTGCTGACAGCTCAGAGCCTAGAGCCTGCTTCAGATTCTCTCTCTCTCTCTCTCTCTCTCTCTCTGTGTCCTCTCTCTTTCTCTCTCTGCCTGCCGCTCCCCCACTCGTGCTCTGTCTCTTGCTCTCAAAAATAAATAAAAGGTAAAAAAATTTTTAAAAATATACAAAATTAATTTGTGATGATGAAAATCAGGATAATAGTTACTTCTGCTGAAGCTGTTAATGACATGGACTCAGAAGAAGGTGGGCTTTTTGGGAGCTAGTAATATTTTTATGATCTTATTAGTGATTACATAGATGTATTTGCTTTGTACACCTCTTACACCTGAATAAAGTGTTTTAAAATTCATTAGATTCTAGATAACATGGTGACAAAACTTATCTTTAGTATTTTAGTAGGAAACGTCAAATCTAAACTGAAGATTCATGATGGAAACATAAACTGCCTGCAGTTTTACCTTTAAGTGAAAGATGTGAAATGCCTCCAAATGTAAGACAATACATTAGATTAAAATATATGCTCAGGTTGCAATTAAAATCTGAAGATTAACCACCTATGCACAGTATAAATTGGGGCAGAGAGTTTGATTATTTGAAGAAAAGCAGTCTAGACATAATAAACTTTGAGATGGTAAAATGTCAGAAATGATTACAGACCTAGATTTAGAGACCTGCAGTATATGTGTAGGGGCACAGTTTCTTTTCATTCCATTCCAAGTTAAGAGCCAAACTGATTAGTTTTTCTTTTTTTTTTTTTTAGCTTTTTAAAATATTTTTATTTATTTCTCAGAGAGAGAGAGAGAGAGAGACAGCGTGAGCAGGGGAAGGTCAGAAAGAGAGGGAGACACAGAATCTGAAACAGTCTCCAGCCTCTGAGCTAGCTGTCAGCACAGAGTCTGATGCGGAGCTTGAACCCACCAACCCTGAGATCATGACCTGAGCCGAAGTTGGAAGCTCAACCGACTGAGCAACCCAGGTGTCCCAAACTGATTAGTTTCTTTATTTGTTTTAAATATATGGTACACTTATATTTTGTTAAATCATACTTGAAAGATGGATTAAACATATTCACATTTAAACTGATTTTTGAATAGCAATATATCTCTAGAAAAATATTTCCCCTTTATGTGTTGTGTGGGAAATACATGCACTGCAAATAAACAAAAAACCAAACCAAACTAAAACAAAAAATACCTTTTACAGACACAAGGCAGTGTCCTCTGTTCTGGCTTCCCAGCTGTGAGGTGGCATGATTGGTTTCGGGGTGAAGGCTTTGGCTGTCTCACCAACATACAAGGCTGACCGATAGCGTGATAATTAGTGATTCACCAATGATGCTGATGAAATTGAAAAATAGAAGACATCAGATTTTTTGCTAACAGTATCCGCTAATTTGCTAAAATTACAAATAATATAGAGAGCTCAAGAAGGGGGAAAGGATTTTGATATTATGCAAATAGAAATATCAATAGTTTTTAATATTAGTCTAAAAATGTTTTGTGTTGATAAACATAGTCTTTTGGTGACTTGTAATCATGAGAAGTTATAATGCATGTCTATTCATCTCTGAAAGAGAGAGAGTGATGGAGACAGAAAATATCTATCCCATAGAAGGATTTAAAGTGTGAAAGTGGGAACATTTCATTTGCCTCATATTTTGGAAAAGTGGTGTGTGTGTGTGTGTGTGTGTGAGATTTCTTTTCTCTGTGGAGGGCAAAAATGCAAAAGCAGTTATTTTCAACTTTTATCTGAATGGCTTTAAAAATAAGAGAAAGATGAGAGAAAAAAAACCCCCATCTTTTCAGACTATGAAAACTGAAGGTCATTTTATTAGAGCACTTGTGTTATTATCCCTTTCGCCATACATGACAAATTTCCCACTTTTTCCTCATCTTCACTGCCACCCTCTGGCAAGCCATCTTTACAGAGATATCTAAACCTTCTGTCTATTTGTGCTTTACCCCCTCCTCAATTCTTTCTCCACTCCAGAGCCAAAGTAATTATCTTAATGCCACAGAGAATCACAGAATTTCCTTGTTTAATTCACCTGATTGAAGTCACATTGCACTAAGGATGAAAATCACACTGATAGTGTGTCCACTTCCCCCCATCCCCCGCCCCCAGGTCTGCATGATGTGGACCCTGTCCACCTTCCCAACTTCATCTTCCATTGCCTTCCCCCTTCTCATCCTGCTGTGGCCACAGTCAGCTTCTTCCAGTTTCCCATATATTCCTTGCTCTTTCTTTCTTGTCCCAGGGAGTTTGCTCATATCTGGGACAGTTTTCTCATTCACCAATCTAAGTCAGGCCTCTCCCCTAGCCTCTTACTCTTCCATTATGACACATAGTATATACATTCCTTTGTTCATTCATTTCAGATCTACCTGTCTCTAGACTATAAACTCTATTAGGCAAAGGAGAATGAGGATTTTGGTTTTCACTGTATTTCTAGTATCTAAGACATGGAGCAAGTGTTCAGAAGATGTTAGTGAAATAAAGTAAGTTTGATATAAATCTGAGAACAAAATGACTAACTTTATCTTATTATCTATTCATTTAGGGTCTTAATTCAGATTTATTTGTAATACATTAAAAAATCCATCCTGTTTCTTCTACACATAACCCCTGTAGTTTAGAATTTTGAAAATAGAAGTAAAGAAAATATTAAGTTCACACCTCTCATTTTATGGATAAGACAGCAGACTCAGAAGAGGCCAAGGAGACACTGACTCACTTGTGTCTCTTGCCATATATCTTTGTGTAATTTAGTTACTGGTATTTATCCATGGGAATGCCACTGGAATTTTTGTGGGAGATGAGTAATTGCAGTCTAAGCTTTCTGTATTATAGCTTTCTGTATTATAGCATGAGATTTCTTATATAGAATGCAATGTATATAGGGAACAAATCAACTTTTGTGTATTCAGACTTAAAGCAAAGCATCATGCCTTAAAAGCAGTGTTTTAAAACAGACAACATTTTTAGATTGTTTAGAACTTTTCCAGATCATACGTATCAAGGCTTTTAAGGGATAATCTCTGTTTTCATTAACTCATGATAAACATTGCCAGTGAAATCAGATAGTTCCTTCCCAGGTGTTTTCTGAGTTGTCTTTGATTGATATTTTGATTATACGTTTTTCCAATTCCCCTTGTACTTAGGTAGTGGTTTGTATATTTTCTTTAAAGTGCGTCATTTTCATGGTAGAGTTTCAGAGCTGCCATTCAAAGAATAGGATTGTCTCCCCGGAACTTTGGGTTGCTCACATGAGGGTATCTGGACAAGAAGTTGGTCCGGACCTGGGGTCTTCTCCTTCTTCATCCAGCTGAAGGGATAGCAACTAATCTCAGCATCCACCAGATGTGACTTTTCCCCCGTGAAGTCCTGTAACATCCATGCTGTCTCTGTACCTGTGCACATGCTTTTCTTGCTCTCAATATCTTCTGCACCTGCTCCATTTTTCAGAGCTAAATATTCCTCTTACTTTGAGTGAGAACATAGATTTTGAATAGTCTTGGTGACTGTGAGGTTGAGTTAGACACTTCTCAAATACAATCTCTGAGCTCTCACATCTTCTCTTTATCAAAGTGTACTGTGATAAGACAGCCACTTTTCTGCATGCCTCTCAAGTTGGAGTTTTACCTAGGATGTGGTCTGAGTCTTTTGCTCACCCAACACTTAACACATTGCCTGTTGTATTGCTCAGTAAATGAACACTGTTTATTGCATGAAAAAGTTGTCATTTATCACCATAATTTAAAAAGATCATGCAATACCCAAATCCATTCTTTATTATTTTATAGAAATAATTGTCCTGCAGATGAGCATGAAACGAGCAGTCTTTTTTTTTTTGTTTTTAAAGTAATATTAAGAGGTCAGCGACCATAACAATATTCACTAGCACCTGTTACTAGGACTTAACAACCCACAGGATTTATAGTGGACACCAATGTCAATCTAAAATTGTAAAATGAAGTAAAATGTATTCCTTTAGATCAGAATGATAGAAGTAGGAGAGTCGAGTAGAAATTATTTTTAGACTTGGATCTTTCTGATATTTTGTAACTTTCATGTTTCCCAATTATTAATGACACCTAAAGCAAAATCTGGAAAGCAAGAATTTACTAACATTTTAATAATTATTTCTTCACTCTCTTGACCACAATTGATCAGTACAGAATGTACCTCACTATCACTGCTTTTGATGTATATTATAGTTACAGTGACTATATATTCCAGATTTTCCCTGTTGTCCTGGAATAATTACCAAGAGTGTCCCCTTTTTACTCTCAAAAGTGTCCTTAATTGAATAACAAATTATATAGGCATTCCAATGATAAAATCAGAACTACAAGAAGGCACTGAATTATTTACCTTCTATTCTTTCTACTTTATCCTTTGTTGCTAGCAGAGGGGATGTATGGATTCAGCAGCACAGATGGGTGAAAATGGTGTCGTGCTATGCCAATAACATGGGCCCTCTGATACTTTAAAAGCTTTAAGTGGCAGGTATGGTAGGGAAGGCTGAGTATTTGCTCAGGGATTTGCCTGTGCCTAACTAGATCGGAGGGTTAATGACCAGGGTCTCACAGAACACACCTCTGGCATCTTGGACATGTAGGAATGAGTGTGAACAAGGCTGAGAGGAAACAGCATTTATTGTGGGCATCATAACATACCATGTGCCAGTCAGTCACCGTGGACTGGGCCTTTTGCACTCATTACCTCATTCAGTATCCTCAACAGCTCTCTGAAGTAGATATCTTCATGCCAGGTTTACAGATGTGTAAACTGAGGCTTAGCCGAGTGCAGCAAATTTCCAGTGGCCACACACTTTGGTAACCTATATTTGGACATTCATCTATAAGTGGAGAGAAGATGGTGGTACTAGCATGTAAGTTATAAGTAAAGGTATCTTCCAAGTTTCTTTCTCCCCAAACTAAGTGTGCTATGTGCAAGATGGTACTTCAGTTTTACTTTTGCTTGAATTTCTGTTACTTCCCCTGAGAATGAGCGTTTGTTCCTAAGAGGCACACTAAAGACTCTGAGGCCTCACCTGCCTGGGCTCCCCCTTCTCCCTCCAGACTAATCTCACTCCAAATACGTCCCTCACTGTGTGTTTCTGATACACCCGAGTTCTCTCTGTCCCTGGAGCCAAACATGTTCTCTTTCTGTTCCACACCTTCGCACATGTTGTGTCCTTTACTGGCAAGTCTCTGGGGATGCCATATTCCCTGCTCTGCTGACTTATTCCTTTCTCAGCAGAGCCTCAGACCAGCAAGGTCCCCTTTGTCACATTCTGTTTTTCCCTTTTGGTAAAGCACATCACACCTCTCATTTCTCATGAACTGTTCAAGGGCAAAGGTAATATGATATGTACAGCATTCCACCTTATTGCCAGCACCCAGAAAAGAGCCTGACATGTCATATGTACTCCTCACATGCCGGTCGATATTAAATATTGAATATTCAGTTCTCACTGATACTCTACCTGTTTGACGATGGTTTCTGATTATGCTGCTGGACAATACCATCTTGTTTAAAGTGTAACCAAATACATTTTGCAAAAACCTCAAGCACTAAGCAATATGTTCATGAAAACAAAGAGAACCAAAAAGCATTAGCTACATCTGTTGGAAAGATTTTGCCCATAGTTGAGTCCAGGAAGATTAAAAAAAAATGCATAAGCCTCTTTGTTACTGTGGAGTTGCTTTATTTGCAATCAGGTTCGCCAAAAGCTTAATTAGTGCTTTTTAGAGCAAAGAAATAATGCCTGACATGGTTCACTATCTGGAGCAAAATTAAAAAGGAAAATGCAAGGTATGAAGACTTGAAGGTACTCAGAACATATCAATTATTTATATTAACATTCATTATCTGACTAAAAGGCAGGATAAAGTCTTTGGGGGAATTGTAGGGTTCATATAATTTCTCTCTAATTATTCTAATTTACTGTAATTAAGACACTAAAATAATCCTGAGAGAAAGCAATAATGTCTTTTAACATCAATTGATGGTGGTGGGGGGAAGACGCTATCTTGCATTTTTAGCTTTATTTACCATAACTTTTCAATGTGACAGAAAGACTGATTCTGACTTCTACATGTTTAAAAATTATGGATTTTAGAACTCCCAATGCAATCCTGGATGAAGCACAACTCGAAATTATAACATTTAAGTCTATAAAGTATTTACAAATTCACAAAATTTATCTTATCAAGGCTATATATACACTTTATCACGATCATGGCTTTTAGAAAAAGGGCACCTGTAATATACATTTTCAGAAGTTCAAGCATGGAGAAAATACAAAGAAGTAAGTAAGAGTTAGGCATCCTCTCTGCAGAAGTCATTTCCAGATGGCGATAAAGAATGATCTGGAATGATAATTTCTTCAAAATATTTTTCATGTTAGTGAATTTAGAGACTTAAACGGATAAAAGGTTTATGGGAAAGCAGATGCTGAAGGAGTTCCTTCTTCACTATATATTTTATATCAATGAGGATGTTGATTGGAAATGAGGTGGATAAAATAATTGCGGTCAAGGTTCTGCCGTGTGAGGGAACACGGAGAGACATCCTGCAGGTGGGTGGGTAAGTGATTAGCCTTGATGTTTCACAATGTTCCCTGTTTAGCATCTTAATAGTATTTTTAGTTGCTTCAGACACCTACCTTGGGTTGCAAGTTTAAGAATACTACCAAAGACATAAAATGTTCACGTTATAATATATTCCTTTTCATTTGCTACACATATTTTAGTAAGACTGTAATATCCAGTTTGAGCACATGTTGATTGAACTATATGAGTATGTTTTGCAGTGAGAAAGTCATTTTCTCTTATAGATCAAAGCTCCCCAGGGCCCAACACTGTCCTTCTTTTTCTTGACCACTATTGGGTGTAAAATTCCCCGAATACTATGCTGCACTTTGACAAATCTTGCAGTGGGAAAAACGTCATTGCCACTTATGCCTGCTATGTTTGAGAGCAGTTCAGTATCTTCCTTTCATTTATTTATAAAAATGTTTGTTTGTTTGTTTATTTTGGCGGTGGGAGGAGCAGAGAGAGGGAGAGAGAGAATCCTAAGCAGGCTCTGTGCTGTCAGTGAAGAGTTCGATGCGGAGCTTGAACTCACAAACTGTGAGATCATGACCTGAGCCAAAATCAAGAGTCAGACACTTAACCAACTGAACCACCCAGCCACCTTGCCTGCTTGTATATTCCTTTTAATTTAAGAGTTGCCAAACAGTAGATTGCAATCTACTTTAGATACTGTACTTTCATTTTTAGATTTGGTGTCATTCTGTGGCTATAATTCTTGTTTTTCCATTTGTCTCTACATTGTAGGCTGGCTTCCCAGTCATAGAATGGTGGTGGTGGCAGCGGTGACAATACCATGCTGTAGTGCCCGTTTCCATAATTCACTGCACATGTCATCAGTATGTACTCTTCTACTAACTCCTTGAATTCCGGGCCTCAGGAAAATGAAAATTTGTTTCCTGTCAACATGGCAAAAACTTATTTACCTGTAAAGGCTTATCACTAATGTGAACTCCTTCCAAGATTTCCTAGAGCCCCTACAATCTCACAAGTCATGCCCTAACCTCTCCCGATGCTTCCCTCTACTGGTGTGGATTTCTCTTCTTCTAAGCCCCCATCATAGATTTTCATTTTCTCTCTTTTAGCCCTTGGCTCAATACACTCTACTTTCTGGGACATTGTGAGGGAGGTTGCATTTTGAAGGGAAGATAGCATGATTGTTATTGAAGGAAGTTCTTTGGCCCAGGGACAGGGAAAAGGAGGGCAGAATTATCTCAGAGAGTCACTTTCCTCAGCTTTGCAGGTGCAGAGTCCCATGCTGTCAGGATCCTATGTGGACTTGTCCCTCACAGGTGGCTTGTAATCACCACATCCATATAGAGCACAATGCTAATTTATTATTTCTCAGTTAAAACCAAAAACGTCATCTAGATCAGAATGTTCCTAATAATCTTAAGGATACACTTCTGTTTAAGTTCCAAAGACAGTGAGGCTATAATCAGCTGCTTGTTGGCAGTGAATAAAAAATCATGGCAGCTAATAGCATCAAGTGATAATGGAATGTATCCACCTCCACTGTAGGGCCAGACCTGACCCAGGACCACATTCTTTTGTTGGGAATAGTTTCTTCCCACATTCTACCTCATTGGTCTCATTTTCTCATGGTTCCATACAAAATAAATCTCTTCTGTTGATTTCTGATTTCCTCAGATGTTTTTCCTTCTATGAATTTTGAAACATTGTGTTCAGCTAGAATTAAGTCCTGTTTTTCCTGCGTTAAGCTTAGGAGTTTTGTCTTGAGGTGACCTCTACCTATAGGTGATCTTCTCCCTCCAGAATGGATTTTAAGTATTTCTTTCTTCATTCTGAGAGTATCTCACCTTTGATCCTTTGCAAAAATGACATATATCTGTTTTTCACCGATCATATGAAAAGTTCCATAGGCAGGAAGAGCATTTTAAATGTTTATCTTTGCATTGCCGCATACACTTAGTACAATGACTTACATATGGTAGGCACTCAAAATTTAATTGAAAAAAGTTTTATCAGACAGATCTCTGAGTGAAAATAATGGGCTGCTAAATAAAAACAAAACAAATTAGAAATAATAACAACCAGAATATTGTCCTTCCCTCCCAAAATTCTCATATATTTAGGTTCCCTTCTGGTTGTTTTTATATATAGCTATTTTGCAAAATTAAAATAATAAGGGTACGTACAATTTTGTACTCTTTTTTCTGCTTTTTTCTCCTTCAGTTATGTCAAAAACATATCTAAAGTGTGACAAATTTTCATAATTATCATTTCAATGGCTGCATAATATTCCATGGAGTGGTAGTATCATTATTTGTATATCTATTTTTACATGATTAAACATTACAGTTGTTCCTCGCTTTCATTATTGCAATGAACAATGCAGTGAATGTCTTCATATCACAGATTTTTCTCTTTTGGTTATTTCTTTGGAATGTATATGCAAAGATGTGAATAAGTTTCTGTGCAATTGAATTATGAAAGAATTAGGAAAGAGCTGAACATGAGCTGAAAATTGGTTCCTTACAGTCTGAAGTTGTATGTGTTTGGGCCCCAGCAGGTCTGTCACAAGGAGAGAGAAAATCTGGTGGATCCTAGAGGGGAACCTCTCTTTGCTTAATAGCTGAGTGTAAAGGGTGGTGAGGCCCCTCACCTGGCTCATTTCTAGCTCTGTGAAGATGACATTTGACCACCAAACTTCAATCTTGCTTTGGGTGGAGGAAAAACTACAAAGACAAGAAATCGATGTAGACGCTCACTTGTATCTTTAACTTTTCTTTTCATCATTGTTTGCCAGTTTGAAAACAAATCAAGGTGAACATAACGTAGGTGAGCCTAAGACATTTTCCCCGCTAAGTCTCAGATGTGGAGCTGGCTATTATGTCTGGCTCAGCTTGGAGTGCCATTAGACGACATTCGGATGACCTTGTGATAGTGTTTGGGGAGGGTCCTGGCAATGCTGAATGTTTTATTCAACCTTAACTACCCTTCCCGCAATGTCCTTGAGAAAGAGAAAACCAGATATAAAGAGATGCAAAGAAAAGCAACATGTGGCAGGAGATTGGTCTCTAAACCCCCAAATCAGAGCTTTGATAATCCAGGCTGGGCCAATGAATGGCTTCCCGGACCCAAACTTCATAAGAAGTCTCAAAGGTACTGTTCTGGTCTAAGCAGATGTGAAATGCTATTTATTATTAATTAAGCTGGATGGAATTAAAAAATAAGCAGGTATCTACCAATGCATGAGGCGTTTTTGTCTATTATCTTTCTTTCCCACTGAAAAATAAAAGCACTAACCATACCAATACTCAGAATTCAGATAGTATCAGTATCATCTATATCTACATCTACATGTGTATCTATTACTGGATATTCAAAATGAACCATAATGAATTTACTATTTTAATATTAATTCCTTCCCTTAATGAACTGAAGACCTTTTCCCTTTCTGATGCTCAAGGTTTATGTTTTTCTTTTAAGAGTTTCAAAATATTCTACTGAGAAATGTGCCAGTTATTTTATTCTGATTTATTTTATTTCCCCAGAGTAATCCCTCAAGAAGTATTTTCAAAAGGTGGAGTGAGTGCTATATTTTCTGAATCCTGATGTGTCTGAATATGCCTTTCTTTTGCCCACGTACATGGATAAAATTTGTCTGGTTATAACCCCATGGTCACAATTCTTTTTATCCAGAATGCTGTAATATTGTTTTATTGTTTTCTAGCATTAATCTTGCAGATGTGAAATATAAGGACAGCATAGTTTTCTTTCCTTTGCAGAACAATCTATTTACTTTTCCTTATGCCAGCTTATGGGATTTTTTATGATATTGCAATGCAGAATTTTCCCTAGGATATGTCTATGTGTGCACCTTCTATCAATATTCATGCTCCACACTTGGAGGGGGCCCTTTCTACCTAAACATCTAAGCTCTGGCATATTTCCTTTTATTATTTTATTTATTATTGCCTTTCCTTTGCATACCTACTTTCTCTTTTGCCTTCCATTCTGGAAGTATTCTCATAGGAGCAGGGGAGAAATAGTCATGGCAATTGCTAGAGTGTTGTTATGGAAGGAGTTTCCATGTTCTGTTAATGGTCATTCTAACCGTGGATGTGTCCTCTTTTCTGACTTCTAGAGTTTTCAAGCCACTGGAGAGTTGAAGATAACTTTAAAAATATCTTTGTTAAGTACCAGGAATTTCCTAGCAGAATCTTTAATTTACTATTTTATTGTTCGACTAGATATGAACTTAAAGAAACCAGTCACTAAATGTAACCGATAACTTCTGCTCCTTTGGTATACTCACTTCTTTGATCAGTAATAACTAGGACATGGAGCTTCATGCAGAGTCTTCATGAGAATGGTGTATTTGTGTGTAATAACTTCAATAAGTGAATCTGCCTTATTAAAAAATGTTTGTATTTCTAACACACTCTAGTGATTACATTATATCAACCTTGTATATTAATAGCAATAACTTTTATACATAAAACTATTTCAGAGAAACAAATTTAATATCTTCTTAAAAATGTATCTTTCTTGGACCACTTTTTTTTTTTTTTGGCTTTTGCTATTGAAAAGAATGCATTTCTAAGTAATCTGCATGGCAGTAATATACAAAATGTTTCTACACACCTTTAGATCATTCTCAACCCTGTCAAATGTACTTGAGTACTTGAATGCAAGCCTATCAGCCAGGTTAAAAGTCACATAGGAACTGGATATTCTATTTTGTATTTATTTGCATGTGAAGAAGGCTTTATTTTAGGAAACACATAAACAATATGGCTACTACTTCCAAAAGATCAACAGTAATTATAAGCTCTACATGATGTAAAATCTTCCATCGTGCTTTGTTTCATTCTGAGAATTTCTGCACCTAAAAAATTTCAAGTTTAAACTGAGGACAGTGTATAATATGGTTGTCTTTGAAAAATTCTTCTATTACATGACCTCATAAATTACTGCTATGACAATGACTGATTTTAGATTATAAACATAGCCAGATTGTATTTAGAAGATCCTTCATGTTGATGAGGCAATACATTCTATGAGTTCCTCAGAGTAAGATACCTTTTCAAATATTTATTTAATGGTATTACATGAGATAGAACCAATATATGTAAAAGTCTCCTCTTTACTTCTCTGTCTTCCCCTCTTCCTGTTTCCCTTTATGTTCTGCCCAGAGAAGTTAGACGATAGAAACAAAGGATAGAAACAAGTTGAAATACACAGACTGGGTCTCAAGTAGCATAGTGTTGTTTTAGTAGTGCAAAATGTCAAAGAACTGAAGTACTCAGTTAGATTGGTATGTCTAGGAATGTATCATACAAAGAGGAATATGTACGTATATTTCTACACATATTAGTCTAACTGAATTTTAAGATCTTTGAAAATTAAAAAAAAATATTTTAATTTATTTCTAGGAGAGAGAGAGAGAGAGAGAGAGAGAGAGAGAGAGAGAGAGACAGTGTGANTACTCCAGATCATTACTCATAACCCTGGCAGGTTAATCTCCCTGAAATACTACTTTTATCATTGCATACTTGTGCTCAAAATACTGCATAGTTTCCTATTACTGCCCTATGAAACATCAAGTATTAATCCATTTGCCTCTCCTAGGGCAGAAGTTACCAACATTTTTTTTTAATGTTTTATTTATTTCTAGGAGAGAGAGAGAGAGAGAGAGCGTGAGCAGGAGAGGGTCAGAGAGAGAAGGAGTCACAGAATCTGAAACAGGCTCCAGGCTCCGAGCTGGCAGTCAGCACAGAGCCCGATGCGGGGCTCGAACCCACGAACCGCGAGATCATGACCTAAGCGGCTATGTATTAATTCTCTTAATCCTCCTGCAATCCTATGTGGATGGCACTACTGCTATTCTCACTTTGCAGATAAGGAAACAGAGACACAAAATGCTTAGATGATTTTGCAGGGTGGATTTCGGGAGTTAGGATTCAAATAGTGCTCTTCACCACTATATGACTACCTGTAAGTTATGGTTAGGTACATAGCTATACTCTAGTTAGAAATGCAAAAAAACAGAGCTTAGAAAACAGAGCAGAAAAATGTGTTAAGGATAAAGAATCTCAAACAAACATAAATGAAAGAGTGACTGTCCCAGGATGCATGGATTTGAATGTTAGGGAAATAAATCAGATTGCAACTGAATTCAATATATTGGGACCTAGAAAGCTGTACAATGACACATCTCATTTATTAGGCTATAGAATGTAATAAAATAATTGGCTATACAAGAGAACCAATTTTAATTCCAAAGCAATATCTCTGAGCTTGCTAATTATAATTATTATTTCAGCTATTAATACATGTATAATAGTATGATTTTTTATTAAAGTGAGCTAAATTCAGAGGATGAACAGGAATTGTTTTTGCCAAAATATTGCTTGTTTCATGAAATATCCCCATGTTTTCTTTTTTATTGGCATCAAAGTGATATCCATCTATCTTTATTAAGTTGGTTTTCTTGCTTTGTTTAAGTAGAATAGTTTTCTCTACATTTTTGTTACAGATATTTACTTAAGTTAGGAAACGTGACAATTATGAAAAGGATATATAATTATTTTTTGACAGATTAAGAAAAATGATAAACACCTGTGTACCCTTTACCAGGTTTAAGTAAAAGACTATTTCCAGTGCAGTTGTGCTCCTGTGGCCTCCCTGCTTGTCTCCCTCTCCCCAAGGGAAACGGTATTCTGAATTTTATGTCTATCATTCCCTAATTTTCCAAATCCATATGGTATAAGCATTATATGGTTAATTTTTGTTGAATTAATTATGAAATCCAGGTAAATGTTATCACACTACTTGAATGTTCCTGCATGTGGCCTTTTCCAATCTACCATGTTGTTGTTGTGGGGTTTTTTTGAGATGTTTCCAGGTCCATATGTACCTTGGCTTATTAATTTTGATTCCTCTGTGGTATTCTACTCTGTGACTATATGAAAATTATTTACTCGTTGTTCTTTTTGTGATTATTTGGCTTGTTTCCAGTTTTTCTCTGTCACAAATGATGCTGTCATGGTCTCTCTTCTACATGTACTCTGGTGTTCATGAGAAGGAATTTCTAGGGGTCGAACTGATGGGTGAGAGCATAGGCACATTCTGAAACTTTACAAGGTAGCTCTGAATTACTTAACAGAGTTACTGAAACAGTTAACGTTCCCACAATGACTAAAAATTCCCTTAATTCCACATCCTTACCAGCATGTAGCATTGTCAGAATTTTAATCTTTGCCAATCTACTCAAAATAAAAGTTTATCTCACTTTGATTTTAATTTGCTTCCTCAGGTATTAATAGTGTGTTTATTAATCATTTCTATTCCCCCTTTTGTGAAATAACTTTCCTTCTCTTATTTCTTATTATTTTGTAGAAGTTCTTTGTGTATTCTAGAAATATGATATTTGTCTGTTATAAGGCTTTTAAACATTTTCCTAGTTTTGTATTCATTTTAAGGCTTCTTACCTCTTGTCCATCAAATTTGAATCATGTTTTCCAATTCACTTCCTTGAATTCTATGGTGGTTTATGATATACAAGCCATTAGATATCTAAACTTTCTGAGTTCAGAATTCACATCTATGAATGGCTTTTGCTATGATTGCTTTTTCAAATTGAGAAGACTCTGTGATGTCTCAGGATCAGTTAAATATTGTCTTTTATTCTACACTGCATTACACACACACGCACACATATATACATATTTACACACATGCATACTCATAATGTGATTGAAAACTTAGTGCACTCTGTTATTTAACTTGAAATTTGTCTCACAAAATACTTAGTTGAATAATCCATAGATTTCCCAAGATTTCTAATCAAATTTCTGTATATACTACAATCTGCTTTTGGTCTACCTAAGTCATGAATGGGTCTGACATTTTTGATTCTTAATCAAAGACTATACCGTACTATTTTAATTGTTGCATTTCAAAGTATATTTCATTAATTAGACTTCTTAAACCTAAACTTAGATTTTCATATGTTTAAGGTCCTTAAAATTTGAAACAGAAATAGCTGAAGGAGAAAAAGAAACATACTTCATTGATACGATATATAAATTGTATTGTGGTTCTTGGATTCTTGCTCCTAATGGTGGTTGCTCAAAACTTAGTCCTTGCCAGAACTACAAGAGGTGTCAATACTTCTGAAGTCTATTAAAATACTCACTGAATGCTCTTAGACTAAAAAAAAACAAAACAAAACAACAACAACAACAACAAAACCCCTAAAGCAAAAAAAGTATCTCTAAGAGGAGTATCATTGATCTCCCTGGAGTATAGAATGGGAATATCTTCTGGGATTATTGATACCTGGCATACCTTTCACAATTACATAACAGCCCCTTTCTTCTACCAAATGTGACCCATATTTATTCTCACCATCACCTGCAGCAAGTGTGAATAGAAATTGCCCTCAGTGATAAAAATGTCCTGTCTTCAGGGGTGTATTAGTCAGAGTTGTCCAGAGAAACAAAAATAACAGCATGTAGGAGAGAAAAGGAGATGGGTAAGAGAGCGACTTATTATAAGAAATGGGATCATGGGGGCGCCTGGGTGGCTAAGTCGGTTAAGCGTCCGACTTTCGCTTAGGTCATGATCTCACGGTTCGTGGGTTCGAGCCCCGCGTCGGGCTCTGTGCTGACTGCCAGCTCAGAACCTGGAGCCTGTTTCAGTCTGTGACTCCCTCTCTCTCTGACCCTCCCCTGCTCACGCTGTCTCTCTCTCTCTCTCTCTCCTAGAAATAAATAAAACATTAAAAAAAAAAAGAAATTGGATCATGAAATTATGGGGGCTGAGAAGTACCCAGATCTTCAGTGGGCAAACAGGTGGCTCAGGAGAACTAGTCTTGTAGTTCTGGGCCAAATCCAAAGGCTGAGAACTAGGAGAGCTGATGGTGAAAGTTTCAGTCTGAAAGCCAGCAAACTTGAGATACAAAAAGAGCCAATGTTTCAGTTCAAATCTGAAGACAGGAAAAGACCAAAGTCTCAGATGTGTAGTCAGACAAAAGGACTTCCCTCTTTCTTGCAGGAGAGCCTTTTTCATCTATTCAGCTGATTGGATGACAGCCACCCACATTAGGAAGGCAATCTGCTTTACTCAGTCTACTGATTCAAATGCTAATCTCATCCAAAAACACCCTCACAGACACACCCAGAATAATGATTGAATGAATGTCTGGGCACCTTGTGGCCCGGTGTAGTTGACATAAAATTGATCATTACAAAGATTTATCATTTCCCCCATTTTATACCCGCTACAGGAAGTTTATATAAAAGCTAATGGATGACCAATTTTCTTAGTTTATTCTGATATTTCAAATTATTCTCCCAGTTGGAAATTATAAGTGGAAATACATTTATAAGATATTTCAAAACCATTAAATTGGTTTGCTGGAGGGAGTTGCTCTATCTGAACCATTGTCTGTCCTTGAAGTTTGGGATGTTTTGAAGCCAAAGGAAATATGAACTGTAGCACTACAGATCAGCTAGAAGGAAAAGGACTGTCAAATCCTTTGAAAAGATATGGCAGGGAACCAGAAGTGTCAGAGAAGACACAAGAAAACAACCATGTTTCTGCTAGAGCAGTTGACATTTTGAAATCTATATTTCTTCTCGGAGAAGTCCGCATAGCTTGTGTAATTAAAGTTGTTTTGAATGAGGGAGTGGAAGGCAGAGGAGAAGAAATGAAGTATTAAAATCTGTCATATTCAAACCTGAGTGATGCTCGTAGACACAGACTTTATATCTACAATTGGAGAACAGATACTTTGAAAGTCTATTATATTTTACATGCTTATATAATGAATTGTGTATGTTTTCCCCAAGGAAACTTAATTTAAATACTTGAAATCAAAGTCTTTCAGAAAAAAGCAAACATTAGAATGTTAAAATCCATCTCAGATCCATCAGTCTAATTAAAAAGGAAAGTCAGACTCAAATTTATTTAACTCCATTCATCCAATCAACATTTATTTCCTACATGAATGAATTATATCATGTACCTAAAACATAGCTATGGGATGAAAGAAAGAGAGAGGAAGGATGTGGATTTGAGGTGTATAAGTGATGAGGGAACGTGGGGCGAGCTGAGGGCAAAATACAGGCTAATAGTACTCCCCCCTGCCCCCACAAGGTGGAATATGTGTGATATTCCTCAGGCACTCCTGGCTACCCAAGAACAAAGGAAAGGGTTTAAGTGCTTGCCATGGCCATGTGGGAAACTAAGGCAAATGAAAAATTAAATTCCCTTTCTTACAGCCCGTTGTCAAGTCCTTGAACCCAACAGAATGACCTCCCTCTAGGACATTTTGCTGGGGACAAAAGGGAATCTTAGTTTAACATTATCCCAACCTCAAGGATCCTGTAAGTCTACTCCCTTTATCTCCACTGACCCAAGATATATGCTGGCAATCATACTTCAAGCGTATGGCCCCCCCAGTATGCATCTGAGGGTTCTCATGACTGAGGTTTTACTAATTGGTGATAAATGGCATTTCCCCTGCAACGGGTTGCCCCTCAAGGTCTTGGAAACCTTGCTTTCAAAATTCCTTAGAGACTTACTCTATCCCTAATCCCCTCCACCTGAGGGGTATATAATCAGTTACCCGTCACAACCCCAGTGAAGCTCTTCCTGTCCACGGGTCTTGTCCCCGTGCTTTAATAAAATCACCTTTACTCACCAAAGACATCTTCAAGAATTCTTTCTTGGTTATTAGCTCTGGACCCCATGAACCCCTATCACCCCCAAACCTCATCATAAGCATAAAATACATAATAAATTTATTTGCATAAAATTGTTTTAATGGTTGTTTTGTTGGGCAATGGGGCTAGAGAATCAGAGAGGTCATTTTGTTTTTTAGTTAAAATAATATTAAGGAAGTGTGAATATTTATTACTTACTATGTGTGAGAAACTATGCTGGGTACCAGGAAAGCCAATGGTGAAGAAGACAGCCATGTTTTATGACATCATGGGCTGAGATAGTAACTAATTACATTAGACTATGAGATGGTTTGACTTCATGCTGTGATTCTAATTGAATGCTATCTGTCTTCTGCTTTTATGATGATATGAATCTTAAAAACATTTAGACTTTCTTGGAACTATTTAGACATAAGCATGTAGAAAAGCAGCATTAGTGAGAAACATTTAGCTTCTAAGAAATATTTTAAGAATAATTTTTCAATATGATTCATGATGTAGTAAATACTCATCTACATTATGATGCCTAAATCCCATGATTTCCATTTATCTTTTGTCTGACACATTTTGGATGAGGTAGAACATTTTCAAACACTCTTATTGGAGTACTGATGCTGATTTTTTTCTAAGTTGTTTAATTCACTCTACTTATTTATTCAAAACAGACTGATTGATTGGTAGATATATGGTTCTTTAGTAGGAGCTACAAAAAATAGAGATCAAACATGAGTAAGACATAAATCCAGTCTTATAAAGCTTATTGACCAGTCGTGCAGTAAAAAGAGAAGACATGTACTCAAGATATAATTAAGATAAAAAGGATTAGATGCCACAAAAGAAGAATGGGTAGAATTCTATTTCTGTTCATGTAACTTCAGTGAAGGGGGCATCTGATGTAACACCTGAATACTAATTGATATTTTGCAAATGGAGATGGGGAAGAGAGTCCTCTAGGTAGGAGAATAGTGAAATCCAAACAAAGGGTGATATGTAATGCATGGAATCTTCAATGGTATAAATAATATGGTAGTATTTAGGACAGATTTGAAGGCCTTCAGTAAGGTCTAAAGACTTTTCTGTTTGTTTTCAAGAGGAGCTGTTGAAGAGTTTTGCACAGCAGTGTCTTTAGCCTTAAATGATGAAGAGAGTTTATTGTTATTACTTGAAATAATGGGTATGAAGGATGTACACATTTGGAGAGCTGTGTACATGTTAAGGAGTCAGTTCTGGTGAGTCTTCTGTGAGGTGATTTATACAGGCAGGTGGAGAGGCAAGCGCCATGGCTGTCGGTGTTAGAGTCACTGCCACCAACATGGGAGTTAGTGCTGAAACATGAGATTCAATGAGCTTTCCAAGAACAGCGATTTTAGGTAGGGAAGATGGATGTGTCTAGGGTATAGCCCTGAAGTGGGAAGGAAATAAAATAACAATCTACAATTAGAAGATGAGGGGAGGAAGACAAAGCCCAGGAAACAGAGCACAGTTGCACTGCCAGAAAGAGAAACAGAAAAGCAGAGAAATATCATCCCATAGAAGGTAAGAAAGGACAAAAGTGATGGAATAAGAGATAAAGCTGGCAAATGCATCAAAGACAGCAAGTGGGGAAATGGCAAGGAAACATTTATACATGAACTCAATAGAAGGTGAACATTTTTATAATGATACATGTACTTCACTGTCCTTTCATTGTGAGTCACACACTAACTGCTTAAGTTACAGATAACAAAATATGTTACTCTTTAAAAAAAACTTATGTATTTAAATTTAAGTTAGTTAACAAACAGTGTAGTATTGGTTTCAGGAGTAGAACCCAGTGATTCCTCGCTTACATATAACACTCAGTGCTCATCCTAACAAGTGCCCTCCTTAATGCTCATTACCCATTTAGCCCATCTCTCCAGCAACCCACAGTTTGTTATCTTATGATTTGCCTCTTCTCTGTTTTATCTAATGTTTCCTTCCCTTGCCCTACGTTCATCTATTGTTTCTCAAATTCCACATGGGAGTGAAATCATATATCTATCTTTCTCTGACTGACCTTTTTGCTTAGCATAATACACTCTAGATCCATCCATGTTGTTGAGAATGGCAAAATTTCATTCTTTTTGATTGCTGAGTAGTAGTCCATCTAATATACATGCTGCATCTTTATCTGTTCATCAGTCAATGGACCTTTGGGCTCTTTCTATACTTTGGCTATTGTTGATAGCGCTGCTATAAACATTGGGGTGTGTGTGCCCCTTTGAACCAGCATTTTTGTATTCTTTGGATAATAGTAGTGTAATTGCTGGGGCATAGGGTAGCTCTGTTTTTAATTTTTTGAGGAACCTCCATACTGTTTTCCAGAGTGGCTGCACCAGTTTGCATTCCCACCAGCAGCGCAAAAGAGATCCTCTTTCTCTGCATCCTTGCCAACATCTGTTGTTGCCTGAGTTGCTAATGTTAGCATTTCTGATGGGAGTGAGGTGGTATCATTATGATTTTGATTTGTATTTCTCTGTTGATGTTACTCTTAAAGTGTTACAGTCCATACTTCACCCAGAAGGAAGAGTGGCTATTTGTATGGAGGATGTGATGTTCATTTGCCTCTGCTCTTGCATAATGTTGTGCCTCTAATCCTCAGTCATAGGAATGTGCTCTGCATGGTTGAATGAAGTACTTGGAATAAATTCCCAAAGCTTTGGCAGGCAAGAGAAAGGGCCAGTGTTTTGTGCATCTTGGACTTGAGGTTGAGTGTGGAATTGGGGAGTGGGTTTCATTGGTTTGCATAGTCTTATCTTTCCATTCTGTTCTTTGTGTTCTTTCTCAAGCTAAGAAACTAAGAAGTATAACATGTACAGATGAAAAATAGTGAGCACAGCTGAGATGCCATTGAAATACTCTTTCTGTTAATAAAATTTCACTCTTTAGGATATCTTTTTTTCCATAGTTTTCACATTTCACCATAAAAAGTGGTACAAACTTAACAAAATAGATGGGGGTGAAATCAGATACATTAAGCAATGAACAAATTCAATCAAATTCAACATGGAAATAAGTTTAATAGATTTTGACCTAAAAGAATGACTTCCATGATTTTTTTTCAATATTTATAGTCCCTAATCATACTCTTTTTGATTGACAGCTTAAGTATTTTTCTTCCTGCTTGCCTCTGACATTTCTGAAGCAGAATTCTCTTCTGCTGGGTTTTCTACACTGGAGATGAAAAGTACAAAGGTCTATATTCTCCCACTAGACCTTCCTGAGTACACACCAGGTTAGCCTAGATTTGTTCCAGATGCCAATAACAAGGACCCCTGAAACAATTGTGTAAACAAAGTAGAAATGTATTTCTCTATAAGAATATTCTAAAAGTAGAAGTTAAGATCAGATTACACAAGATGTACAGTGTCACAGAACTAGGATCTTTCTAATTTATTCCCCAATTCATGTGACTTTTATTTTCCAGGTCACTTCATGGTCTCTGGTTGCTTGGGTGTCACTATATCAGACTCCCAGATGCAGGAAGGAGGAAGCGGGGAGAAACAGGACACCTTTCCCTTTGGAGGGAGATTTCTGGGAAATATTCACAACATTCTGCTTAAATTTCCTTGGCCAGACTTAGGCATGTAGCCACACCTGACTGTAAAAGAAGCTGGAAAATGTAATCCTTTAGGTGTATGGTGATCTCTCCTTAAACTGCAACCAGAAAAATCATTTGTTTTCCCATACAATTTTTTTTATAGACTTCCCATTAATGATCAATTAATTAACAGTCCCTCAGTTTAGTGTTTAAACTTCATAATAAGCCCAAAGATAATTGTTCCAAATTATTTTTCATTACTCTTACATACACCCACACACTTCAAGCATGTTAAATTCAAAAATGTTTATGAACACATCTCTTTCTTTCCCTTTTTTGTACTTTTTTCTTTGTGACTTTCTCACCTAGAGTTTCCTCTTTCTGCCATTGCTTAGTGAAAACTTATTTATCAAATAAGGCTCATGGTAAATTCTTTCCTAATTCCTGAATAGCATATAACTTCTCTTCCTTTGAGTTCTGATGGCATTTGATTTGTACCTTTTTTTTTTTAAGTAAGCTGCATGCCTGGCATGGAGTCCATCACAGGGCTTGAACTCATGACCCTGAGATCAAGACCTAAGGTGAGTGGACTGAGCCACCCAGGTGCTCCTGATTTATATCTCTTATGTGATGCTTTGTATTTTATACCACTTATATTACGTTTGGATTTGCCTTAACTTCTTTGTAGACAACGGGCCCCTTGAACAGTCAATGATGTATCTCATCTCATTTATTTCCATACATATTCTCTGAAGCACCTATTTCTGATTTCTACAGAGGAGGTACACAAAATTAAGTTGTAATATTTAACTAAAATGAAATTTCCACAGAAGTTTATGCTTATTTCTTAAGCACTATCATCATATATGGAAATATTTTCAGAATTAAGATTACAATATGTTTGAAGTATGGATTTTGGAAATAACAGCAGAGGATTCAGAATGTCCTAATGAACGTGGATAAGGGTCACAGGAGAGCTGAACAGATTTATTCTCCTCAGGGGGTACAGAGGAATCCATTTGTGTGTGGAACCCAAAATTTCAGGGAAGATATTCAAGCATGTTTGTTGGGGAACCTAGCCTGTCTGTCATCAGATCATCTTGAAAAAGGTTCTCTCTGAACTAATATGATATTATAGGACATAACTGCAAAATGTGACCCTCGGAGCCCTATGAAATGCCTTGTGACTCACCAAGGGAGTAAGTTACCCACACAAACCTGCCTAATTTTCCTATAGATTTGTTATTTTATTCAGTAGTCACTTAAGAGAATTCCATTCCCTATTTAAAATGAAAGAGAAGGCTTTCATCTGCTAGTGGTGGATGATTGCAGAAGAGAATTCTGGATGAAATGTCTCTCATGTGGGAAGGGGTGACCGCCAGATTCCTGCAGGAGAACCAGGTCTTTATGTGTGACACACCTAGATTTAAATCTCTGCTCTACCACTTTGTGAATTTGGGAAAGTTGCGTGAAACTTTGAGCTCTAAACAAGGTGTGTTACTATATACTGCCTGGCATTCTAATAAATATAGTTATTAAATTTTGGATGCTGCAGATTCAGACAAAAATCATATCACAAAATCACCAGGTACATATTTGGAAGGTTAGAGGGACAGGTTCCAAGAGAATTGACAAGGTAGAAGTTGTTTGGTGGGAGGCGCCTGGGTGGCTCAGTCAATTAAACGGCTGACTCTTGGTTATGGCTCAGGTCATGATCTCAGGGTTCATGGGACTGAGCCTTGCGTCGGGCTCTGTGCTGATAGCACAAAGCCTGCTTGGGGTTCTCTTTCTCCTACTCTCTTGCTGCTCCTCCCCAGCTCTCTTTCTCATGTGCACTCTCTTCTGCTCTTTCAACCTAGACAAACATTTAAAAAACAATAAAAAGAAGTTGTTTGGTGGATTCAGATTCTATTGGACCACAAATCTGTACTATTCATACCCCCAGAATTAGGCACAGTCAGAGGCAGCACTGTAGAACAGAAATCCTCTCTGTTGGCAGGAAAGTCTTAGGAAAGAAAAACGAAACACTGAGGCAGGTACTGTATACCTATTTTATTCTTTTCTTACCAGTAGTGTCAGCGAGAGGAAAGGGACAGGAGAGACCGGATTGTCACCACAGTTCTGTCCCCAGCTCAGAGGTAGGCAATACTCAGACTCAGAACAGCCCTCCTCTCAATTTTATGAGTTCACTTCCTTAATGCTCACCTCTGCTCCCTTGGATCATTCCTCCTGGGACCACTGTGGGCATTATGCACTGTCTGTAGTGGTTCACAAGAGTATGTAATCAAATCATCTCCTTGATTTAAAGACTGAAATTTTATACCCTAGTCTGTATCTTATCCAAAGTATATGCAGCCACATTATCCTAAGTATCATGTAAGAAGTTCTGCCTTGAAGATGAGTACTATAATGAAACACATAAATACTTTCCACCAAGAAAATGCCAGTAATAGAGTCACCCCAAATTTGTCCTCTGTATGTATTAAATTCCCTAGGAGAAATTGAAGTGCAAAAATAGAGCTCCTTTATAAATTTAGATTGAACATTATAATTCTGAAGATACCAAATGTGAAATAAAATTGTCCTGCTCTTATGAGTAAATGTCTAAAGTCCAAATTTCTTAGATTGGATTAAAATCCTAAGTTATTTCCTCCAGTCTGTTATTCTGCTCATTCTTCCCTAGAGGTTCTTGATGTCTGGATAAATGCTGAGTTCTGCTAGCAGCTACAGCCTGATATCTCATTGGAGTGGACTTGGTTTTAGGGCCTCAGAAGTTGTACTAACACAGTGGATTCAAGGTTAGACTATTGTCTAACAGACTGTTTCATGGCTTTGGATGAAACTGATTAGTGCTGTTCTGAAAGGGTTGGTCAATAACAGTTAAAACTAGAACCTCATTTGTGCTTGGGGGAGCAGTTGGAAATCAGCTCTCTGGATTTTCAAAGCAGTGAATATATTATCCCAGCCTCTAAGATACAAGAAAGTCTTCTCTGTAGTTGAATCTTTTCACAAGACTGACAACAGTACTGTATTCCATTTTGGCTCAGAAGTCACCTCTTCAGAGAGAGCTTTCCTGACCCCTCCCAAATCACCCTAATCACACATCTCTTTCCATCTTTTTAGAATCCCTGTCTGAGATTATATGTATCTCTTTTTGCTTTCCTTGCTACTAGAATATCAATGAAGGGAAGGACATTGTCGTCTTATCTTCAGGGCATACCTAGTGATGAGAAAAACTCTTTGTACGAAAGAGTCCACCAATCATTCTTATGGAATATGTGAATAGAAGAAAAGCAAAACTCTCCTGGAAGACCCTCCCATTCACCAATATCTCACTCTATTTCTAAGGCAAAACTGTCTTTAATTCTGTTTTTAACCTTTTTGGGTATTATTTGTATTTCCTGATACGTCAATTCAGGAATTTTTTTTGACTCCCTGCTCTAAATAATGACATATTTTAGTTCAAATTAGGTGTGCTTCCACCTCCTGAATGTTGTTAGTAATGTTACCTTGAATATTTCAAATTATGTACTAAAATTATTTTCCTCATTATGGTTGATGTTATTGTGAGTCACTCAATACCCAGTTTCCCATTAGCTTTGACTGTGTCCCCTCCATCTGGTCTGGAATGTGAACATAAAGTGGGGAGGGACAGCAGCCCTTCTGTGGCCCTGGAATATAAGAAAGGAAGAGAGGAAGGAAGAAAGGAAGAATTTAGAAAGAAAGATTCCAACTCTTCATGAAATTATTGAAAATGTGTACCAGCCCAGGACTGAGGCAGATATATTCACATGTATTCTTATTATTCTTTTCTTAAAGGCTTTTTTTAAGTTAAAAAAATTTTTTTTAATGTAAGCAATCCCTACACCCAGCATGGGGCTCAAACTCCCAACCCCTAGATCAAGAGTCACATGCTCTTCTGACTGAGTCAGACAAGCGCCTCATATTCTCATTACTCTTAATCTTTGTTTTCTTGTAACTTACCATTGAACACATTACTAACTGATATATACAACTTTGAGCCATAACTCTTTAATCCCCATTATGCAAAATGAGGGGAAAACATTCCTGTATCTATTTCCTACATTCTTCTCTGCCAGTTTCTTTCAGCTATATCATTATTTTGCCATCAGAGTTTATAACTTTTACATGTTATTCTATTATGATAATTAATTCTCCTAGGATTTGCCTTCAGAGTTAATCTAAAATTTGATAAATAATGAACAGCAATATAATTATGTAAATATCAGTCACAATTAGAACTTCATATTATGATTGGACTCAGAGACAAAAAATACAATTATGAACCAAAAACCTGTTCAAAGAGGAATCTTGAATTATAGTCAACTATAGTCTTAGAGTTTAATTTGATTTGTTTTATATTTGGACCATTCCTTTCTTTTATAGGCTTTTTTTCTGAAGTATTTGTCTTTAATTTTCTCATTATCATTAAAAAATGTCTTTTTTTATCACGTCACTATTTTTGTAATGTTTATTTATTTGGCGGCTTTACGTAGTCATATTTTTTACATGATGACTCAGAGCATCAAGAATGAGTATTCCAGGGAACAAAACAAAAACCACATCTCATGCTTCGACATATCATTGGATGTCACACAGTCCCTTCCTCTTTGCTTAATTGATCAAAGAAATCATGAGCTTTCCTAGATTCAAGTGAAGGGAGAAACAGACAGCACTTTGAATGGGAGGGGTGGCAAAGGTAGATAGAAGAGGATGTGGGATGGGAGATATTGTTGGGCACCTTTAAAATACCTTTATGGCTTAGAGCTCTTTTTCCGGCTGGAACCATGAAGGGTGCCGAAGAGAAGAAAAAGAAGGTTCCTGCTGTGCCAGAAACCTTTAAGAAGAAGTGAGGGAATTTTGTGGAGTTGAAGATCAAGCATCTGAGAAAGAAGTTTGACCAAAAGATGCTTTGAAAGGCAAGGAGGAAGCTTATTTATAAGAAGGCTAAGCATAACCACAAGGAATACAGGCAGATGTACAGAACTGAGATTCGAATGGCTCAGATGGCAAGAAAAGCTGGCAACTTCTACCTGCCTGCGGAGCCCACATTGGCATTTGTCATCAGGATCAGAGGCATCAATGGTGTGAGCCCAAAGGTTCGAAAGGTGTTGCAGCTCCTTCGCCTTTGCCATATCTTCAGTGGCACCTTTGTTAAGCTCAACAAGGCTTCAGTTAACATGCTAAGGATTGTGGAACCACATATAGCATGGGGGTACCCAAACCTGAAGTCAGTGAATGAATTGATCTTTCAGCGGGGTTATGGCAAAATCAACAAGAAGTGAATTGTCCTGACAGATAACACATTGATTGCTCGATCTCTTGGTAAATACAGCATCATCTGCATGGAGGGCCTGATTCATGAGATCTACACTGTTGGAAAACGTTACAAAGAAGCAAACTTTTTATGGGCCTTCAAGTTATCTTCTCCATGAGGGGGAATGACGAAGATGACCACCCATTTTGTAGAAGGTGGGGATGCTGGCAACAGGGAAGACCAGATCAATAGGCTTATTAGAAGAATGAACTAAGGTATCTACCATGATTATTTTTGTAATCTGGTCAGTTAAGAAACGACTACTTTCAAATTAAAAAAAATACTTTTATGGTTTAGAAAGCTTTATACATTAAAAACTATGAATTCTGTTCTTGGTCCTAGAAGAGAAGATTTCAAGCACATTTAACTTAAAGACAACATTACAATAAATAAAATTATATATACACACATACTTATATTTTACTATTTTAATATATAACAAATATATGTTAATATTAAATATATATTTTCTATATTATACACTAATATATAAAATTATATATTATTATGTCAATATATATTAAATATATATTTAAGTGTAAATAACAAGAAAACAATAATACTTTCACACATCATTTTGGCAATGTTCTTTTTGTTTTTAAAATTTTTAATGTTTTATTTATTTTTGAGTGAGAGAGACAGCATGAACAGATAAAGGTCAGAGAGAGAGGGAGACACAGAATCCAAAGACAGGCTCCAGGCTCTGAGCTAGCTGTCAGCACAGAGCCGACGTGGGTCTTGAACCCAGGAACCATGAGATCATGACCTGAACCGAAGTCAGATGCTCAACCCACTGAGCTACCCAGGTGCCCCTTGGCAATGTTCTTAATCTAAGTGTAAATGGATATATACGTTTGCTCTTTATTAGGAGTAAAGCTGATGTTTATTTCAGTCAGGATGGTGTAGTGAGTTCATGCTTTGGTGCATCCTCTTTACTATAAATATATAACAATGATAGATAAAATATAAAAAAGAGATAACAATCATAAATGGACTAATTTGCAAAGGAAATAATCTTGGCACATCAATTTGAAATTTTAAATAATTTAGACTAAGAAGTTTCTCAACTTCTAGGGAGGAAAAAGTAGAAAAAATATTTGATTTTCCATTTTGTTATATTCAATTCTTTGTTTTGGAGGGAGGACGAATAGTATACATTCATTTTTTTTTAATTTTTTAATGTTTTATTTATTTCTAGGAGAGAGAGAGAGAGAGACAGCGTGAGCAGGGGAGGGTCAGAGAGAGAGGGAGTCACAGACTGAAACAGGCTCCAGGCTCTGAGCTGGCAGTCAGCACAGAGCCCGACGCGGGGCTCGAACCCACGAACCGCGAGATCATGACCTAAGCGAAAGTCGGACGCTTAACCGACTAAGCCACCCAGGCGCCCCTACATTCATATTTTAACCTATTTTATCATTTTAGAAATTTGTAAGTTGTTAACTAAATAGGAATTTACCCTCTTACTAGTATGTATCTAGGATCCCAGAAGCAAAATGAAAGAATAGTCCATGATATTCTGAAGTATTTTCAGAAATTCTCCTTAGTAAAATTGTGTGCTTGTTCCCTTTGACAAATATAGACCATGATGTAACTTTTTGTGCTTTTCCTATATTGTTCTATTCTCTGCACTTTTGTAAAGATAAGTATACGTATATGCATATATATGTGTGTGTGTATATATTATATATAGATATTACTGATCTATTCATCCTTCAGTGGACACTTGGGTTGTTTCCATCCCTTGGCTGTTGTAATACTGCTATGAGCTGGAAGTATGGGTATCTTTTTGAGATAAGGGTTTCATTTCCTTTGGATATATACCCCAAAATGGGATTGTTGGATCATATAGTAGTTTCATTTTTAACTTATGAGGGACCTCCATAATGTTTTCCATAAAGTGTATCAGTTTACAATCCCATCAACAGTGCACCAGTGTTCCTTTTTCTCTACATCCTTGCCAGCATTATCATCATGTGTCTTTTCTGACAAGAGCCACGCTAACAGCTATGAGGTTATATCTCATTGTGATTTTGATTTACATTTCTCTGATGATCAGTAATGCTGAACACCTTTTCATGTACTTGTTGGACATTTTTATGTCTTTGGAAAAGAATTCCTTTGCCTAATTTTATTTTGTTTTCCTTTTTTAAAAATTTTTTAATGTTTTTATTTATTTGTGAGAGAGACACAGTGTGAGCAGGGGAGGGTTAGAGAGAGAGGGAGATACAGAATCTGCAGCAGGCTCCAGGCTCTGAGCTAGCTGTCAGCATAGAGCCCGACACGGGGCTCAAACCCATGAACTGTGAGATCATGACCTGAGTCACCCAGGTGCCCCCTCCTTTGCCTATTTTTAAATAAGGATATTTGTTTTTTGCTATAGAGTTGTATGAGTTCTGTGAAACATTTTCATTGAAGCTTTCAGGGTGAACCAGTAGAGTCTTTATTTGTTTTGCTTTAGGATGGTCTTAGAATAAAGAATACTTTCAGATTTATGTTGATTAGTTGTCCATCTAGAAAACCTGCAGTAATTGTCCCAAACTCTGCTGCCAATATTAGTACATAGCCTAAGTTTATGATTGAATATGAAGAATGGATTAATAATGTCTGGAAATGTCTGTCTATGTCAGAGTGCTTCCTATGATAGTTTTGCTTTCTCTGATATCATTTCTCTATCACAATACATTTAAAAAATATTTGTTTATCATGGGACTTTAAATCTATTCTGCTTGGAGAAAGGGAGATACAGGAGCTTTGATCATTTTTAGCATTCTTCAGAAATTGAAATAAAATCCATGTTTTAAAAAATTTTTATTTTTGAGAGAGAGAGAGAGAGGGAGAGAGAGAACAAGCTGGGGAGGGGCAGAGAGAGAGGGAGACACAGAATCCTAATCAGGCCCCAGGCTGTGAACTGTCAGCACAGAGCCTGATGCGGGGCTCAAACTCAGGAGCCGTGAGATCATGACCTGAGCCAAAGTCTGGTGCTTAACTGACTGAGCCACCCAGATGCCCCTAAAATCCATGGTTTGAACCACCTTTAAAAATCTTTTGTTGGGGCGCCTGGGTGGCTTAGTCAGTTAGGCGTCCGACTTTCGCTTAGGTCATGATCTTGCGGTTCGTGGGTTCGAGCCCCGCGTCGGACTCTGTGCTGACTGCCAGCTCAGAGCCTGGAGCCTGTTTCAGAGTCTGTGACTCCCTCTCTCTCTGACCCTCCCCTGCTCACGATGTCTCTCTCTCTCTCCTAGAAATAAATAAAACATTAAAAAAAATCTTTTGTTAATTGGATCACATTTAGGGTTGCTTTATTCCATTTATGATTTTTCATTCCGTAGATATATAGGAGATTTTTCTCGATATGGCATCTTGTTAACCTCAGTAGATTCAAATATTTTTGTGGTGTCATTTCCCTGTCAGCTACCAAAATCCTTAGAAAATGCAATTACATAGATATAGATACATGTTATGTTCTCCTTTCCCACCTATATCTATATGTGTATCTGTATCTATGAATCAATTATCAAACTGAAAAAATAAGATTGCCTTTGGTTGTTATAAGCTGTGAGGAATTTTTGGAACACGAAACACATGTGAAGTCATTTGAAGAGGGAAGCAGGTGTCGTGATGTGGCAAGAGGAAGGCTGGTTCAGAATGTGGGAGCAAATCCGAATGTGCTCCAAATGTGGCAATGACAGAAATCTGGCACAGGTGCCTTTGGGCGACTGACAGTGTAATTGGCTGCTGTAGGAACATCCAGGTGGTTCAAAACCTTCTGCAATCCTCTTTCCTTTGGGCCAAGGGGCAATAAGCAGGGATATCTGCTATTAGGCTTGGGTACTGAATGTGGGGACTTAGGTAGGATAAGGAACACAGAGAGTCTCAAGTGACTGGTGCCACCAGGAAGAACTGGGAGCGCCCACGACAGGAGGGCAGGTAGTGGCACCTGCTGGGCCAGTAGCACATGATTATGGGACTGAGCTGATTGGAGAATGCAGTTCACCTGAGTCATGAGCCAAGTATAAAACCTGAGAAACCCCAAGACGAAGTGGCTTTCTCTGAGCTGACGTGATTACATATGTATGTAGTGCTGGGCTTTTACTCTGAAGCCAAACCATGTCCCAGGGTTGAAAAAGGAACCTCTGGGAAGCTGTAACTGATCACTGAGGTCCTCTGGAGATGAGCAAATGCTGTTTTCCATGTTTTATACGCAAATAGGCAAGGAAGCTTGTTGTTCGGTAAGATCTAAGATTTGTGTGATTCCTCTTTCACAGTTCAGATCTTTGAACCGTTTGAGCACTGACTGTGTGTCGGACTCAGTACACGTGTCCTCTCATTGAAACAGGACAACAGCCCTCATCTGCCGGGTGAGGAAGCAGAGGCATGCAGCTATTAAGCTGGGCACAAAACAGGCATTCTGAGCCCCCAAATGCTGCATTTTAGCACTTACAAGAGGGGCAAGGTGAACATAAAATAGCAGCAAAAAAGGAAGAAAGTTGGGAAGTGTTTTTGAGATGATACTGATTATTTCTGTGCTGGGAGTTGGTGAGGTGAGGTGAGAGAGGACCTAGGCAGTTCTAACTACTGAACAGCCACCCCAGGGAGTTGGGGGGGGGGGCGGTGTGGGGTTAAGCTGGGTTGAGTTCCAATGAACATTTGGACCCTAAATAGATTTTCTTTATTCAGTTGTTGCTTATCAGATTCAAGTTAATGCATCTTGAATGTATTATTGCTAAGAAAGCTTTCATACTTTGATCACCTAAACATTTTCATGTATGCATTTCATAGTAAGATTGTGATTTCTTTGTTCTCATGAGGATCGTAAGTTGCATGTCCTGTAATATATTCTTGTGTATGTGTGTGAGTGACCTTGACATGACTGACACGTTTTTTAGTTTCAGCATTTCTCAGTCAATTAGTGTATATATTCAAATAAGTAGTCTGATCTTGACTAGTGTCTGGATATTTTCTTTCTTTCACATAGCAGATCCATTTAGGGCTTATATTTCCCTTTGGCAATACAGAAATATACAGGGTTCTCTTTCTCCATTTTTAGGACTGAAGGAGCTCTATTTAGAGATCAGAAAGGTGGGTTACACTGATTAGGGAAAGAGAAGTTAGGAAATCAATAATTAATATGGATTTATTGGAAACATGAATAAATACAAACCCCGTTGCTTTTAGGAGCCTGTTTTGTTACTTGATAAAGGAGTACTAAATTACGTACTTTTTTATGGAATCAGAAGTCTCCTTTATAGTTTTGTGGTAGTGATTAGTAAATGTATTTAAAACGTGGATTTCCTCTCAACATCTAATTTAAGCACATTTCACTTTTAAAGGGAATTATATTTTCAAACTGAAGTACATTTACAACATGAGATATTATATGCTGAAATATTTTACTCTCCCATCCTGATCCTATTTGAGGACATCTAATCTCTCTTTATATGCTTTTTAATATTGTGCAGATGGGGAAAGCAAAGAAGAAGAGATTTTACTTTAGTTTAAATACCATGTTTAGGTCATCATCACTTCTTACTTATGTTTTTAAATTGAAGTAACTTTATTTAAGCGGCATTTATAATTCAGCATTTTGAAGATAAACAAATGCCATGATCATCTTCCAAAGGGGAAGCTAATCAGTTTGCTAAATAGGGACAGACCATCATACCAGTCTCTGTAACTTGTTTTTGACTTCGCTGCTGATAGCGCATGAGTCCCCACAGCATATGATAATGTTTGAAGTGTTAGAACACATTTTTTCCCCATTAATTCTCCTTTATATCACCACCCACATCAGATATGCTTTCCGGCAGTGTACTGTTGGCTGTACATTCAGAATTTAAATTGCTAAGGGTCTGTTCTCCTTCCCGAGGATATTAGAACTCTCACCACTACTAATTGAAATTGTATGGTGAGGGCGATCTTTCCTTCTGCTACTGTATGTTTAAATACCTGACTATTATTAATAAATAGGCTACAGTGTTATAGGAGCCGCCTTCCTAGGAATCACAAATGCAAGGTAGAGGGAAGGGTGCATGGGTTGTTTAAGTGCAGGTATAAAACCGATTAAAAATGAACACCCTGTAGCACTCACAGGATTTCAAATCTTTTATTAGAGGAAAATACTTGGGAAAAGAAGGGTGGTACCCCTTTTTGGTTTTATTCATTTAATAAACCAATATTTATTAAGCATCTACGTGTGTCAGCCCTGATCTAGACACTGGGGAAGCATCAGGGAAGCAAAGAGCAAAACAACTCCTATCCTCATGGAGTTCACGTTGAACTAAATATGTTAGATATTTAAATTGCAGATAATGTAAAATATAATAGAAGGTAGAAATAGGCTAGAAAATTGAATTTTTCTATGGAGAAAAGCCAAATCAGGATTTGATGTGAGGGCTGTCAAAACATGAGACAGATGGCCAGGCAAGACCTTGCAGAGAGGGTAACGTCCGAGTAAATCCTGAAGTGAATCAATCGCACAGAATATTGAAGGAAGGGAGCTCAAGCTGCAGGAAGTAAACTGCAAATGCTCTGATGCAGGCACGTGCCTGGACTGTTCAAGGAGAGTGGGGTCACTCCAGAAAATTGCATAAGAGGAAAGCATAATAAGAGATGAGGCCATCAAGGTACAAGAGCTTTGGATGTGGGGCTATATAGACCTTATAGACCTCTCTTTTTTAATTTTTTTGTTTAAATGTTTATTTATTTTTGAGAGAAAGAACACAAGTGGGGGAGAGGCAGAAAGAGAGAGGAGAACAGAGAATCTGAAGTGGGCTGTGTGCTGACATCAGAGAGCTCGATGTGGGGCTCAAACCCACAAACCGTGAGATCGTGACTTGAGCCAAAGTTGGAGCTTAACTGACTAAGCCACTCAGGTGCTCCAGACCTCGTATACTTTTAAGGTGCTATAGAAAATCACTGAGAGCTTGAAGCAGACATCTGACAAGGTCTGTCTTATGTTTTCACAAAACTACTCTGGCTGAGTGCTTTAAAAAAAAAAAAAAAAAAAAAAAAAGCGAGGGCAGAAGCAAGGGAGAATAGCAGTGGGTATCACTCTCCAGCCTTCTCTTCCTGTCCTGTGCCCCACAGGGGTAACCTTGATGGTATATTAACCACTCATTGGGTTCAACTAATAAGAGACACTCACAGGAGAGACAGGGAGGAGAGTAAAATTTATCTCTTTTATTACGCTCTTCTCTTGGTGGTGCAGGTCCCCATTGGTTGTTCGTGTCCATCCACCAGGGCCACAGTTCCTACCAGTGCCTCACTCTGTGTAGCTGCTTCTCTGATTTCCCGTAACAGCTCCTTGGCCTTTGTAAATAGTTCCTTTACTAAATCCTTTTTATTTATTTATATTTGTCATATGTTGTCTGCCTGATGTATCAGGTAGGAGGCCATGCCATATTGCAGGGAGATATGATGATGACTTGGTCCGGGTTGATGGCAGTGGAGGTGGTGGGAAGTGTTTGAATTATGGACATTTTCAAATCAGAGCCCACTCAGTTTACTACTGAACACCATGTGGGGTGAGGGTGTGAAGACATGTAGGTGGTGCCTACATTTGTTGCCTGAGAAACTTCAATAATGGAGTTGCCTTTGAATATATTCTCTTGAAGTTCAGGGGAGAGAGCTGAGCTGGAGATGTAAAATTGGAAGTTATCTATGTAGAGACGGGTTTTGAACCCTGTGGTAGGATGAGATCACTAAAGAATTGAATCTAGACAGAAAAGAGAACAGAGCCAAAGATGAGTCCTGAAGCATTCTGATGGTTAGAGATTCAATAAATGAGAAATCTGAAAAGGGGAGTTAGAAGGAATTATGCAAGAGGTAAAAAAGCGTTCCAAAGGATTGTGATATTCCTGAATCCAGGTGAAGAATCTATGGAGTAAAAATGGATAGACTGCTCTGTAAGGTTCTAATAAACTAATGCTGGCTTTCAGTGTAAATTAGCACATTTTATAGTCACATATGTGTATATACATGTCAGTTTTTGATAGGTGAATTAAAGATATCGCAAAGAGGCATATTAAAATTATGTCCCACAAATAATAATGACATTTTGATGACATGCATTTGAGCTGTCCGTGGTCACCTGACTCACTGTGACACTCTCACAAGGCAGCTTATACTTAGACACATTTGCATTTCAAAGCTTAACATCCTAAACAGTGCCATCTACACTATTTCCCTTGAAGAATTCAAGTGTCAGGAAAAATGCTAGAACTTATTTACTCCAAAGAAGTAGAAGTTTCTGCAGCAGGGGAAAAACAGCCGAAGGAAGTCAACTCCGTGACTCCAACAGGAAAAACTCAGGAACTTAATGGTTTAAGGGAGACAGGGTGCTGTGTCTCAGTTCATCCCAAACAATTAAAAAGGAATCAGAAAGACAACTTGGAGCCCCACCTGAGTTTGGGAAACATATTTACAGATATTGCAATTAATTTAGGGAAGGATTTCAGGTAAGGATAGCAACCGTAGACCATTGTTCATGGCTTTAAAATTCTTAACTCTCCATGTCATTAAAAATATTTATTTAAAAGCAACTAGTGAGTAATTTACCTCAGTAAAAATATTTAGTACACTTATTTTCTTGAGTTTTAATTGATACATAAATTTTTCAGCTCATTAGAAATTCACTTTTTATGAAGTGATTCATTAATCATTACAAACATGCTCATGTGTGTCACATTCCTGTAATTAAATTTTTTTGCAAAAGGAGCTATTGCAGTGTGAAAGATTGGCTTCAAAACCTAATTCAATGCTAGATTAGTGAAGTCTCTTCCTAAGGGACTTGAGTTAGAAAGCTAACAGGGATCATGCAATGTATAATAGGAAATTCATATTTACTGTATGATACCAATTTTAATAATCTGCACACCAGTGCCGAAGTGACTAATCAAAAAATTGGTATTCACAGTCATATACGAAGGTTGGGTTCTGTTCATTTCAAGTGTTAAAGATGCAATTTTCTAGGACAACACTTTGATTACATTTAATTTTACTGTGAAATATGAGAGACCTGAGGTTTTTCTGATTATCTTCTTCATAATATTACCTCTGTTTATTATGTTCTCCATGCTATCCATTTCTCCATAGAATTATAGTTTCCACAAGCACATTGAAGATTTAGAGGATCCCTCTGACTGACCAATTTGCATTGATTCTTTTCACATGAATCTTTTGCTAGCTTTTTCTTTACTAAGCTTTCAAAAAAAATATGTTCAGTATGCTTCTATTTATTTAAAAAGTAAATGGCTAAATAAATGCTGATAATAATTGCAATGGGTTGAAACACATCAAATATGCTGAAATCCATGAGGTCCTAATAATACATATTTTTTAAGAAGCTTATTGTTTTGAATATGGGTGGATAAATGAGTAATCTGAAAAGGAGAGTGAGAAGGAAAAAACACAGGATTTACCCTGCCTTGTATATGAGAACTGTACTTCTTACTGACCAAGCAGTTAATGAGTTAAAGATTACCTTTAAAAAGATACATGAAGGTGGACAACATTAAGCCTATTGATCAAAGATTATAGGCTTAGTAAAGTTATATATCAAGTACATATTATCCTATAGATTTGTGTCTAGTAGATAAGCAAATTGTTTCTATCCAGTGGAAAAGATAGCCCCAAAGATAAGATAGTGACTAGTTGGTATATTATCTAACAAACCGACTCTAACATTCCTTTAAAAATTGATAATAAATTCTTAACACCTCAAAATGTTCTTTTTCTGTGATGTGACTATAGCAGTCTTCTATTTGCAACTCAGGGAGGAAACAACTGTGTTCCAAAACCGCTAAATTTACAAGTCCAAAAACTGAAGCTACTTTTAAGCTGTCACATTCACCCTGAAGCCCATTCATCTCCTTCAGCATCCCAGAGATTAAGCACCTGTTCTGCTCAGCTATGTAATCAAGTGGCAAACCGCTGTGGCACTGACCTCACAGGACAGTTGCCTATAGAACGAGATGCACTTTCTCACAGATCATCCTCCTCATCTGAGACCGCAGTTGTCTGAGCAACCTCTAGATCATGTTCATACTGTGCCGCCAAAGCGGGGTCCACGACAACCTCTGGTGAGGCAAGAGCAGGCATGGGGACACACTCCAAGTTAGGGTCTCAGGTTAGTTTCCTGGCAAGCCACAGGAAGGGCTTCTCAAAGCTGTAGTTGCTTTTGGCAGAAGTGTCATAGTGCTGAAGGTTCTTCTTTCAGTGGAAGACCATAGATTTTGCCTTAGCTTTCCTGTCCTTAATATCCACTTTGTTGCCACACCGTACAGTGGGGATGTTTTCAGATACTCCGACCAGATCTCTGTGCCAGTTAGGCACATTCTTATAAGTAACCTGTGATGTTACATCAAACATTATAATGGCCCACTGGGCTTGGATATTATAGCCATCTCTCAGCCCGCCAAATTTCTCCAAACCAGCTGTATCCCATAGATTGATCTTATTAGGTCTTCTGTTGGTATGGAACACCAGCGAATGGACTTCAGCACCCAAGGCGGTTCATATTTCTTTTCAAATTCACCAGTCAGAGGACATTTTAAAAATGTAGCTTTTCCAGTACATTTCCACCATCACCAAACAGCTCAAGTTTGAACTGGACTTGGGGTTCTTCTTGGGCCGCCATTGTGCTGTTGCTTCCAGAAGTGTCTCTGGCCCATCTGACTGAGGCTGAACTACTCAGGGAGGAAACAACTGTGTTCCTGTTTTTCACCATAATTAATGAGATGAGTAACATCCTAGACATAGGCTTATGTTAAATTTGCAAGAATGTCATGATTTTACCTTTTTGAAAAATCCATTCAGTGGCAATAAGTACTAAAATTAGAAAATGAAGAAATGGAGGTCATATTCTGAGCTACTTTGCAACTCCTAATGAATTAGTAGATCTAGGCAACAATCACCAATTGCTAGTGACATCACATACTAACTAACTAACTAACTAGACAAGAGACTAACTAGGTGGCTCCATTGGTGGTGTCCAGTTCTTGATTTTGGCTCAGGTCATGATCTTACAATTTGTGGGTTTGAGCCCAGCACTGGGCTCTACACTGACAGTGTGGAGCCTGTTTGGGATTCTCTCCCTCTGCTCCCCTACAAATAAATAAACTTAAAAACAAAACCAAAAATGAGGCAATTAGGCACTATTCATCTTGTGGTGGACATATACTGTATCTTCTTTGAAGCAGTCTTGACAAAAATACTGAACCTGGATCTGAAGATATTGGTCAATGAATAAATGGGGCTTCAGGACTATTTGAATTGTATTTTTAGTGATAATTTTTTTTAAACAGCTCTTTTTATTTTATCTTCTCTGTGTCTCTTTCAGTCCAAGCAGGTAGTGCTCTGCTGGCGAACATTTTAAGGAACCTTGCTGTTCACTCATGTATGTCTCAAAATTTACTTCCCTAGCAAGAGACTCTCTTTCATACATCTCCCTGGATATTCCCATCTCTTGTTGTGACTTCTGCTTAGCTGGCTGAGGGGATCGATGAGTGGCATGCTTAATACTTGGTGTGTTTGAATTCTCAGACCTACTGAGTTTTCTCAGTTATCAGTGAAACTACTCAGTGACACTCTCGATTGTTTCTCTAGAGCTTGATATCCTAGGAGGGGGTCTCAATTTTAACATCTTTTGCAATTGAATAGGGTAAGAGTTTCCCAAAGGGTCAAGTCCTGATTCTTTTTCAACAGTTCTTCACTGAATCTCTCCCATTGATCTCACATTTTCTGATGAAAAGCAAGAAAACAAAAAACCCTATTTACACCTTTAACACTTGGCTTGGAATCTCCTCCACTAAATATCTAAAAAAATTTTTTTTTTTACAAATAGTTTATTGTCAAGTTGGTTTCCATATAACACCAGTGCTCATCCCCACAAGTGCCCTCCTCCATGCCCATCTTCCCCCTGCACCCCCCACAGCCATCAGTTCTCAGTTTGTTCTCAGCATTCAAGAGTCTCTCATGGTTTGCCTCTCTCCCTTTCCCCCACCATTTCCCCCCTTCTTCTCCCCCATGGTCCTCAGTTAAGTTCCTCCTAATCCTCCTATACGTGCAAACATATGATATTTGTCCTTCTCTGCCTGACTTATTTCGCTAAGCATAACACCCTCAAGGTCCATCCATGTTGCTACACATGGCCAGATTTCATTGTTTCTCATTGCCATGTAGTATTCCATTGTATAGATAAACCACATCTTCTTGATCCATTTGTCCATTGATGGACACTTAGGCTCTTTCCATGTTTTAGCTCTAAATATCTAAATTTATCACTTAAAAGTTCTGCTTTTTACAGAACTGTGGGACACAATTCTGCTAAGCTGTCTGCCGCTCTGTTAAAAGGATCCTCTTTCCTAGACTATTGAAGAAAGTCTGCAAAGTAAGGAAAGAACAAGATAAACAGAAAATGACCCTTGAAGAAGCAGAATTAGATAATCTCTCCTTCTCCCCCCATCCCCTTTAAGTGGCCTACAAAAATTCATGAAAACCTTGTATTCTACCCAGAGGATGAAATTCTACTCATGAAAAGAAATAATAAATGAGCTGAAAGTTTCTAATATGTTGCTCATTTTCTTCTAAGTTTTCACCAGCAGGACCTTAATGTCTATAATATTTCTACCAGCAGTCTGTTTATGATTTAAAGATTCTCCAAAATAATATGTCTTATCTACCATGCTCCTCACTCCCTTTTGAGTCCTTACTAACAGAATCATTATTATCCATATTTCTACTAATGGTCGGCTCAAGTCACTCTAGGCTTTTTCTATCATGCTCCTAAAAATTTTTCCAGTCCCTGCCACTACCCCTTCCATATATTTAGGTATTGTTACAGTAGCACCCTGCTCTCAGTACCAAAATCTGTACTAGTTTTCTAGTGTTCTTACATCAAATTACCACAAATCTGGTGATTCAAAATGCTACAAATTTATTATTTTACAGTTTTGTAGGTTAGATACCCAACATGGATCTCAGTGGGCCAAAATCAGGATGTCCGCAGAACTCTGTTCCTTTCTGGAGGCTTTAGGGGAGAACACATTTCCTTACTTTTTCCAGTTTATAGAGGCTGCCCACTCTTTGTCTCAGAGGCATCTTTATCCATCTTTAAAGCCAGCAATGTTGGGCAGAGTCCTTTTCATACTATCATCCTCTGGATTTCTTTTTCAGTTTCCTACTTTTAAGAACCCATGTGATTACTCTGGGTTCACTAGAACAATCCAGGATAATCTCCTTGTGTTAATGAAGGCTAATTAGCAAACTTCACACCACATCTACAGCCTTAATTCCCCTTTGCCAAGTAGCCAAACATATTCACAGGTTCTGAAGCTTAGGATACGGACATTGTTCTACTTCCCATATATCTTCACCCTAGAAGGGAGTCTACAACTCACAAATGCCTGTGGACACAAACACTTTAGTAGCTTTTCTTTTTTCTTTGAAATATGGAGAGACTATAAGCATTCATTAGGTATTTGAGGAATGTGTGCAAAGTATTGAACTATAAGCATTCATTAGGTATTTGAGGAATGTGTGCAAAGTATTGAAAAAAAGATGATAAGTAAACTCATCCAGAGAGAGAAGATACAATAGAACAACTTCACCTCCTCTCCCCACACACACATTTAATTAACAGCCTATAGAAATTCAAGAATACATTTGTATTCTACCCATATATCAAGAAAATAATGAGAAGGAATAAGAGCAAAGGAACTCTCAGAAATTAAAAATGTGCATGCAAGCATGAATTTTTTAGGAACCTTGCAATTATTGAAGATAGGAAATCTCCTTGCAAATGGAAGAGATGGAAGATGAGTCCAAGAGCTTCAGTTTTCAACTGATCAAGTTTCCAGTAGAGTGCTGACAAAATGGAGTGAAAACATTCCCCCTCCCGCAATGAACTTTTAAGCTAAATTTCCAGAACTGAAGGGAAACACATATCTTGAAATAGGAAAGGCTTCTCCGTGAAAAAAGACCTGAACTTAGACATTTGTGAGAAATATCAGGAAATCAGGTATAGAGGATTCTAAAAGCTTTTCACAAGAGAAAGTAATATACACAATACGATACCACTAGTTAGGGCAGGTCATCAGTTCCCGAAGCAGATGATAGAGTAATTCTTCAAAGTTCTAAGCTAAAGTAAATTTAAACTTAGAATAGTTATGCCAGCCAAATTATTGATCATGAGTGAATATGAAATTAAAGATGTTCATATATTAAGTTACTCAGAAAATCTGCCTCTTATACAGTCTTCCTTAGTAGACGAATCAAAATTAATTATACTAAGAAAAAATAGGGGGAGCTTGAGATTATATAAATCATCTAAATCTTCATAGAAGTAGCAGAAAAGAAATGGAGAAAACCTAAATCTGATATATAGAGAAATAGTTGAAAATATACCTTATTTTGCATGAAGAAAACCATCTTCAGAACTATACATAGCCAAGTTTAAAAGCCATTACCTCTGATGTGTAGAATTAGGAGTGGAGAAAGACAGCTAAGAAGAGGGAGATGATGATTAATTCTCATAATGAAGACTTTATATTACTATATGACTTTTGTACTTAGGGTGTAAAAGAAAAGAAGATGGCCTCTGCCGGGTGGAGTGACGCAGAGGGAGAATGTGGAGAAGGTGCCTGCTAGTCTTCTTCCCGAAGAGCACCCGGCAGGCCGCCAGAAGTGTGTCACATTAGATGCCTGCCCCTCAGGTCAGTGGTCCTAGACGAGCAAAGTCCAGGTGCCCCTCTGAGCAGCCACTTCTTGCTGGGCCCTGCCCAGGTGAGTGCGAACGCTGGAGCCCGTTAAGAGTAGTTGTTGGATAACAGCAGCCTTGTGGGTCTCCTGAATGAGAGCCCTGTTGGTTTTTAAAGCTAGATGTTTTGGGGGCTTAAGTCTCTGGTGCATGTCTTAAAAGTTGGGAGTTCTTGATGTGAGGTTAAAACCCTTAGCTTCTTAGGGAAAAACTCTGGGTTTTCACTTTCCTCTCAACTGTAGGTTGTTGGGCTGGAAGAGGGGCTTATGGGGAGGTTGTGTCCCAGGGTCTCCTATTCCCTTTGACATGGACCTTCTTTCAATTTTTCAGACATGTACAAATCACAAAGTTTTTTGTTTTTTGTTTTTTATAGGAAGTTGTTCCATATGTGGCTATAGATTTAATGCGTTTGTGAGAGAGGGTGAGTTCAGGATCCTCTTTTGTGGCCAGCTTGAACCAGAACCTCACTTTTATGCTTGGGGATAAATTGAGAAAAATGACAAAGCTGGAGGAGAAGGATCAATTTTCTTAATTCCTATTATCAGTCAACGTATGAGCAATTTTTATATTATGGTGCCTGTAGCTTTGAAACCTCTGGAATAAGAACCATAGAATTAATTAGTATAGTAACTCTCTTTGTCACCTTAGTTTTTAAGCAAAAACTAGCTTAAACATAAATGCATCAGTGTTGTCTAGAAAGTGAGGATCCTAGAGACTAAAATGTACCCCAGTAATTAAAGCCTCCATGTCAGCAACATGTAGACAGCAAGATAAGTAACTGAATTGTCAGAAATGAACATCTAGCCATATTCTCATGGAGATCTGATTTGAATAGTCCACAGTCTGGCTGCATAGCCTGTAAGAGTGGGCCTTCAGGAGCTGGCAAAAGACAATGAATTTGCTGTGCACAGTTAGGTCAACACATTGAAATTTCCAAAGGCTTTGTTTAAATTTCATGTCTGTGTGCCATGTGATTTAGGTCCAGAGTCAATATTTAAATGCATGAACCTTGCCCTATTTGATAAGTCCTTCAAATATGCCCATTGACAGCAAAGTAGATTTGTTCTTCCCATAATAAATGTTGGGAGAGATGGGGGAAGTTATAAATGGAAAGGCCTATTACTTATGGCCCTTTAGAGCTTACACATCTTTTCTAATTTCAAGGTTATCAACGACTCTAAACATATACCTCTCAGAACAAAGGAGTTAAAGATAGAAAACTGTGGATAACCACTCTTTTACCAAAAAAGGGGTAAATATTTGGGAATTGTACAAACTAAACAGAATCAGCCCAAGATTTATCTATACAAATTGACACCATGATTTTGTTTTTGCTTTGGAAGTAGGATGATGGTGCTTTTAAAAATGCTTCAGTCCTGAAGGGAATAAAGAACCCTTGTTATCCTTTTCTGCCCATTTGTACTATGAAAGATAGTGTGGTTGTTACACTGGCATTAAAAGATGGGCTTGATTGGAAGTTGCTTCTGCTCCACAGTGGACTGTGTCAACAGGTACTCTGAATTTGGTTTATGGACTTCAACAGCCAGTTCAGAATGACAGCACAGTGATGGGTTACATATCATCTGGATATAGAGTAGATCATTTCTTTTTTTTTTTTTAATTTTTAATGTTTTATTTATTTTCGAGAGTGAGAGAGACAGAGTATGAGCGGGGGGTGGGAGGGCGGGTAGAGAGAGAAAGGGAGACACAGAATCTGAAGCAGGGTCCAGGCTCTGAGCTGTCAGCACAGAACCAGATGTGGGGCTCAAACTCGTGAACTGCGAGATCATGATCCAAGTGTAAGTCAGATGCTTAACTGACTGAGCCCCCCAGGCGCCCCTAGAGTAGATGCTTTCTAACCATCTGTCTCTGAAAGAGTGTAGTGAAGAGGGTCACATGTACATATGATTTTCTTTTAACAGTTGTTTAAGGGACAATGAAAGTTTTTTGACTATGCAGTTGAAAACAGGTTAAATGTGGGTACAGCAAATTGTTAAGTGAGTGCATAGGTAACTGTTTAGAATTAAGGAATGCATTGTATGGAGTCACTGTCAAAGAAACAATTATAATAGGCTATAAAACTTGCTAAAAATAAAATATAAAAGGAAAGTGCAAAAATTATAATAAAATAGCAACTGAGAGTCTAGAAATCAACATGGTAGTGTGTGTAGGAAAAATATTGATAAGAAAAAGAAAAAATAATGAAGACTTATGTTGAGGGAGCTTTAAAACAATCTAGTTGATTCTGATAGGGGTAGTGAAAATCTCTAAAAATGTGGTAAGAACCAAAATAATCCTTTCAATTAGACTGATATATTTACACCATTAAAGCATCTGTTTGTTTATTGTAGAAACTATGAGGGAAACATGAATGCCAAAAGTATTACCAAAATAATTTGAAAAATGGATTTGGTTAATATCATAATCCTTTTCAGAAACATAGCTACCTTCCTAACTCTATGATTTCCCATTTTGATCTATCTATAATAATTCAAACATTGTTAACCTGTGATTTTCTTTTCTTTAATATAATAATCTATGCTACAGAATTATATTTTTACCAGTATCTGAAATGTATACAATGCATCGTGAAGAGTGACATTCAGTATCAGAGTAAAGTCTAACGTATAATGTTTCTTTATGTGTTAATATTTTATGGTTTTTTTTTTTCCCTGCAGTTAAAATATGGCATGTGAGGTTTTGGAAAAAAGAATTATTTAATTTTTTTGAAACCTAGTTTTCTTTTATAGTGGGTGAATATTACCAGGTATTGCACGTAATTAGGCCAGAGAATTCATTTTGTAAATGTAATTCTCTGTGTAAGAAAACTGCTAAGACTTTTTTTTTACATTTTATATTAGAAAAATTAAAGCATATACAAAGCAAACAGGATAGTGTACCCACCACCCAGCTTAAACAATTATCTCACTTCTTGGTCATTTTTGTTTTGTCTCTCCCCTCATCTTTGCTGGAATTTTTAAATATTTTTTAAAAGTAAAATTTACAGACATTGAAATGCACAAGTGTAACCCAAACTCTATCAAGATATAAAATATGTCTATCATCTAGAGCGTTTCCTTATGTCCCTTTGCAGTAAGTCAACTGCCCCCCTCCTTAGAACTTCAGATGAATGTAATGATACATTTTGCACTTATTTGCACTGGCTTCTTTCACACAGCATAATGTTTATGAGATTTATCCATGTTATTGTGTATATTAGTGATTTGTTCCCTTTTCTAACTGAGTAGTACTCCATGGTAAGAATATACCACTTTTTGTTTTCTACTCTTCTGCTGATGGACATTTGAGTTACTTCCAGTCCAGGGTATTAGGAATAAATCTGCTATAAACATTCTTGTGTAAATCTTTTTATGAGCGTATGTTTTCATTTCTTGTTTTGTATGCCTAGGAGTAGAAATGCTGAGTCAAAAGTAGGAGTGTGTTGAACAGGATAAGAAACTGACTGGCCTGTTCCCAAGGAGATTGTACCATTTCACATTCCCACCAGAAGTGTATTAGCATTCTACTAGCTACCAGAAGTGTATTAGCATTCTACTAGCTACACATTCTTGCCAGTGCTTAGTGCAGTCAGTGTCTTTAATTTAGCCATTCTAGTGGGTGTCTAGTAGCAGCTTGCTATGGTTTTAATTTGTATTTTCTGCAGGGCTAATGATGTTGAGCACTTTTTCATTTGCTGATTGGATATTCAGATATGTTCACATGTGAACTCTTGGTTTAGTGTTTTGTCCATTTTTAAAACGAGATTGTTGGCCTTATTTATTGGTAGTAGTTACATATACTCTCTGGATAGAAGTCCTTTGTCAGATTTATGTTACACAAGAGTTTTCTCTGAATCTGTGTCTTGCCTTCATTTAGACACACTTTTTCTTTAAGTTTATTTATTTATTTATTTAATTTATTTTTTAAAAAATATTTTTATTTATTTCTAGGAGAGAGAGAGAGAGAGAGAGAAAGCATGAGCAGGGGAGGGTCAGAGAGAGAGGGAGACACAGACTCCGAAATAGGCTCCAGGCTCTGAGCTGGCTGTCAGCACAGAGCCCGACGCGGGGCTCGAACCCACGAACCGTGCGATCATGACCTAAGCGAAAGTCGGACGCTTAACCGACTAAGCCACCCAGGCGCCCCAATTTATTTATTTATTTAATTTTATTAATGTTTATTTATTTTTGAGACAGAGACAGAGCATGAGCAGGGGAGGGGCAGAGAGAGAGGGAGAGAATCTGAAGCAGGCTCCAGTCTCAGAGCTGGATCAGCACAGATCCTGATGAGTTGATAAGCTGGATCAGCACAGAGCCTGACACAGGGCTCAAACTCATGAATCTTATTTATTAATTTTGAGAGAAAGGGGTGGGGAGGAGCAGAGAGAATCCCAAGAAGGCTCTCTGCTGTCAGCGCAGAACCTGACGCAGCCCTTGATCTCAGGAACAGTGAGATCTTGATCTGACCCGAAACCCAGAGTTGGACACTTAACGGACTGAGCTACTCAGGTGGTCCCAAACAATTTTTAAAAATATTTATTTTTGATAGAGCACAAGTGAGAGAGGGGCAGAAAGAGGGCAACAGAGGATATGAAGTGAGCTCTACACTGACAGGCTGACAGGAGTGAGCCTGATGTGGGGCTTGAACTCATGAACCACAAGATTATGACCTGAGCTGAAGTTGGACACTCAACTGACAGAGCCAAAATAATTTTTTGATGAGATAATTTTGATGAAAATATTATAATATTATCATTTTAAGGTTTTGCTTTCTGTGTCCTAAGCAATCTTTTCCAAAGTCTCAAAGATATTCTTTTATGATTTCTTCTGAAATCTCTTAGCTTAATTTCTTGGGTTCCAATCTGTGATCCTTCTTGGAATAATTATTACATTATATTATATTACAAGGTTAAGATTAGTTTGTTTCTACAGGAATATTCAATTGTTCTCCCTCATTTTTGTAAAGACTTTTCTTTCCACATTCAATTGTTTTGTCACCTTTTTTGAAAAGTAGTTATTCATACACCTTTGTGCTTGCTTTTGAACTGTCCTGCTCCATTTATTTATTTGTCTACCTGTATGCCAATACCACATGATTTTGGTTACTGTAACTTAGTCTTAAGTTGACGTCTGGTAATACAAATCTTCCAAATTTGATTCTCATTTTCAAGATTGTAGAATATGGTTAAACATAGTTTTGCATGTAGCATGTAAGCTGACATCTGGTAATTCAAATCTCCCAAATTTGATTCTCACTTTCAACACTGTTTTGCATGTAGCTTCTTTCTTATATTTTCGTATTTATATGTTTTAAAAACAATCTAAGTTGATAAGTATTCATTTAGAAACTTTGGATTCCAGATAAAGAAACAGAAGGGATTTCTGAAAATTATTCCCAATCCTCACTTAACAGGAACATTTTGAGACAACATGCAAAAACATTGCGAATAAGGGCAAGCCTATACCTAGAGTTGGCAGGTGAATGATACTGTCAGTTAATCTGGTGTTTTAATTGCAGGGTTTTAAACAATGTTGCACAGGAATGTATATATTTATATTATATACATATTTTATATATAAATCAGAAAGACCTAACATTGTCTTGCTACTCAAAAAAGTTTTGATATGTCAAACTGGGTTATAAATATGTCCTATTTGTGAAAACTCAGAAAAGAAGAAAACATTAGTGGGATTCTGATTATATCTCCCTTAGCTTAAATTCTTAAATTCTACTTGATGAGAAAATCAGGATCCGTTGGGTTTTAAATGTAATGACTTAAATAAAATAAATATTGCCTGTGTACATGTGAGTTTGTAGAAAAATGGAGCATACACTCTAGGTTGTTAGCATGAAAATAGAGTGGCCTGCGTGTGGTATAGAAGGAGCAGTAGTGCCATATGGGAAAGCACTGCTCTCCCTGAGAAATTTCTATTTCTGTATTTTTAGGGAAGTCCAGAGTAAGCTGTAGTCCCCTCTTCCTTCTCCATCTGGCGCTTTACTGAAAGAAATGGCTGCCATTGTGCCAGGCAGCCTCTTTACTGCCCAAAGGCTTGGGATCTGCTCTTTGCTCGTAAGTCTTTGAGTCTGTAAGTTTGGGGGTTCTTCTTAATTCGTTATGGGCATATTTTCTCTTCAGGCTAGACCATGGACTTATATATAGCATCTTCCCAGTTTTTAGCAACAAAAGTTTTTTTTTTTACTTGTCTTTGAATATTTCTTTGGTCATCAATGTAGAAAATTGGGGTTTGGATAGGTTAAAAGTATCAATCCATACCATCAGTTTGAAGTGAATTATCCATGTTTTATAATGTGTAAGGAAGACTTTCTATATAGGATTAAAGAAATACCCACGGTAATTCCCATGCTGTTACTCATATACATTCTTCGATTGAAGAGGAGAAATATTGTATTTTTAAAACTTTTTTATGTAGTTAAGCCTATTCTTATCTTTAATATGGGCAATGATTATTTTTAGAGAATTGTACTGTTGAATATACGATTTTTATTTAACATCCTAATAAACCTTGGTAGGTAAACACAACTCAGTGCCTTTCATGTTGACTGACAGAAACTAAATGGTTAACAATTATTTAGCTTCTCCGAAGTCCTGGGAATTTATTATAGATAGGAATTAGAACCCCCATATCTTAGTTTCTCCTTTATACAGAAACCAAGTCAAATTCTAAGAAACATTATTCATTTGCTCATAAACAAAGGCAAACATTTGAGCTTATCACTGGGATTCAGGAAAACTGTCACAATTATTATAAACTATAAATGATGAAGTTAAATTGAGTTCTTTTTTTAGGAAACTTTACCTTCCTCCTTGAGCACATACTGGTTTTCTATGCGCTTAATTAATTTCTATCTTAATCATTTGTGGTTTCAATAATTGGTATTTAATAAAAAAAACTACCTTATGTTTTAATTTAGCTTCAAGCTTCTGCGAGTGGTATAAGAGATGTCTTCCCAGCAAAGTCCCTGGTCAATCCATCTTTTGTGTCGTGTGCATTGCTTACCATAATGTAGCCATGTAGTGGTTGTTCAGGTGTGTTTTCTGCAATAACGAATAAGGAAAATGGAGTTAGAGAGGATCCTGGATATTGTGTCAGAGTATTTGCATTTCATTGCATAAGCCATGGAAAGTGAGGATGGTGTTTTGAGAGAACATTTAGTAAAGACAACATTTGGGATACCTTTTCATGCAGTGGTGCATAGGATGCATTAGAGATGATAGAATGTGGAAGTAACAGTACCAGTTTCTCCTTGTTCTCATTCTGTTGCTCTGGGTTTTGTCTTTATTTTTTCTCTGTACCTCCAATATTTTGTTCTGGTAGCTCCTCTTCTCTACACTTGAGAACCTTCCAAGGCATGAATGAATGTGATGGCTTGATGAAGTACTACCTCTTTCACGAAGACTTTCCTGACTCCTTTAGTTGGTGGTTTTTGTTCTTATCTTTGAAACCCCCATACTGTATCTCTATTTTTTAAATTGTTATTTATTTTGAGAGAGTGGGGGAGGGCAAAGAGAACGGGAGAAGAGAATCCTAAGCAGATTCCACACTCTCAGTGTAGAGCCCAATGTGAGGCTTGATACAAACCATGAGATCATGACCTGAGCTGAGATCAAGAGTCAGGTGCTCAACCGACTGAGCCACCCAGGAATCCCCATACTGTATCTCTAAAGATACATGACATGTTTCCTGTCTTTGAGCATCTGAGTTGCAAGGAGTTAATTCATTCACATGTATTTTATTGCAGGCTTTCATGATGATGGTGTGCAAGACCCTTCATATTGTGTTTATTTTATTATTTTATTTTGTTTATTTTATTTTTCCCTTTTACCCTAAGTTCCTCTCTGGATCTTGCTTGCAGAATTTTGAGCAAAACTGGTTATCTAGGAACTAATAAACAGGTTGATTACAGGATCTTGCCCTTAAGAAGGATCAGGAGTATCTGATCTCTTAAGGAGTATCAGGGAAATACATTCTATTTGTTTACAAATTTCACAAACACCCCAAGATCTAGCAGGGGAGTCTGAAGGGCATGCTGGACCTCTGTAACATCTCTCTGGGCTGCATCTCACCATAGTTAGGACTAGTCTTCAGCGTCTCTGCAACAGAGTTCCTCACAGAGCACTGAGGAGTACTGCAAGTCCCATAAGGACATGTGTCAGGCAGGAGGGGAAGACAACTCTTTTAAATGCTCTGGAGCTTCAGATAAGATGACTGAGACTTGGTCATTAAGTTAACAACAGAGATCTTACTAATGACCTTGAAGGTGGTTTTGGAGGAATACGGGGATATTGGACTGCTTGGACAGTGCTCAAGAAAGTACGAAAGAAGAGGAAATGGATGGAGCAAATATATATTCTTCTTTGGAGATCTGTGGTAATGAGGAACAGAGAGTCTTCCCCAAAATGTCTTTCTAAACTGGAAAAAAGCATGATTGAGAGAAAACTTAAACCAATTTTCAGCCTTCTAATTTGAATAACAAAGAGATGAAAAAACAAGGAAGAAGTCTCCAAAAATAGAAACAATATAGTTGATTATAATACAGTGCTATAAATTCTGTAAGTAGTACTATTATTTGCTCCCTCAGAAGAACAGCTACAACAGAAGCTTACATTACACCCAGGCTTTGGACTAGGTGGATATTGTAGTTAGATCATTTGGAAAGACAGTAACACCTGTGATTTGATATTTAAATAAGTTAAATATTTGACTAATTAATTAAATAAATTGACTAGCTTTTGAGGGTAATAAAAAATTTCCTCCATCCTTGTATTATGTGTACCTGCTGACGTTTGCGGGGTCATGAAAGTAATGGCAGATATTATTTTTTTCATGATCACTTTGCAGTGAAATGAAGTGAATGGCCCGAATGAGAATGGTAGATTAATAATGTTTTATTGGAATTAGAGCTTTAATAATGCATTCCATTATTATAAAACATCATCCAGGGTTGCATTATTTTTTTTAGTCACTCAGTAGTAAATGGAAAAGCAATTCATAATTAAATTAGTGAAACCTAGCACTGGGCTGACCTTTCAGTAATTCATTTTATGGCTGAACTGTAAGATAGATATAAATGCTGTATGATCTTTGACATATATTATGGATTTAAACAAATTAAATAGAATTAATGAAATACACATGCAGTTGAAAGAGTGTGGAGATAGGAGTATTTTTATGTGTGACCTTCCTAATTAGGTGCTGAAGTAGCCTATTAACAGAGGATCACATAGTTGACGTTCTTTTGCATAAGACAGGACTAGAGCTTAGGGGAAAGGCTTTAGTTGAAGGTTCTATTAAAATCTATTATGCTTTATTCCTGACTCATGATTTAAATTCAAAGTATAAATGGAAAGTGGAATGTCTAGTTTTTGCTATTAGCTTAGGACTTCGAAGAGATTTCTGAAACTTACACCCTATTTAGACCTGTTCATTAAGAACTCATTATATTGTATCATGAGAGGCGATTGTCATTAATGACCCACTTTTCTTTCTGTCTACATATTTACTTTCTATCTGTTTATAGGTATGCAAGAGAACATACTCACCCATTGATACCAGTACTAAATATGAATATGAATTAGATTTGTATATGATAATACAAATTTATGGAATAAATCCTTTTTTAGGATTGAGACCGTATTATTGTGATTTCGGCTTGGTAAATGCTCTGGTTGAGGTTTTCTAAACCTTAGGTTAAATAAAAATTGATTAAGTTTCCCCCCATTTTAAAAATGTCTCAGGATACCTGGGTGGCTCAGTCAGTTAAGCATCTGAGTTCAGCTCAGGTCATGACTTCATGGTTCATGAGTTCGAATCCCACATCAGTCTGTCAGTGCAGAGCCAGCTTCAGATCCTCTGTCCCCTTCTGTCTCTGCCCTTCCCCTGCATATGCTCTCTCTCTCACTCTTTCTTTCAAAAATTAAATAAACATTAAGAAAAATTAATAAAAATGTCTTTAATGAGACATGGGAAGAAATGTACATCAGCAATAATGGGTGTTTAGCTTGCCCATTTGAAAAATAAAAAGTCCTGATTCTGCTGGGGTTGGTGAAAGATTCAGACAAAATTTCTTGTGTCTACTTGTTTGCATTTCTTTCCCAAGAATTTTCAGCTTGTGCTAGATGTCAAGGCCACTCACAGGAAAATGTTACACCAATGGCTCAACAATAGAATCACTTGGGAAGCTTTACCAAAAAAACCCAAAACAAACAAACAAAACCAGTGATGGCCTCAGGGCACTGGTACTTTCTGTGCTGGATACTTGGCATGCCCTTCCCTGAATTATCTCCATGTGGATTAACCTCTCACCTCCTTCTTATCTTTCCTCAATGAACATTCATTTTCTCAAATGTCATTTTCTCAATGAACATTCCCATAACCCTCCTACTCACCCACTCATTTTTCTTCGTTCATTCCCTTCTAGTATGTTTCTGTGACAGGATCCATCTGTATTGTGTTTGTTACTTTTCTAGTATGTAAAATAGTGCCTGGAACATAATAAGCATTCAATAAGATTTACTAAATAAAATGAATGAATAATGCAGAGTATGTGGAGAGTCACGGTCAAGTATAACAGTATCTAAATGAGGTAAAATATGTGGGTGTGCTCCATAACTTCCAGTCACCCAATCACCAGTTTCAAGAAACCATTTGAAGTCCTTGTTAAAAATAAAGATTTTCTTTCTTTTTTCCAACTGTGCGAGAGAAAGGGAATTTCTTTAAACTGTGATACACTATTGTTATTTTAAGTAGATTTTAAAATTATTATTACACGTTGAACATATTTCTTTGCCATCAATATTTCCAGTGTTTATAGTTCATTTTCTCAACTACTTTGCCAACGTATCTATTGGGGTTTTAGCCATATTCTTAATAAGCATTTTCTATATTAGGTTAATGACACTTTGACCTGCAGGTATTTTCTTACTTTCTCCTTAATCTTCTTGGAGTGTTTTTGATATGCTTAAAAGTGTAATATTTATATTAACCATTTTTCATAATTCTGCCATTGTTCTTCAATTTAGAACTTAGTTTCCTTCCAGCTATAAAGTCTTACAGTATTTTAATGGTTTATTGTCCCACAAATAATTCTTTGTTGAAGATCTAAACATTTTTTCCTTTTATGGAGGTAACCAATGCTATATTTACTGAATAATATTTTCTAAATACTTGGCATGATATTCCCTCCTCCATTCTATATAAAATTAATAACAAGGGATTATATTAATGTAAAATATAGATATAGATAGATTCTAGTATAATAGATTGGAATTCTTTTACTCTCTCAGTTGATCTTTGCTTTGTTCTTATTTCCAGACTAAACTATTATCTTGGTAGTATATTCACTACCTGAGAGAGAGATTAAACTTTTTTCTTTTTTTTTTCTTCAAAATTTTAGCTAACCCGAAATGTTGATTTCCTCCAAAGTATTTAAAAATAATTTTTGTAAACTTAGAAAATATGTTTTCAAGTTTAGTGTTTCACATTCAACTTTTAAATTATTTTGAGATAAATGGGCATCTTTATGATATTTAATTTTTTCATTAAGAACATACATGTCCATCTGATTCATACTTGAGAGTTCTTTTTGTAGTATTGTTTATCTCAGAACTGTAGGATTTCATGTTACTACCGGTCACCCACACATAAATACATTTGACTTGTACTCTTAACACAATACATTCTCCTCCACTGCATTTTTTTTTTAAAAGTCCTCCAAACTTCTCTTCACTGTCCTTACTATTTACTGCTATTTTTTTCTCCACTTTTTCTCCTCCCTAATACAGACATTCAAAATGGTTAGGGGAAGCTTATTATGTCCTAACATCACTTAGCTCTGTCATGTCAAAAGTGATAAATAGATACCATTCTTGAATCAATGAAGGATAATCACGGTTCCTTTACTATGATAGAGAGGTCATCGAAAGTGATTTGTCCACCATTATTATTCAAATATAGTAAGATTTATTTCACAGATTCTCAATACAATATAAAAATCTGATAATAAATCATTTAATATTTTGCTTCACTTACCAAGCAAATTACTAGCTATTTTTCCTCAGCTCACCAAGATAGATATTACATTTTACAATTTGCATTGCTTTTTATTGTAGGTATAAAAATGAAATCCCTTAAGAAGATTTATAATGACAAGATAACTACAGTGTAAAAGCAGAAAGGGTTCAGGCTTTATGACACACAACTTCATTCAAGGTTATGAAAATAGAAATATTGAGGCTAAATAAACATCTTTCATAATCGCATATTATGCTAACACAAATAATCTTTGTTGAAAAAAATTTGTTTTTACAAACTTAAGTCTGAAGTGGTTTCCATTTAAATAATATGCTTGAACTAGTACAAAATTTGGCTAAAAGGAACATTTTTACAGGGTATGTACATACAATTTTATGATAAAAACATTAAGGGTTTTCCGTCACAGAAACTGTAAGACATCTTTTATATTCTCAAGTCTACTTTATAAAAAATATAACTTTACCCAGCTTTATATATATTTAAATTTTTTAATGGAAAATTTCAAACATATATAAATGCACTCAGATTTTGAGACAACCCATGAGTAGGGGAACGGGAGAGCCAGGCTACAGTGAATCACAGAGAATTCGCCTGAAGGTAAAGTGACATTATAGTTGAGGAGAGATATTAGCCATTATCCTAGAAGCAGTCGGTTGCAATTTGAAATTACGGTAAGTGGGAAAGTTCATGTCTAAACATCTCCTTGTTTGAAGAAGCTCATAAGTCAAGTTTATAACAAAGTCATGGCCTGTTTTTAGTTTTAAGGATTCCCAGCACAGTCACGTGCTAGATTGGAAACTTCTCTTTGGCCGTCAGTAATGCAGACAGAGGTGAGAAACATGTCCTACACTGGGTAAATAAAAATGTTTCATTTTAGTAATGATAATCAAAATTCTATTATTTTAGCCACAGAAGGGGTAAAACCATCTATCAGTTCTAATAACTGTAGGAATCCTTGGAGAATCAACACATCTAGTCTGATTTGTAGGTTGGAGAATGAACTCATTATTGATAATAGTAGCATTGCCTGCACCCAAAGGAGTGACTGCTTGCTATCAGCAGTGGTTTAATAGTTGTAATACATTTTCCCTTAAAAAGTTCAAATCACTTCAGTGGAATTTAATCATTTATAATTAGAACTTTTTGGTAAAGTCAGAAAGCAACTGAAACCTAAATGTATATTTATAATTCTGTAAAACTAACACCAAGGCCTTGAGTAGACATAAGTGGGAGGCAGTGTGATATGTGGAAGAGCTGCCCTAGTAGAGTTTTATTTCTCCATTTTTCATTTTGATGTCGTTTACAGCAGATATATTGGTAGAGTTGGTTTCGTTTGTTTTATTAGAGGAGAAACTGGCAGATTCTCCAAACTTGTTCATTTATCCCACCAAATATGTGCTGATTCCACCAGGCAGCCCCCACTCTCTACTTTCTATGGGAAACTTACCTCTGCTTCAGAAAGTGCTTAAGATCATAGGTAATATGTGGTAGTGGTAATGGAATTAATCAGACAGGTACTATTCTGAAAATACAGATTCCAAAGAGCTTAATACCCATTTGGTTTTCTAGATAAACTATATTTCCAGATGTCACTGGGTTTCATACAATAAATTCTGTCTCTTGCAAGTCAAATAAGACAAATTTAATGCCATCCACGATCATTCCCTTTCCTTGCTGTTTCTAGGTTTTACCTGGCAAGATGCCCGAGTTTTCTAAGAGTTCCAAGCCTACACTCTGGATTGGAAGTGACTTTAAAGTTTGTAGAATTCTAGGGATTTTCCTCAGGGCAGTTGGCTTCTTACTAGGTTTATGGCTTTAACATAATCTTGGTATCCTTCTCCTAGGGAGCACATCCTTTAATTCAGTCCCAAGTTAGGAATTTTTCAGGCTGAGGACATCTGGCAGAGGATTGTCCATTCCTCGAAGTCCCTAAAGTTTACCTGTAAGATTGTAAAGAATAAAATGTCACCTGAGTGTTTCAGCAATTTTAGTATTTTAAACCCTGCCATGACAGTCAATTATAGCAAGGGGAATATAAATAAATAACACCTCCTTTTGTGTTTAGTCATTCACCAAGTCTTTATTGACACTTGTGGTAATCAAAACATTGTCCTCTGTACTTTGGGAAAGCAGATTGCTAACACTTATTTTCACATCAAGGAACTACACTCTTCTCTAGACACACACACACACACACACACACACACAGAGAGAGAGAGAGAGAGAGAGAGAGAGAAAAGCAAATGGGTAAATATAAAGCAGAATATGATAAATCTTGTGATTGAGAAAGAAGCAGCAAAAAATGTAAAAGGAATTAATTCCAGTTTGGGAAATCAGAGAAACATATGAAAGACATAACTTTGAGTTCCGCCTTGAGAGGTAATTGGTAGAGAAAAGGTGGAAAGCCTATATAAAGCTGAAAGGGAAAACTCATGAGCAAAAGTATGGAGGTGTGGAAGGCCACAGAATGGTTAGGATCTGGAAAATAATCTTAATAACTTGGAAAGGGGAGAATATACAGCAGATACTAATAGTGGAGAAAGCAGATGGGACTTGGGTGTGACGATTTCCATCTGCTATCATGAGGATGTTGCACTTGACCTTAAGCCCTAAAGAGCTATGGAAACATTTTGGAGAAAGGAATGGCATGTTCTGACTTGTCTAATGAGAATGAGTGTCCTAAATATTGGTGTAGCCAAGGCAGAGAGATTAGTCATGAGGCTGTCACAGAGTGTAAATAAGAGAGGCTGAGATTCAAAGCGACTAAATAAATCACCTTCTTCCCCTAAGGGAATTGAGTAGAAGATCAGTCTAGATGAGGGGAAATATGGAGGGTGAAGGAAGGACTCACTTTACAGGTTCCTTCAACCTTCTTAATGAAGTGGCAGCAAGGAAATTGGGTAAGAGGTAAGTTTGATGGTTTCCAGGAGTGGTTTGGAAAGAGACCCAAAACAACTAATCAAAATGTGATTTGATCAATATCGTGCTAAAGAATACAGTGCTATCTCAATTTGACGTAAAAATGGGTCAAGCAATTTTCTGAAATTCAGAATAGGGGCTGGTGGGTGGGAAGAAGCCCTGGACACTAGGTAAGCTGAACCATCCAGTAGGCTGTGAGGAAATGGCCCTGTAGAAAACAAAAAGCATAGCCATATATTTCAGGAATAGCTTTTTGAAGAAGAGACTCCATTTGTCCATGAGTGGAAACAGCAGGATTTACTCACCGGTGAATAGCAAGACTTCAGTTGATACACAGCCATGGCCTTGGAATCTCTGAATTTTCAGCCTGCCTGGTGCAATTGTCTCTGTGCTTTTCCTTCCTACTTCTTCCCCCATCCTCTTGCACTGCCTAGTTCAGTGTGTTCTAGCCCTTAATTATTGTTTTTAATTGAGAGCTAGACAAGATATAGATAAAATGATTCTATTCTATCCTATTTGGTGGTAGAATACACTCATCTTCATATTCATATTAAGGTCATCTAATGATGAACAGCAAGTAGACATGGGGAGGGAACAGTCAGAGAGAAGATGCTGCCAAAAAATTGTGTTTGTCCTTGTTCAAGTGCGAGGGAACTAACATAATATGGACCTACTCTGACTAATCACTGGGTAACACTTTACTACATTATCTCTTCTTATGTTTCAGAATGTTTCCCCACACTTATCTTGCCAGTTAGCAGTACTGGTTTGGACTGAGGTTTGGGCTAAGTCCATTTAATTCAAAAAACCGTGTTCTTTCCTCTATACCACACGACATCCATGTGAAGTGTTAGTGTATTTTTAAAAACCTAGTACTCAAGCTTTTCTTAAATTTTGGCATTTTTTTTAGTAAAATGATTTCTTTGTGCATTCTGATACACTCTTATTTTATAGGACCCTATTACTGTAAAAACTTGAAAGTATTTCCAAGAAGATACAAATGATGATTATTATTATTGCCAAGACTTATGCAATGAGAGTTCACCGAGATTTCATTATAACCTTGTCTATTAACTGTATCTTCCCTAAGGAGAAAAAAAAATCTGGTGAAATAGTGCTCACATTGACTCATAAGCTGCTTGGGACCACATTAAGTCAAGTGTGATTGTAAAAACTTCTGCTAAGAAAATAAACCAGTTGAACTGCTGAGTGCATAGGTATGAGACTTTTCTCCCCTCTGAAGTGCCAATATTATAGATTTCTTCTTGAAGAAACTTAAAAAATTATAAAGTTGTGGTAAGACTATGCAACTTCCCATAAAAATTTCTTTGTAGCCTCTGCTACTGTGAATCATACTCCTTTATTTCTAATAAAACATTTGCAGACAGAAATCATATTCAAATTGGGGCACCTGGGTGGCTCAGTCGGTTAAGCCTCCGACTTCGGCTCAGGTCATGATCTCACGGTTCGTGGGTTCGAGCCCCGCATAGGGCTCTGTGCTGACAGCTAGCTCAGAGCCTGGAGCCTGCTTCAGATTCTGTGTCTCCCTCTCTCTCTGACCCTCCCCTGCTCACACTGTCTCTCTCTCTCTCAGAAATAAATAAAACATTAAAAAATTTTAAAAAATCATATTCAAATTTAATATTGTACCACAGTGCCACTTCTAGATAGGGTATTGGATCATGGGATGTGCGTTAACTAATTACTCATCAGTGTTTTGGTCTAGTCATCCCTCCAAATGCCTTCCTTATGCCTTAATATAATCATGACAAGAAAGCCATGCTTCAAAATGAGGTGTGAAACTTCCTGGGCAAAAGCATTAGATGTCTAGAAAGGCTTTAGTATTTATACATGTAGGAGAATGCTACAGTGTTCCTGAAGGTACTGTGTATCCCTGGTAATCTTGATATTCTAGGAAGGAACAAGATGTGCCTAAAGCAAAGAGGCTGGATTCATCCCAGGCTAACACCCATCAACCTTGACTAGCATGGAAGACATAATCTGTGATATTTTGTGACTGACCTTATGATCTTTAGCATCCTTGTATGAAGCTACCTTACGACTGTCTCTTGGAATGCTGCTGAAAGAATGTGCCTGAAAGTACTCAGCACATCTCAAGGTTCTGATTTCAAACTGTTATTCTCTGGTTTCTATGTTCTTTTCAGCCTGCTTTTTAGCCAAAAGGGATGGCATCAGAGCACTTTGATCTTTGGTTTTCCAGGAATTTATGGTATCCTCCAGGTTTACAGTTCTTTTAGTCATTCATTTAGTCATCTCCTTGTAGGGCCTAGGAACTGGGATAGGTACTGCACAGATAGAGGTAAATAAAGCAAATTTATTTTAGCCTCATAAGACCCATTTTGGATTTTTGAACTCCAAAAAAGTATGAGGATAATTTTGTGTTTTAAGCCACTAAATTTGTGGGAATGAGTTATTGCAACAACAGGAGACAAATACATCTTCCTTTTTCTGTAAAACTTGCTTTTCTGAATATTTCAGCACACTCAGTGCATTAAGCCAATCAGTCATTTTTGCTGGAAATTGACACTTTTAATCACTTTTGTCCTGAATTTGATTTGAACATGTGGCAGTTTAATTACCTCTTGAATATCTGAATCATATCATTGTCACATCTACTAAGATCTGAATAAAAAGCCATCTAGGACAATATTAATTATGTGTGAGAATGACTTTTTATTATTTGAATTAGGTCCCATTATTTGGATTATCTTGCTTATAAGATTGTTAAGGATGGAAAAGCATTGTGTAGTGTGAGTTATTTTAATAAAGATGTGATATGGGATACCTCATATTTTATTGAATCACATTTATGATAAGTTAAAGAGGAATATTATTCTATATATTGAGACCTTAAAAATCTGTGAATTTTCTATTTATAGAGTGACAATATTTCAGTTTTCATGATGGACCAAAATAATTGGATCTGTAACCAAGGATGATAATTTTTCTGACTGACTTTGAGATGAAATTAAATATAGGGTGTATTAAGAGAATATATATCAGGATCATACATATACATATCTATCTATCTATCTATCTATCTATCTATCTACATCTATACACATCTATCAAAATCCATATGTTTCCCATTTCAATTGAACATTAATAGACCTAATACTAGATGTCAAGCATTAGAACAATTTAACATAAGGGTATTTATTCATCCATTATAATAAGACCCCTATCTTATTTTCAATGCTGAGAACTAAGTTCATCTGTTGGTATTCCTTTTAAAGGTATTTGATAAATTTTGGAAATGTTGAGGTTCAGTAGTTGAAAATAAGATTGTGATTATACAATCAAATAGCATCTAATATGGAAGAATACAAATTTTCTGAGTTTCTAAGTTTTTAAAGTATAGTAATTATGAATAATTATATAACTTATTAATTTTGATTTGTATCATCAATTAGGTTGTGAGTACATTTTCATACAAGAAATCATTGTCATCTTTATTACGTGATAACTCCTACTTTCATGAATGATTTTATTCTGCTTGGAGAAGTAAAGAAAAAAATGTGTATATGAGGGACATCGTCTAAAATCCATTAATTTAAAATATATATCACCATGCAACCATATTACTTTATCTCCATGTTATTATTGTTCCTCACTATAGGGTTTTTCAAGATCTTAAAGTCCCGTAATTTAAAAATTCTAAAAACAATTAAGCTAGAAATCAGCCTTTTATAGAGAAATGTATTATTTGGGATGGAATTGTGAAAAACGTACTTTTTTCAGCAGCCCCTGTTTTGGTTAAAGAGAACTCTAATAGTCATATGTGACAATTATAATAAAATAACACACATATAGAGCCAGTATTCTAAGAGATGAAGCCCCAAGAGGGATTTAGTTTAAATTCAAATCTAATTGGTAGTGCTGAAGACTTTGATAAAAACAGACATTTATCTTCTCTGGAGTGGAAAGCCTTAAATGTAAGCCTCAAGGAATTTCTATGGATACAAGTTTTCTGGAGGAAAATGAGCTCACAATCAAACATCTCAAAGTAAATAGCAAAGAAGTCATTATGAATAAGAATCATTACAAATAGGTAATAACCAATCCATCCACAGAGACTGTAGGTATGAGGTCTGTTACATACAGGATATAAAATTAGCATATCGAATATATTTAAAGAAATAAGAAAGTATGTAAGGAAGGAAGAATATATGCTAAACAAGACACCATCAAAATAACCAAGAAAATTTTGGTTACATGAACCAAAAAAGTTTTTAGAAATAAAAAAAAAATACCTGCGTTTAGAATCTCAAAGCAGGGGCTAAGCATCATAGTAAAGTACAAGAGGGAATTAGTGAGATAAAATTTAAATATGAAAAAATGCTCTCAAAATGAAACACAAAGAAACTTAGAGAAAGCATCACTATTAATGATGAAACAATGAAGACTTCACTTTAGAAAGTGAAATAGTCAAGAGTGCCCACCAATTGTACTCCTCTTCATTGAACTGGACATTCTAACCAGTTCTATGCAGCCAAGGGAAAGAAGAACGAATCAATGAACAAATGAATAAATAAATTCTTTAGAGATTTAAAGATTGGAAAGAAGAACTTAAATTATCATTGTGTATACAGAAAATACAAAATAAGAAATGCATCATTTGACTTAGTGGATTTTGATAAAATTAATAGATACAAACTAAGTATAAAAAATCAATTGTATTTCTATATACCAGCAATAAGCAGATATCTTTTAAAAAGACATAATTACACACACACGCACACACACGCACAGTGAGAAAAAGCCAGTCTGATAGAAGAGATTCACAAAATCCAGCTAGGTGACAAATATACCACAAAGCTACCTAGTTAACAGTTATAAAAATGTAAATCAAAAATATAATGAGAAACCACAATACCCACCAAATAAGTAAAATTTAAAAGTCTAAAAATACAATGTTTGGGTGAGGATGTGAAACTTTTTGGAAAACAGAAACAGTTTGGTTTTATCTAGTAAAGTTGAAGATACTCATTTTCTCCTATCTGGTTCCTACAAACTGTATAAGAAACAGTTGAACAACTTAGAATTCTGTCATATCATACAAATGAAATTAATAAAAAATCAAATATCAATGGCCAAGAAACAAATATACAACAAATGTTCGACCTCACTAGTAATTAAATATAAATTGAGATATTACTTGCACCTCTAAAATTATTAAAGATTAAAAATAAAAAATATCAAGTTTTATCTTGTTGCCTTTGTTTATCTCTGTAAAATGAATGTTGCCACAGACTGCATATGAGAGCGTTAATGGATACAACCTTCCTAGAATGTAATTTGGAAATTAATAGAAAAGCATCCCTATTTTTTGGTTTAGTAATTTGACCTTTTAATCTAGGAAATAATAATAAGCAAGTACAGAGATCGACCTATAGGGATGATTACTGAAGTGCATTTTTGAATAGCAAAAATAAATAAGACTTTAAAAATGTATAATAACAGGGAGAGATTTAAAATTTATTTTGCCTATCCACCCTATGAGCCATGTTTTACAATTTGACATTATATTATGGAGAAATTCTCACTATGGATTGTTACACAACACAAACTGGTTAGAGTAAAAAGCATGTATAACAGGACCCCAATGCTATTTAAATATATACCTGCATAGAAATGGTAAAATTGTATAAAGCATATATAGCTATATGGTTAGATAACAGGCAATTAGACAATATATTCGCTTCTTTATTATTTCCTGTATTTTCCAGATTTTCCACAATGCTATGTGATGATTTTGTTATCATGGAAAATTATTAAAAAACATATAGGACAATCAATATTATAAATCAGAATAGTACCTCTACTACTGCACCTCTGCTTTCTCAAAGTTTAGTGCTTTCAAATGTTTTCTTTGAGCCCTGGTTATATTCCTGATTGCTTTGCATTAAGAATTGCTTTGCAGTTCTCTCCCAAACATATCTTTATGTAAATTCCACCTCATTTATAAATTCCTGTGTCTTGAAGAGGTCATCATTTTGGTGAAATGTTTGGTAATTAAAGATGCCACAACTTCCTAAAATATAAGGAGCTCCTTGTGTTACAGAAGTAGTTTTAGAAAGAGCCCCACATAAGATAGGCATTTTGTGCATTTATTCAGTTTGTTCAGCAGTTTGGAAAGTAAGCAGAGCAACAGGTGATGTGGAAATTAAAATCAAAGCAAATCTATTAGTCAAAATTTGAGGTAAAGGAAATAGCAGCATAATATAAAACCTAACTTTGAGGTGTTACAGCAAATACCTCCCTTATTTCTGCTAACAAAATAAATAAAGGTCAGTTATTTATGCATTCAAAAATGAAATTCTGAAGAGACAGCCACTCATAGATCCTTGTCATTGGGGCAAAGTTGGATTTTTATTATATATTTTTATATATCCCAGCAAATACATCATCCTAAATGAATTCATTTAATTACTATTTGCAGTGGGCTGAATGGTGGTCCCAAAGATATCAAGTCCTAATTCTGGAACCTGTAAACCTTATTTGGAAAAAAGTCTTTTTTGAAGACGTGACTAAATTAAGGATCTTGAAATGGGGATGTCATCCTGTATCATCTGGGTGGGCCCTCGATGCAGGGGCAGGTATTCGTACAAGAGGGAGGCAGTTGACAGGGGGAGGGGAGGGGATTTGGAGCATACCCAGAAGAGGAGGCAATGTGACCAGAGACAGATTGAAGGGATGCAAACACAAACTGAGGAATGAACACTGCAGCCACCAGAAGCTGCAATAGACAAGAGGGACAGATTTCTCACCTAGGGCTTCTGGAGAGAGTGTGGCGGGGATGACACCTCGATTTCAGATCTCGGACCTACAAAACTCTGAGAGAATACATTTTTGTTGTTTTAAGCTACATAGTTTGTAGTAATTTGTTACTGCTCCCCAGGAAACTGTTACATGGTTCATACTGTAAATAGAGGGCTATCAATGATCATGAGTGGTCCTTCTGTGTTTCCTCCATCACCCCCCCCCCCATTTCTGTCCGATTGGTAACATTTATACTTTATGTTTTAGTTTCATATATTCCTCTACTCAGAGGTGTGGACTCTGCTCAAGGATTAAAATGTCCAGGGATTGGGTGCCGGGCTGTGCTCAGGTGATGGGCTGTTGAATGCAGAAAACTCTTCTGTGAGGAGACAATGGTCCAGAATTCCTTCACTTGCTTCTCGTCTACCTCCCTGACACCTCTTCCATTCATCACTCTCTTTCTCTTCTCCCAGCCCAGCCTCTCCCTTGCTCAGCCAAAAAAAAAAAAAAAAAAAATCTCTGGAAAAGTTTAAATTCTCTTTACACTGAGAGCCAACATTCTCATCAACTGTTTTCCTCCTCTCATGGGGAGATAAAAGCTATATCCCTGTATCTGAAACAGTTACTCTTTTGCATTTATACTTCAGCTCATTACTTTTGTTCACTCACTGTTCTTTGTTTTATGTTCTTTTTGGTTTCCCTGGAGCTTCTTCCGGGGTATTGAATGTGGGGAGAAGCTTGGAGACCGAAAGATTTGGCACCATCCATTGGAAAATGTAAAAAGCAGAGAAAAAAATTAAAGAGTCCTAAATCACCTGTACAAGCACCATAAACAAACTGCCCCAAATGGCAAACAGCTATCATTTAGACGCAGAGCTAATTGCCTTCAATAGATAGTAGCTGCCTTTGTGCTATGTTTAAAAAAAAAAAATCCACTGTATCTGGTTATATGGGGAAAGGTATTCTGGTTTATTTGACAGATTTATTTATCTGTCAAGGTTATGTGTCTGTTTTGTCCATTTGAAAGGCAGCTATGCTCACCACTATACCACCAACGCTGCTCTGTTTTGTCCATTTGAAAGTATTTACTAAGCTAAACCTTAATTGCATCCTCCCTCTTTGACATCTTAATCCATTTAGAGATTTTCACAACAGATATGCTGGCCATATTGTTCATTCTATTCTTGCCTCAAGGTTGAATAGTAATCTGCCTTTGTTACCCATATGCCTACTCAGTTTTATCTTTTTTAGCCATTAGGGATGAGAAGGTTTCTGAGCTCTCCCACCTCTGTTCATTTTTGCTCATCACATAGCAAATCTTTTTCTAAGAATTCTAAGGCATGTCTCTCTTTTAACTGTCCTTGTCAAATTGTAGCCAGTATTAACCAACCTATAATTACTAATACTCTGTCTTCCAATCTTCTTTTTTTCTGGAGCTGCAAATTCATTGCAATATCTTCATTCTAAGTGATGGCACGTGAAACTTTTACCATCTAGAGTATGTTTTCTGATCAAAATGGAATAAAACTATCAGTCAATAACAGAAAGAAGACAGGAATATCTACAAACACAAATGGAAATTACACAATGCACTTGAAACAATCCATGAGTCAGAGGAATTAAGAAATACATAGAAATAAATGAAAATAATATATAACCTATCAAAATTTGTGGGATGCAGCTGAAGCGGTGCTGAGAGGGAAATTTATAGCACTAAACATTTGCATTTGAAAAGAGGAAAAGCCTCAAATCAACAATCTCAATTTCTACTGAAAAAACTAGGAAAAAAACCCTAAAGCAAGTAGTAGGGAAAGAAGAATAAAAATAAGAGTAGAAATCAAGAATTAAAACTAAAAACTGATTCTTTAAAAAAATTTGATAAATTTTATACACTTCTAGCAAGAGTGAAATAGATAGAAGACACAAATCACCAATATCAGGAGTGAATCAAAGGATAATAGTACAGCTCTTATCGCCATTAAAGGGATAATGAGGGCAAACTACAAATTTACATTCATAAATTCAACAACTTAAACGATCAATTCCTTAAAATCTACAAACTAATCAAAGTCAGTCAAGATGAAATCAATAACTAGAATAATCCTATAACCGTTAATGAAATGGAATTTGTAATTTAAAAACTTTAAAAAAAAATTCTTCATGCCATAGGATTCATTGGAGAATCTTCCCAAATGTTTAAGGAGGAGTTAACAATAGAGCTGTGTTTCCACCATCTTGGAGCCTGTGGAGGCCTGCTGGGAACAGGACTCCTAAAATGACAAATATGTCTGGAAGGCTGTGGTTCGAGACCATTTTGCTGGCTGTACTCGGGGTCTCCAGAACCAGAGGGAGCACACAGCTCTTCTTAAAATTGAAGGTGTTTATACTTGACATGAAACTGAATTCTATCTGGGCAAGGGGTGTGCTTCCATGTACAAAGCAAAGAGCAACACAGTGACTCCTGGTGGTAGACCAAACAAAAGCAGAGTAATGTGGGGAAAAGTAACTCATGCGCATGGAAACCGTGGCTTGGTTCCAGCGAATTCCAAAGCACCCTCCCTGCTAAAGCCATTGGTCACAGATGCAGTACCCCTCAAGGATTTAAATTTACTGAAAAGTAAATGAATAAAGGTGTAGATTTGTTCTCTTGTAAAAAAAAAAAATAAGAAGAAGAGGTAACAATAGAAAATAGAAGGGAAAGAAACATTACCCACTCCTGAGGCCTGTAATACCCTCATTTGATTCAGTGCAAATATCTGCATTGATATTTAATCAGTGTGAGTGAATCCAGGACCTTACAGAGATTTAGGGTCCTGGCTCTGAAAACAGATTGCCTGGGTCCAAATTTCAGCTCTGCTGTCTTCGCTGTTTCCTTGGTGTGTTATGTAACTGGCCTGAGCTTCATTGATCTTATCTGGTCAATAATGATTAATAGTAGTAACTCCTTATACAAACTTTGTAAAGATTCAGTGGATTAAACATGTAAACTCTTACAGCCTCTCTCTTATCAAATGGTCAAGTAATATTATCCTTTTGTTTGTTTTTAAATTATTCTTTTCAGTGTTCTCAGTTGATATTCATTATGGTAGTGATCCATTCCAGTCTCTTGCTAATTGATACCAACTTCTACATTTTAGCATTTTTTTATGGTGTCTCAGAGTTCTCACATCTGGTTTGGCAACTTGTACTTTTTAAAAGCTTTATGGTCTCATTGTGCAAACACTCTAAAAAATATATGATTCATGTAAATATACCCTATCTCTTGCAGTCAACATGTATAAATGAATATCAGGAATGAAATTTATAAGACTAACGGATGCTAGTGATTTTGCTGCCTGGAATGATAACATGAAAGCTACGCCTAGCAGCACGTTGGGGAAATATATCAAAGGGTTTTATATTTCTAGATTATGAATGGTAACTTTTATTTGAAAAGTTATAAGAGCCTCCTATCTTATTTTTGAATTTTTAATGTAATTCTACTTCATCAGATATTAATATGCTCTTCCTTACTTCCCCATTCTTTGCATTCACATTGCATATCTTTGCTCTACTTAGTTTTTACCTGTATAAACTATTTTATTTTGATTGAGTCTTTTAGTCCTGTCTTTAACCTCAGTTAGATCCTTGGGGCTAGCTAGCATTCCTTCTGGTTTTCTGTGATTAGTACCTTTTTGATTCTGATCATGTAAACACTCTAAAAAATATATATATGATTCATGTACATGCTATGCTTACATGAATTCCAAGCCTCCGGCACCTCTCCTTCCCATCTCCCTTCAGAGAAGACCTCACCTCCATCACCCAAAGATGACTGAACTAACCAAGAAACCCTTCATGATCTTGTACCAAAACTTCAAAAGAATTGCCTCCACAGTAATTTTTCCTACTTCTTCCTGCTCTGATGGAGGAAGTGCCTTTCTCCCCACTTAAGCTTATTTTCTTTAACTCTACCCTTGACTCCTTTCTGTGAACCTACACATTTAATCAGCTACCAAGTCTTCTGGATTCTACTTCCCAGTTTTGTCCAATTATATTGACTGCCACACTTCTCCCAGCTGGTATCACATGGCAGTAGACATGTGGTCACCTGTCTGGTCTGCCATTCTATTCTTGCTCCTTTCCAATCCCCCACGAAGCAGCTGAGGTGATTTTTCATAAGTGTAATTCTGATTGTATCACTCTCTTGCTCAATATTTTTTAATGGCTTCCCAGCACCCTCAGGATAAAGTGTAACCAGTTTATAATATCTTACAAATTTTACCTTGCCAATCATCTATTGCATCTGTGCTCCAAGTATAATGATCTGATGATGGGTGAAAATTGTTTATCTGGGCCTCCAAATAATCAAAGTTGGATAAGTGGTAAGTAAATGAATAGATGGATGGATCATGTCAGTGGGACTGTGGAATTGTGTTTATGCATACCTAGTTTATAAAATGACTTACCTATAGAGATGGTCTTGTTTACACTTTATAATTAAGTCGTTAACTCAAAAATATTAATTGAATCAGAAAAAAATATATACTTCCTGCAACATGTTAAATAGTCTTTGCTTACCGCATTTAGTGGACCAAATCTAATCAACTTCAGGACTTTCATTGATAAGCCAAATATTAAAGCGATTTATTTCATAAGTACTTTTGAAGTTATTTGCAAATATTCCACAAACAGCTTTCCTTTCTTTCCTTTTAGCTAGTTAAAAGCCATAAACAACTGCTTTGGATTTGTCATAATTAATATATCTTAGAAATATGTGTGTATCTCATTTATAATGCAGTTTACATAAATCTCTGAGTCAGACATGCCACTTTTAATGAGACACCATTCATTTTTCTGTCTGTTAAGAAATTTTCATCTGGGGAGATGTTATGTCATAAGGGCATTTTCATCCAGAAAGCTTGCAATATTAGACGGATAAAACTTATTTACTTCTTTCTTAAGCTCTTTATCTCATGCTATTCTCAGATACTGATTCCCTGGGCACATATTGTCATGGCTCCACACTAGAAAATTATTAAGTTAAATTTTTGAGAGACATTAACCCTTTGGTCTTCTCTCTTTAATTAGTCAATAGCATGATATCATTACATTGTTCTTGACCCAAAACTCCTAAAATAAAAATCAAAACAATTTATTTTGAATTGGCTGTATGTAGATATTATGATGATTATTATTATAAAATACTTCCTAGGGAATAGACCTGCTTCATGACCTGCATAAGTGAGGATTCCTCCAGATGTGGGAAGCCTGCTTTTTGCCATTCTGAGAGGTTACCAATATTTACTGCTAATCACTCTAGAGATACTTAATAGATGCCTATCTATACATTTGGTGCATTTAGCTTGTGCCAAACACCCCAGTGTATTCCTGAGCATTAACTTATCGTGAATATACATGAGGCAAAGATCAATTAAAAATCATTAAATGCATGGAAGGAAAAGCACAAATATATTAAGAATAAATATTAATTTAATAACATGGAAAGTCAGTTAAAAAGGCAGTATGTCTTTCCCAATTTCAAGTTTAGTTTCATAAACTTGAAAGCCTAAGTAACACAAGTAATATAAACTATCACATTGGCTCAAGAAGTAGAAAATCTCAGAGGATTTACCATTTGGAAGAAAAATAAAAACATTCTATAAAGTCTAATCTCCGGGCTCCAAAATACCTAAAACATGTAGTTTTACTCATAATTTCCTTTAAACTTTTCAAAAAACCCAAATAATCTCCTGTTCTGTGAGCTTTTCCAGAAATATTCTGAGAATGCCCAGAGAGTCCAACACAAAGAACTCTGAAAAAGAAAAAAGAAGTCTGATATTGTGGGATATCTTAATAGATTGAATAAAAAATTTTATAATCTCTTAGCAAATATTTGTTGAGTGATATATTAGATGCAGGATTTTGCCAAACAGAGAAGAGAGTATAAAAAAGTGTAATGAACACTCAGACCTCCCCGATGGAAAGACTGACATAAAATATAAAATAATGATGTTATAGTTCAAAATCATAAATAAGTAAACACCAACATGATTCCTATAGAGCATACATAAAATAGGAACTCAGAAACAGAGGAGATTGATATAGATCGAAAGGTTATTTGGGGCTGCACCATTTGACATTTCTCTGTAAGAGTAAAAAAGATCCATATTTCCTACCCTAATAACCCACGATTGGGGAAAGGAATAGCACTTTATGCCCATAAGGCATAGCTGTGAATAAATATCTGAAGCTTTGTAGCATAATACAGGTAATGCAAAAAAAAAAAAAAATAGAGCACAGCATTTTAAGAGCATGCTCTGGTAACCACTGACAATATTGTAAGTTAAGCAATAAGTATGTCTTTGCTAACTCCACCCCTGTATTTTGTTACTTTGTCAATACTGGCTATTTAGTGACCAGAAGAAACCTCACAGACATCCAATTCTCCACTGGTTGTTGACATACTCGTTTAAAGTTAGTCACTATGTAAATGCCCTCTGGGGTTTAGTTCTACTTAGGAAAGATTTTGTCCCTTACCAAAGTAGCATTAATGTCAGAAACTAGATAGGAGACATTTTTGGAAACATTTAGAGGAGCTCTAAGGCTAGACATTTCTATCCTAATGTACATGGCACATGGATTCTGACTCTTGTTTATTAGCCGTGTGAACTTGGGCATTGCTAACATCTTTATGTCTTTCCTCATGTGGAAAATGTGGTAAATAATAGTAAATGCAATATAGTTTGTATTTCAGTCTTGTGAAGAATCAACGCTTAGAACGAATCCTGGCCTCCTCTAAACCCTTACGAAGGATTGAACAGTAGTACTCCTGTTATGCCCAGATCGCGAGATCCCCAAAGACCACCGAGGAGCCTATTCCGATGCAAGCGCTCGAGGGTCTTTATTCAAGCTTGAGCAGGGACTCCAACGCACCCCTAGGCAGCGGTTACGGTATGGAGCCCCCAACTCGTGATCGCAGGGCTTTCTATTGCAGTTACAGTGTTATTTGGGGCGTTCCAGCTTGGCAGCCTCCTGATAGGTACAGGCTGTCTTGTCGGTACCGGATTGGTTTGGCCCATCTGGCCTGACCGCAAACTGCCAACCGAACGTCTTGGGGCGTAGGTACCTCTTTTTTTTTAATTTATTTTTATTTTTTTATTTTTATTTAAAAAAAAATTTTTTTTTTAATGTTTTATTTATTTCTAGGAGAGAGAGAGACAGCGTGAGCAGGGGAGGGTCAGAGAGAGAGGGAGTCACAGACTGAAACAGGCTCCAGGCTCTGAGCTGGCAGTCAGCACAGAGCCCGACGCGGGGCCCGAACCCACGAACCGCGAGATCATGACCTAAGAGAAAGTCGGACGCTTAACCGACTAAGCCACCCCGGCGCCCCAGTAGGTACCTCTTTTAAACTGATTGGCTGTTGCTGTTGCTAGGGAAGTACTAAGGGCAGGCTGCCTACTTACTTCCTGCGGGTTTTCCCGGGACTGGTCCGGGCCTAGTTCACTCTCAAGATGAACGCTTTTTCTGAAATGGAGTCAGATTTAGGTCTCACACGCCTACTGGTAGCAGCAGTAATGCTAGTAAAACATTGCTGTGCACACATAGCACAGATAGTAGTGATCGCCACTCCTTGTGCGTCCTGTGTATCCTTGACAGACATCCCAGAAGGGGGTCTTGGTAGGATGTGGTCAAACTTTGATGAAGGTTTAGTGCTTTCTACCCGTACAACAAACTCCTAATTGCTCCACCATCATTGGTCCCCTCCTTAAAATGCTCGTTGAGAAGCGCGCGCCTCTGCAGTTGCCTCAGGGGGCACCTGAGGATTTCATGAACGCACGCTGACGGCGTGGCCCTCCGCCCAGAAACCGCTTCCGTGAATCACATGTTGCAGGATGTGCCCGATGGCCTCCTCCGGCCTCCTCAGACCAGCTGCCCTGGGCACCGGAGAAGCACCGCCCTTCTTTTAGAGAGCCGTGTTTCTTTCCGCTTTGCGGTCTAGCCTGAGACAAGAGAGCCGCCAAGCCTGCCTCTTCTGATTCGCTGTTACCACGTGGCAGGGAAGATGGAGCGCAAAGGTAGCATAAAATGCCTGAGTTGAGGGCAGCCAGCTGTTTATTGCTACATTATCTGCTTCCGAAAAAGACACCACAGAGCTGCTGCTCCCCCATTTCCCGCAGATAAAACTTGATGAGATATTAACATTTACATTACAGCACTCTATATTTTTATTCTGTTCTAGAGGCTTTGAAATGCATTGGGCTGTTTCAAACTGCCTTCTGGGAAAGCTTAATAACACCTCCAGCTTTTCTGTGGGTCTTTCTCAACCAGGGAGCCTGCTGTCACTCCATACGCCCAGCATAGGGCATTTCAGTGATTGCTGAAGCCCCAGGCTCTTGTTTGTCTAAATATCCCCAGCAGTCTGACTTTCCAGGTACCTCAGCCTGACAACTTAAACCAAGTAGAAGGTAAAATCTTATCTCCGCTCTCCTGATGAATTCCCTAGGTGTTTAAGCCTTTGCCTGACTGTTGTTTCCTTCCTGTCCATGTATTTGCAGTATGAGCACAAGATGGTCTTTTAATTAGCAGGTTGGAGGGAATGGAGCTGTCTTGTCATTGGGCCAGTTGGGGCCTGTTTTCTGTTAACAATAAGTGGAGAATAGTGTTTTTCTTCCAAAAAACCCCAGTGCCCTTCCCTACCACCACCATGACCACACCATACCCTGTATGCCCACCCCCCTTTAACTCTTAAGACCTAGCTCAAATATTGTTTCTATCTGTAGCTTTTCCTAACTCGTTTTCCCCTCCACCACTCTCTGAACTCTCACAGAATGAACTGCCCCTCTCTGCCTTCTCATACAATTACATGTGTGGGGCACCTGGCTGGCTCAGTTGGTTGAGTGCCCTGCTTTGGCTCAGGTCATGATCTCACAGTTTGTGGCTGCGAGCCCTGTGTGGGGCTCTGTGCTGACAGCTCAGAGCCTGGAGCCTGTTTTGGATTCTGTGTCTCCCTCCCTCTCTCTGCCCATCCCCCACTTGCTCTCTCTGTCTCTCTCAAAAATAAACATTAAAAATTTAAAAAAAAATTGCATGTGTAATTCTGTTAAAGATTTATTAGTTTGTATCTGCTTCTCTGCTACCTGCTAGTCAGTTATTTGTACCATTTGGTACCACAGGGCAGACACATAAGAGGTGACCATTTGAATTGCTTGCTGTATCCTTCTGGTCTACACTGCATGAGTAAAAGACTCTCCTGAGTAAGTCACCAAAGCAGTGATTCAGTTACATTAATATAATAACAGCTATCATTTATTGTTACTTGTGTCAGGCACTATCATAGGTGCTATCACAACCCTATGTAAACTATGTATAATTATGTCTATCTTAAAAATAAGGAAGCTGAAACTCAGAAAAGCAAAATAACATCTGTGAGATCGTGAAGTTTTGTTAGTGTATTAGAGTTCTCTAGGGAAACAGAACAAATAGGGTCTCCCTCCCTATTTACCTATTGAGATAGAGAAAGAAAAAGATTGATATACGAAATTCCATCATCTATTTATTTATCTATCAAGACACAGAGAGAAAAAGACAGACTGATTTAAGGTATGGGCTCATGTGGTTGTGGGGGCTGGCAAGTCTGAAATCTGTAGGCAAGCTGACAGGCTGGAAATTCAGGATAAAAAGTGATGTTGAAATCTTGAATCTGAATTCCACAAGGTAGAAGGCTAGAAACTCAAGGCAGTGTGTCTATGTTGCAGTCTTTTTTCTTTTAATGTTTACTTATTTCTGAGAGAGAGAGACAGAGTGAAAGCAGGGGAGGGATAGAGAGGGAAGACGACACGGAATCTGAAGCAGGTTCCAGGTTCTGATCTGTCAGCGTAGAGCTTGACACGGGGTTTGAACTCATGGACTACAAGGTCATGACCTGAGCCTAAGTCGGATGCTTAACCAACAGAGCCACCCAGGCACCCTATCTACGTTTCAATCTTGAGGAGAATTTCTTCTTTCATAAATCTCCATCTTTGCTCTTGAGGTCCACAACTTATCAAATGAGGCCCCACACTACACCATGGAGGGTAATTTGCTTTTCTCAAAGTCTACTGACTTAAATTTTATTCAAAGTTTTATTTATAGCAATATCTAGACTGGTATTTGACCAAACAAGTAGATGTCTGAAGAATTATCTATCCACAGTGTCATGACCTTCCAGATATTTGTCTAGTTGTCCATGGGCTCTGTTCAGCTCCTTCTCTCTGCTAAGACATGTGCCATGAGAGCTTGGCTTTTACATTGTGAAACCCCCCACTCTTTTACCTACTGGGTCTACTTTCTCCCTTCTTTGGTTTTCCTCTTAGTTATCTTATTTACTTGACTCCTCTAAAGCTTACCATACCTCACTCTTAACACATTTTTTGGTCATCCCCAATTCTGCACTGTGGGCCATAAAGCAAAGTAGATGACAGTACGTAGATGGCATGCTCAGAGTCAGGAGAACTGAAATGCAAGCTATTGTAAATTCTCTGGTGTCATTTTCAGTAGTGTTGTGCTCATCTTCCTAGGGAGTGTAATGTTAAGATGAAGATGCTGATTATGTTATGTAGCATTGCAGAAGTAAACTATTTTGTGGCAGTGAATAAATCTTATGTCCTTTAGGGACTTGTAGAACAGATGTTTAAAAATCAAGTAAGGGTGTGTATTTGAAAGCCCTTTGCAAAGAGTAAAATTGCTTTTAAAATATTGGTTATTTAAACTCTTAATTTGGCTCTTCTGTGAGTTCTCTCTCCTGCTAGATAGATTATCTAAACTAATGGGGAATTATTTGTGGACAGAAACTAATTCTTATGTAAGAGGCCTGTAATTTAATGATTATGTGTTCAGATTTCAAGGGCCAAACTTCCTTGAACTTGAAGCCCAGACTACATCTGTTATTTACCAAATGTATGACCAATGTATGAACCATATTTATCTTCTCTTTTCTTGGGTGTCCTCATTTTTAAAATAGTCATAAAATAATATCTATCTCATAGGGCTGTTGCAAAGAATAAATGAGTTACTCTAAAGACAACTCTTAGGAGAGTAACTGGTGTGCTCCAAGTAGCATTAATATTCTAGTTGTCCCATTCACAAGGACTTGCACTATCAATATAAGCACCTCAGTCTAAGTTTTATATTGATTCTGTTAACATGATTTAAACTATTTTGACCTTTGTACTAAAGCATCCAAACCTTGACCCTGCCACAATCAGCCTTTAGTACCAAGACGACTTGGAAAATATGACTCTTTAAAGACTACTCAGCAATTAGAGATGGAAATGAAAGTAATTAATACTCAAAGTTATTGAGAAGGTTGGATTAAGAAAATATGGATTCAATAGTGTAGGAATATTTCCCTCCCACATTGCCTAATGACAGAGCAAACTCAGCCTGTTCTCTAGGCTTGTTTCTGCATCTGAGGTGATGGGCATTGAAATTCTGATGCAGGTGTAACAGGTAAAGCTGTTTACATACATTGCTGAAAGCATTATCCTTCAAGTTGCTGCAATGACAGGTACTGTTTTTAGGGTTTTTTGAGGAAGTGGTTTGTATGCATTAAAAAATACCTTTATTGAGAAATAATTCACATGTCAAAAATTCATCCATTTGGAGTACATATTTCAATGGATTTTAGTATTTTTAAAGACGTGTACAATCATCACAACTAATTTCAGAACACTTCCGTCACCCCCAAATGCAACTCCATAGCAGACATCCCCAGTCTCCTACATCCCCCCCTCCATAAACCCAGTCTTTCTGTCTCTATGAATTTGTCTATTCCAGACATTTCATGTAAGTGGAATAATACGATATATGGTCTTTACATTTTTTTAATGTTTATTTATTTTTGAAAGAGAGAGACAGTGCAAGTGGGAGAGAGGTAGAGACAGAGGGAGACACAGACTCCAAAGCAGGCTCCAGGCTCTGAGCTATCAGCACAAAGCCTGACACAGGGCTTGAATTCATCAACCATGAGATCATGACCTGAGCTGAAGTCAGACGCTTAACCAACTGAGCCACCCAGGCACCCCTGAGATATGGTCTTTTAACTGCTTTCTTTAACTTAGCATAATGTTTTTTAGGTCCACCCATGTTATACCATGCATCAGTATTTCATTCCTTATTATTGCTGAGAAACAATCCATTGTATGGGCATACCACATTTTGTGGATCTGCTTATCAGTTGGTGGAAATTAGAGTTGTTTCCACTATTTTGACACTTATGAGTACTGCTACTGTGGTCACTTGTATATATTTTTGTGTATGTGCACATATGTTTTCATTTCTTTTGGAGAAATTCATAGCAGTGGAATTTATGTGGATTGTTAAACCAGTGTTAAGATGACTGCTGAATTATTGTTGTGAAGGAGTACCCCCAAAGAGCTTTACACTGCATAGATCAGCATGAGAAGAACACGTCTTACTCTTAGGTTGCAAGATGGTTTCAAATAGTTATCTCAGTTGTTCCTACCACTGTGTTCTGAAGAAGCAATTGAATATTCCCATTTTACAGAGGAGAGAAAAGCACTGTGTTAGGAAATGTGGCTAAAATTGCACATTAGTCAAATGTGACAGAAAGAAGAACCTTTATTTCTGTGTTCTTTCCAAAATTCTAGCTGCTGCTTTATAGCATACTACTGAGTTTCTACAATTATAGAAATGGGCAGAAAATATGAACAGACACTTCTCCAAAGAGGACATCCAGATGGCCAACAGACACACAAAACGATGCTCAGCATCCCTCATCATCAGGGAAATACAAATCAAAACCACACTGAGATACCACCTCACGCCAGTCAGAGTGGCTAAAATGAGCAAATCAGAGAACTCTAGATGCTTGCAAGGATGTGGAGAAATGGGCACCCTCCTACACTGTTGGTGGGAATATAATCTGGTGCAGCCCCTCTGGAAAACAGTGTGGAGGTTCCTCAAAAAATTAACAGTAGAACTCACCTATGACCCAGCAATAGCACTGCTAGGAATTTACCCAAGGGATATAGGAGTGCTGATGCATAGGAGCACATGTACCCCAATGTTCATAGCAGCACTCTCCACAATAGCCAAAACATGGAAAGAGCCTAAGTGTCCATCAACGGACGAATGGATCAAGAAGATGTGGCTTATCTATACGATGGAATACTACATGGCAATGAGAAAGAATGAAATCTGGCCATGTGTAGCAACATGGATAGACATTGAGGGTGTTATGGTGAGTGAAATAAGGCAAAGAAGGACAAATACCATATGTTTGCACGTATAGGAGGAATAGGAGGAACTTAACAGAGGACCGTGGGGGAGAAGAAGGGGGAAAATAGTGGGGGAGAGGGAGGGAGGCAAACCATGAGAGACTCTTGAATGCTGAGAACAAACTGAAGGCTGCTGGGGGTAGGGGGGAGGGGAAGGGGGTGATGGGCATGGAGGAGGGCACTTGTGGGGATGAACACTGGGTGTTATATGGAAACCAACTTGATAATAAACTATTTGTAAAAAAAAAATTTTTTTTAAGATGATGGTAAAGATATTTTTATAAGATCAGACTAGTTATATAGCAAGTTCACTTTTTAATGGTCGAATGTAGAGCTTACTCTCTGTACTCTGACAGTTGGGCTACTGAGTGATTCTAGATAAAATTATAACATAATATACCATGGACCACGTTTAGTTTTGCAACCTGAGTTGGGCCCTCAGAACCACTCCTCAGTTTTTGTGTTCTTGATCAGTCTTTGCCTGAGAGGATGTCACTGGCCGTCAGGGACAGTGTTCTTATCACATCTGATGTCTCCAGCTGGATCCCTGCAGACACTACTTCATATATTTTTCACTCTTGGTGTTCACTAGAGTGACTTGCACACCAAGAATATTCAGTATGTATTTTCTGTGGAGGATTATTATGGCTTACTACTTTCCTACTTACAGCTTAAAGGGACCTGATCAAACTCTCAGCAAGAAGACTTCTGTTTGCTCCTTACCAGGCATTTAATACAGACGGTATTTTGATTACATATGTCAGTGTGTTGAAAGAATTACCAAAATACTTACATGTTTTATTAATATATGTACCCTAATCAAAGCTGAATATTTTACAAAATGTTTATTTATTTATTTTGAGAGAGAGAGTAGGTTGGGTGAGAGTTGGGAGAGGAGCAGAGAGAGAGGGAGACAGAATCCCAGGCTTGAAGTCATGATGGTGAGATCATGACATGAGCAGAGATCAACAGTCAGACGCTTAACCGACTAAGACACCCAGGCATCCCAAAGCTGAACGCTTCATCCTTATTATTATTGGTAATAATTGATAAAGAGAACATTAGTGCATTGATTATCTATATTTTTTCCCTTTTGGGGAATTAGGTGTACTCACAGCCAACCTTGCACTGTAATCTGATCCTGGTGTTTTCCTCACTGAAACCAAAAAGGATCTGATGGTCCAAGACCCAATTTTAGTTTTCTTACTGATTTTGGTAGACTAGGTAAAGATATGACTACCTAACTTTGACTTTGAACTTGACTCTGAAAATAGTGAGCATTTGAGTGTTTGAAAATGTGTCCAACACAAGCTAAACACGCCAGGAATTCTTGTGGAGTTGAAAGTGAGAAGAGCAGTTGTACCCATTGCCCTGATTTTTTCTATTTCTCAGAATTACATTTATTCACGCCCTTTATCTGCAGGATTTTATCTGTTCTGGAAGATTAGTTGAAGATGAGCTGAGACAAGCATGAGGCTGATGAGGAAGGAAGTAGAATGGAAGTAAAGCACCCAGCCTAGCCAACCTCCTGTTTTGTTTCATAGTACCTTGTTTGTCTCATGACCAAACACTTAGATCCTTAAGATAGTGATCAAATCGTAATAGACAGGATTAGATAGTCACCATTCCCAATCCACCTAGATGTAGCTTTAGTCACATATTTACACATAACAGCTTATAAGAGATTAATTTTTATGCACCAAATTCTATGTACTTGGAAGTATTAATGTCAAAGGCCTCTGGGCTGGCTTCAACAGAAATGATATATATGTGCAGTATAGTAAACATGTTGCTTTTGAACCAGCTCCTATATTTTGATGAGTTATCACTTGCAATTATCTTGGCAATGCAAGTCACTTGCAGACAAAATTTATACTGTAGAAGGTATACTGTAGAATACATAAGCTTCTCGCAAAGTCATTCAGTAAAGATATGTATATTTAAAAGTTAATGGGTTCATTCTTAGCTTTGTGGTAAGGCTTCACATTTAACTCTTAGACACAAGGGACTGATTCCATAATCCTGAAAATCAAAATGGAGTCATTTTCTAAGGATATCACATAACTTAGCACTTCTTAGGCATCTTCACCCTCTGTGGCATAAGAACTGGAAAATTTAAAGCATCCATGCATCCAATAAACAAACAAAAGAAAGGTATTTTAATGGCTGACTTAGGAAAGTGAATTGTATTTTTGTCCAAGAGAAAAAGATGGGCAATGATGCCTGATTAAAATGCAAGAGTATTTTTTTTAATATTTTTATTTATTTCTAGGAGAGAGAGAGACAGCGTGAGCAGGGGAGGGTCAGAGAGAGAGGGAGTCACAGACTGAAACAGGCTCCAGGCTCTAAGCTGGCAGTCAGCACAGGGCCAGACGCGGGGCTCGAACCCACGAACCGCGAGATCATGACCTAACCGAAAGTCAGACGCTCAACCGACTAAGCCACCCAGGCACCCCAATGCAAGAGTATTTTAATAATAATCAGTTTAATATGCTTCACAAGAGGGACACAATCAGCTTTACTTTCGCTTACTTATTTGAAATTCACTATCTCCCCAGAGAGCACTCTTTACTATAGTCAGTTTTTTTTTAGATAGCAAAGGTCCCTGACTACTTGAGCTGTGACTCTCTTATGAAAGACCTGATATGCTCACATAAACTGTTTTGGTTCACACAAAAGAGTTCGGTCTGAAAGGATACAACCAGAGTTTACTCTTCATGGAACCAGATTTTTGCCAGTGCACATTTCATCAGGTAAGTTGAGTAACATTGTCTTTGGGGTGTCTTTTCTCCCAAACACTGGCAGGAAAAGAATCTAAGATTTAGTGGGGTACTCCTGACTTGGCCTACTATTTATGTGGCTGGAGAAGCTTCTGTTTCTGATAAAGGTCACAGGGGTGTGCTGGCCAATTACTGGATAAAGAGACAGAGGTTTCTTTTCACAGAAGGAAGGAGCTATAACATGAAGGCGAGATGTCTGATGGTCTAAGATGTCTGATAATGGCTAGGTATAAATAAGCAAGAAAATAAGAGGAAACAGATGGAACAAAGGCATGGGGTGGGAAGAGGAGAAAGGATGTCTTTTCTGACATGGAAAAAAGAAAAGTGGGGCATGTGATGGTATTATCATGGTTACTGGGAGTTGGCCTATAAGACCCAAACACTATCCCTTGGGAAGTGAGTATATAGGATATGAGACTTGGAGGAGGGTTTTAGGAGTCAGAATGGAGCATAGATGAGGGTCAGAGATGACTGTGAACCACAGAGCCTGGGACCAAAAGAGGTATAAAAGGCAGCAGCCACGGATCAAAACTAAAACCAAGAGCCAACTCCCAAATGCAAAAAAGGCATTAATCCAAAGAAGACATGCTCAGAGGAAAAAAAAATACAAAACACTGAAGTCACTAAGGCTAAGCATGTAGGTGCAGAAGACAATTTAATTTTTTTT